>NW_004443957.1:23092083-23149001 GCF_000243295.1 Trichechus manatus latirostris
TATATACATATATATATACATATATATATACCCTGGCTTGATTTTCCTATTCACTGGGTTAAATGAAACTCGGTCTCTGTTATTTGTTGATAAGCAGCTTTGGCCTTGGCCTTGGTGCATCATCTGGACATAATCTCAGTGGCTTCCATCTCATCTTTCTCTGAATGGGTGTAGGTGTTCTAGCAGTGACCCTGGGTCTGGAACTGACTCAGATCTCTACCAAGTATGGTTTATGCAGCTAAGCAGTAGATGGCAGAATTGAGCTTGGCTTTTGTTCATTTTCTTCTCACCTGTCTTCATTAGTGAAGTTGAAATACTCTTAAGCTACTCCTTAAAATAGCTTTATTTTTTATCTAGAGTAATTCGATTTGTCTCTTATACTCTTTTTGAATCTTATATATTTCATACTTTGTAATGCTTTTCTCTGTTAGCTTAGAGTAACTTTAGTCCATTTCTACCTCTCATTTGGAGGTCATCTTGTCTAAAAAGGACACCATTCTCATTACTACACTTTTTTCCTATAATTTCTTCTGTGCAACTTCATTAAAATGTTCAATTCAACCTCTTGCCCTTAATTTAGGATGAAAAATCAACACTAGATTATTTTCTTTATATCCTTCGAATCACTCAGACAACTCTACTGGTCTTAAGATTATAGTAAAACTCCTGTCTCCACAGTGTGTGAGAACTAAAGTATATCCTCTGTTGATAGAAGAGGAGTCCTCTTTAGATGTAAATGTGGGTTTTGAGAAGGCTAGTGTTTTAAGGGACATATAATTTGAAGTCAAAGAGAGGCCCTCAGGACAAAATATAGGAATTGAGTGAGGAAGAATAAATCAAAGTTTGTGAAAACAGCAATCTGATATCAGGATACTGTGGTCAAGGGTGAGAGTTCTATAGAAAAAGCCAGAAGCCAGTTGACTCAATTTTGTCAGCAAAGGCTGGAAAGCAGAGAGTATATATTTTAGAAAATTTTCAGTCAGAATACTAGAGGGAAAATGACAGGGATCTGTGTGCCTCAAAAGGCAAGAACTGGCCAAGAGAATACCTCTATAAGAACTTCCTGAGATGACAATGAGTGCAGTGGGATTAATATTCAGTGTACATTCCGGAGAGACTATATAAGTAGACACAACTACTTTAGAAATTAGTAGGGCTAAGAGAAAACCGAAATCAAACCCATTGCTGTTGAATCAATTCCAACTTGTAGCGACTCTTTAGGACAGAGTAGAACTGCCCCCGTAGGGTTTCCAAGAAGTGACTGGTGGATTCGAACTGCTGACCTTTTGGTTAGCAGCCAAGCTGTTAACCACAATGTCAGCAGGGCTCCAGAGAAGACCCTTAATTTGGTTTTGGGGTAGACGTCATGTGTAGAAGTAAACTGCACAAGCTTGGCCCTGAATCATAGTAAAATAAAGAGTCATTGGTTTACATTTTTATACCTAATATGCATCGTATACTTCTTTATGCCACTAGAAAAAATGAACTTTGCAATTTACATGCCTTGTGGAAGATAAGTTTATCATCCATAAATCTTTAAGGAGGACCCGAGGTAGAAAGGGCATTTGAGAAAAAGGAAGGCAGAAGGCAAGGTAGGGAGAGCCAAAAAGCTAGAGAAATTTCCCTGTGAAATTACCTAAGACCTATCTCTCCACGGTGCTTTATAAAGTAAAACCTAAGATTAACACTTGAATTATTCCACTGCCTTTCTTTATCTTTTTTTTTTAATTCCAAAAGAAGAGAACAAAAAAAAGAAGAAGACAAAGGTTATGAGAAAGAGAAGGTAGGGTCCATGAACACTATCTAAAATGCCACATGTAGTATTGGTTTCCTGTGTTGATTGACTAGCCAGTCGTTAGCAAGGGGATCACAGTCATTTTCCTAAACCTAAATTTAACAGGCACTTGATAACTCTGTACTTGCTGACAGGAACCAAAGCAATCAAGAGCTGCTCATAGTAGCAATCAAGAGCTGCTCATAGTACTGTCGTCAGTTTTACCCTGCTGAATCCATGCAGGTATGGAGACAGAAATAATGTGACTTGATTGGAAAGGAATTTGTTCCTGAATGAGAGGTTGATCTATGTTTTGTGACTTTTGAGGAGCCTTGGTGGTGTAGTGGTTTAGTGCTTGGCTGCTAACCAAAAGGTCAGTGGTTCAAATCCACCAGCCTGCTCTGTGGGAGAAAGATGTAGCAGTCTGCTTCCATAAAGATTTACATACTTGGAAACCCTATGAGGCAGTTCTACTCTTCCTGTAGGGTTGCTATGAGTCAGAATCGACTTGACTCCATGGGTATTTTTGTTTTCTGTGATTTTAATCCTTTGAATAAAGTATTTAAGATAATTTTGGATATAATTAATACCACAAAAGGAAAAATTTAACCCAACTTAAGCTGTGCCCACCAGTTCTTTTAGACTCAGTACAGCTAAGCTTTCTTGAAGCCCCAAAATGGGGATTTTAAAACAATTCGTCCAGGGGTTCTCAAATTTTGCTGCACATTGGGATTACCTGGAATGCTTTAAGAAGATACTGATGACTGGGCCCCACCCCTAGACTGGTCTGATTGAGTTATCCCAGGTAAGGCTTAGGCAGTGGATTTTTAAAGCTCCACGGGTGATTCCAAGTTAGGAGCCACTGGTGGCTGGAGTAGAGGATATTTGTTAACGAATAGCACAAAATGAGGTTTGGAAAGAACTTTTTAGGTCAGTTTATGAATCTTCGTTTATTCTGCAGGTAATGAGGAGACTTGGAGGGGATTTTAGGCAGAGAAGTGTCATAATTTTGTTAGTTTTTAAAGATGATCACCCTGTTGGCAGTGAGAATAATGGATTGGCATTGGGAGCTATCTATAGAGGAGCAAAACCAGTGAAGCGTATATAAATATATACGGAGAGAAATTTACTTCAAGGAAATGACCCACACAATTGTGAGGAAATGGATCATGCAATTATAGGGGCTGGCAATTTCCAGATCTGTGGGTTAGGCACTAGGTCGAAGACCTCTATTAGCTCATGTGGTTGCAGGGGCTGACGAACCCAAAATCTGCAGGTCAGGAGGCATGCTGGAGGCCTCTTCTGGATCACGGGGGTGCAATGGTTGGTGAATCAAAAATCTGCAGGTCAGATGGCAGGTCAGAGACTTCTGCAGGCTTATATCCCAAGAACTAGAGGTCAGGCAATGGGAAGAGTGCAGGGTCGAGAGAGAGAGTGAGCTTTGCCAGAACATCCTTTTATATACTGGAGAGAGGCTCCACCCCCAAGTAAACTCCCCTTTCAACTGATTGGCTGCTCATATCAGATCACAAAATGGAAGGTGATTACATAGTTTCTGCCAAACCACTGAGAATCATAAGCTAGCCAAGTTAACACATAACATTAACCATCACAGGAGCGCTGGGCAGCAGGCCCATAGGGTGTTGCCCTATGTTCCATGATCCTAGGATCTGCATGTTAGTCCTTATTTCTGAAATCAATTTTCAGAGTTTGAATCTGTCTTCCTTACTTTGTCTTTCAAACAGGTAGTCCAATTAGTATGCCCTTATATGGAATCTTCCTCCCTGACAAGTTTGTTCTATTCAAGATTTTCTTCAGGTTATACCTTTAAAATAGTTTCCTAAACAGCAACAATTGTTTGATAATAAAATTAAAAGCTTAAGTCACTTTAGTCTTTGTCTTAGTTATCTAGTGCTGCTGTAACAGAAGTACCACAAGTGGATGGCATTAACAAACGGAAATTTATTCTCTCACAATTTAGGAGGCTAGAAGTCCAAATTCAGGATGCCAGCTCTAGGGGAAGGCTTTTTCTCTCTGTCAGCTCTGGGGGAAGGTCCTTGTTTCCTTTCAACATCTGTGGGCCTGGCATTCCTTGGAAATCTCCATGTTTCTTGGCATCAATCTTTCCCTGGGTCTAGGAGGTTCTCAGCATAGAGACCCTGGGTCCAAAGGACATAATCCACTCCTGGCTCTTCTTTCTTGGTAGTAGTGAGGTCCCTCCTTTCTCTGCTTGCTTCTCTCTCCTTTTGTCTATTATAAGATACAAGGTGTGACTCAAACAAGTATGTGACTTGAGTAAGGCTGTGACTTGAGTCACACCCTCTTGTAAGGATGTGAATCAAGATACACTCCACACTGATCTGCCTCATTAATATATAGAGGTTAGGATTTACAAAACAAAATGGAGGATAATTACATCAGATTACAAATGGAGGACAACCATACAATACTGGGAATGATGGCCTAGCCAAGCTGACACATATTTTGGGGGGTGCAATTTAATCCATGACAGTTTCTAAGTCTCTTTAGTTTTGAATGTATCTATCTATCTTCTACCTATCTATGTACCTACCTACCTACCTGTCTTTCTATCTACCTACCTATGTATCTATCCTAATGCTACTCCTTTGGAAACATGTTTCTCTTTCAAATAATCTGGAGTTGTGAATCCTTGGGGGCAACAGAAAATGGTGGTCAGATTTTCAATTTACTGTTAGGAAATTTATGGTTCATAAACTGGAGAATCAAATGGTATTGCCTTGATCAAACACATTAAAATGAGAATCACCTTTAAAAAATAACCACTTTTCACTTAACTTAAACCTCTAGAGACTCTTCATTGCCTGGACCAGGAACTTCTTTAAGAAATACTGATTAGGTAGCAATTTTATGAATATGTCAGAAAAAAATTTGTAAAAGACCTTGAAATGGGCAAAAATATTACTGAGTATCCTTTTAATAGGTTGCTGGACCTTGTCTAGTGGACCATATGGAGTTATCTGATTCTATAAGGGTCTGTGCCTTCCATTATCTTTGACCTATTTTGCCACTCTGTAAGCGGAATAAAACTGATAGTAATGCAGATTATTTTGTTCAGTGGAAATGCAAATAATTTCCGACTGCCCTGTAACAGAGTACTGTTTTGCATCTTTAATAGATGCAAATTCATTTCAGCATTCCTTATTGTTTGTTGTATCAAGGTTCCCAAGACCACCCTCAGGCTTGATGATACCCTAGAAGGATTCACAGGACTTAGAAAAAGTCATTATACTCGCAGTTATAATTTATTACAGTGAAAGGATACCAATTAAATCAGAGAAAGGAAAAGGTGGCTAGAGCAGAGTCCAGGAGAAACCAGGCACAAATTTTTAGTTGTCCTCTCTCAGCAGAGTCTCATGGACAGCACTTAATTCTCCCAGGAACAATGTGTAACAACATGTACAAGTGTTATCAAAAAGTGGTATCAGGCATACAGAAACACTCTCAGCAGACAGGGTATTTCAAGAGCCCTTCAAGGGTCAGTCTTTCTTTGGAATGTGCAGGGTTTGAGGAACCCAAGAGTTAACATATAATAGTATGTGTCTGTTCTTTGGATTTTCAGTTGAACTTTTTCTTTTTATCTTTCTTTCTTCCTTTTTATCTTTTTTTTTTTTTTTTTTAAGTCTTACTAGTTCCCTCATTAATGGTCATTTATGTTTGCATGAGAGACATGAATTTACCTTTTTTTTTTTTGAAGTTATCCTTTAATGAATGCATGAGCATAAAAATATTTTTGTTTTTTCTTCCTTGTTTTTTCTCTTTCTTTCCATAAATGTGTGTTTATTTGACACTAGGGACATATGGAAACTCTAGAACTTAGTATAAGCCCTTATTTTACACTCTCCTTATCAAAGTAAAAAGTTATCTGTCACTAATAAGTGCTCTGCGTATCTGTACTCAATTAGAGTTCACACTTGTTACCTCATCTGTCTTTCCCCTCACCTCACCAAGTCAGACAAGCTCTGGGGCTCATTTTGTAGATAATAAAACTGAGGCTTAAACTTACAAGGTGACTTGTCCAAAGTTTCACAAATTATAAGTAGCCAGGCTTCTACTTGGAGGTCTATACTCACATACCTAACAGCCTGCTTATGTCTTTACTTAAATGTCTCACAGACATAACAAACTTTATAGTAAAACTGAAGCTTTCATCTTTCTCTGCCAATTTCTTCCTTCTCCTGTTTTTATTAGTCATTAAAATGCACTTCTACCTACCTAGTTGTCTTAGACTGTGTTCTCTAGACAAGCAAACACACACAGACACACACACACAGATATATATGCACACACATATACAGAGAGAGAGACAGATTTATCTCAAGGAAATGGCTCACGTGGTTGTAGAGGCTGGCAAGTCCCAAGTCTTTGGGTCAGGCATCAGGCTGGAGGCTTCTCCTGCCTCACGTAGTTGCAGGGTCTGACAAACCCAAGATATGCAGGTCAGATGGCAGGTCACTGGCTCACTGGCTGCAGAGGCTGACAAATCCAAGATTGACAGGCAAGATGTCAGGATGCTGGCTCACAGGCTGTGGAGGCCGATGAATCCCAAGATTGGCAGGCAATACAGCAGGCGGCTGGCTCAGGTCCCAAGAACTGTGGGCCAGATGCAGGATCCAGAGTGAGCAAAAGCCGGTGAGCTTTGCCAGAATGTCCATATATATTGGATGCAGGCCACGATCCTGAGGAAACTACTCTTACAACTGATTGGCTGACCACATCAGATCACATCATAGAGGTGATTACGTTATATCACAAAATGGAGGATAACTACATTATTACATAACTGCCGAACTATATCATTACATAATTGGCAAACCACTGAGAATCATGGTCCAGCCAAGTTGACGCACAATCTTAATGATCACACCAGTCAATAAAGCCAAATATCTGGCAGCGTGCATGTTCTCTCTCATCTCCCATATCCAACCTATAGTTAAGTTCTCTGGACTCTATCTTTAAAATATATCTCTAATTCATCCCTTTCTTTTCACTGTGTCTACTCTAGTTTAAGGCACCAGGTCTTCCTGCAGTTTCTCTTACCTTTTACCTTTAATCTTATTTCCATATTGCAGCCAGAGTGGTCATTTATTTAAAAAAAAAAGACTCATCATTGTACTTAAAATCCTTCAATGCCACAATAGCTTAGTTCCTAACATGTGCACAAAACCCTGCGCCATCTGGCTCTGCTGACCTCTCCAACCTCCTCTCCTTTTTGACTACTGTGATGGTTAAGATTGTGTGTCAACTTGGCACGGCCATGACTCTCATTGTTTATATGTGATTACTCCCATGATTGAATATGCTGTGAGTAACCAATCAGATGAAAGGGCGTTTCCTTGGTGGTGTGGCCTGCATCTGAATATAACCAAATGTTCTGGCTTTTTGCTCACTCTGAATGCTGCGGCTGCCTCCTGTTGTCTCACCTCTGGTTGTTGAGACTTGAGCTATCAGCTTATCTGCTGAACTTAGAATTCATCGATCTTCACAGCCTGTGAGCAGAGCCTTGCTCTCTGACCTGCTGATCTTGGGTTCACCAGCCCCTGCAGCTATGTGAATCAGGAGAAACCTTGTGGTCTTGCCTGCTGATCTTGGAATTTGTCAACCTTCACAGCCTGTGAGCAGGAGCCCTGCTCTCTGACCTGCCAATCTTGGGCTCAGTAGCTTCTGCAGCTGCATGAATTGGGAGAAGCCTCTACTCTGATCCACGGACTTGGGATGTTCTAGCCTCTACAGTTGTGTGAGCTGTTTCATTGATATAAATCTCTATATTTATTTATATGCTTTACTGGTTTTGCTTCTCTAGAGAACCCAGCCTAAGACAAATACCATGTTCTAGCCTATGATTAACATGATTAACCCTTTTATCATTAATATTTACATGCTACCTTGAAGTTTTGAAAATGACTGTACCCCAAGGCCTTATTCTTAAGGCATTAAATCCTAGTCCATACTGGACACTTCCATTCTCTGTATCACCTTGTTAGCTCATCCTATTTTCTTCCTTTATTGCCTCAATTAAGTCTATACTTTTCAAAGATCTGCCAGTCTGCCTTTCTGCCAACATCCACCAGCACAATTCCCTTCTTTTCGAATTAATTTTAATTCAGGGATAAGAATAGCATTGAAGGAAACCATTTTCTCCTCTAACCCTCGGTGCATTATAAATATTTCAGTATGTAAATGATGCAGAGAGTGGCTTCCCACATAAAAGAGGCACTTGGTAATAGAGCTACCATTTATGGAGGAGTGGCTATGTAACAAAACCTGAGGTGTCTACCATCTCTAACCCTCACAATGACCTTGGAATAGAGGTGTTGTTTCAGTTTGTATTAGTTATTTATTGCTGGGTACCAAAACCTCCCAAAACTTAGCAGTTTAAACAACACGTACTTATTTAACTCACAGTTTCTGTGGGTCAGAAATGCAGGCCTGGCTTCTCTGGGTCCTCAGTCACGGTCTCTCACCAGGCTGCTCACAAGTTGTTGCCTGGTGCTGCAGCCATCTCAAGACTCAGCTGGTGAAGGATCCACTTCCAAGCTTCCAGTGTATTGCACTTCCCTCTCATTTGGCTGTTGACAGGCCTCAGGTCCTTACTGGATGTTGGCCAGAGACATCAGTTCCTTGACATTTGCGCCTCTCCACAGAGCTACTCACAACATGGCGGCTGGCTTCCTCTACAGTGGGGGCTCTGAGAGAGACAGAAACTGAGAAACCGAGGCAGAGAGAAACAAACAGACACACAGAGAGAAGCCCAGGATGGAAGTAACAGTGCTTATGTAACCTAATCTTGGGAGTGATATCCTGTCACTTTTGCCATATCCTATTCATCAGAAATGGGCACTAGCTCCAACCAATCTACAAAGAACAGGATTACACAAAGACATGACCACCAGGAGACCATCATTGGATGCTGTCTTAGAGACTGCTTACCGCACCAGTGTGCAGAATAAAGAAGCACAGAGAAGTTAACTTGATTAATGGTAAACTGGGATTAAAACCTAAGTCTTTCTGATACAGAACCCAGATTCTTTCCACTGCAGTTTGAAGCCGTATGTCATTCAGCAGATGATTATTGTGAATATGATTCCAAAGTCAGAAATTGGTGCCATGATATAAAACCAGGTATTTTCCTACCCATGCACAAAACTGCTAATCTTGGCCATTCGTCTCACAATAGACTACATCTGTCCTGAAGAAATGCCTAGTTAGAACATGAGAGACCCATAGAAAAAAAACACAGAGAGTACAACCTCAGAGCAGTGGACTGTATCACGTGTGAAAGGTATATCTAGTTCTTACTGCAGAATCACACTCAGGTTGGTACAGCTTGTATCTAGATAAATGGTAAATTTAATCAAAGAGTTATTGCCTCAAATATTCAAAGATGTAATAATTCCACAGATTCCTGCTTGCTTGAGAAGTAAGTCTGCTGTACCTAAGATTAATTCTTTTATTTCTATTTTTTTCTGTTCAATT
Organism: Trichechus manatus latirostris; assembly: GCF_000243295.1. Lineage (NCBI taxonomy): Eukaryota > Metazoa > Chordata > Mammalia > Sirenia > Trichechidae > Trichechus > Trichechus manatus. Next base: position 23,101,373 of record NW_004443957.1, read on the forward strand.
TTTGAGTACTGCCAATTTATGCATATTTATGAGTTGGAATCGACTCGTTGGCAACGGGTTTGGTTTTTTTTTAGTAGACCTCAAGTTCTGAGAAGAATAATAAAGAATTATGTAGATAATTCTTTATATAATTACATTAATTCTTTCCTATTCATTTTTTTTCTTTGATCTTTATTAACTTCACTCAGGCAGACAGAAGATCAACTTAAGAAGCCTTTGGGTACTGGCCAAGGGAAGGAAAGAAAGTCAGGCAGCCTAATGACCACCCCTTCTCTGTCCTTGACCTTAGTGCCCTCCTGCCTCTACAATTTCAGAGGCTCCACAGAGGGAAAGCCGCAGCAGCTGACGGGTTCTTCTTCCCAGAAGTATTTATGGCTTGCGCCTTCCTCTAATTCCTAAATGTAAAAGCTATTCTTCCCATCACTAAAGCTAGTCCTTGGCTGCAGATGAATGTAGACCTGATTATGAGAAGCAAGGACTTGCTGAAATAAAATGTACATGACATTGCTTGGTTTCAACTAAATGGTCACTGATTGTCATGCAAATCTGGATGTAATGTTCTTTAGAATGTGGGGATGAGAATCTTAAGGGAGTTTACCAAGAGTGATGAAAGACCAGCATTCTGTATTTCACATAAATTATCCCAATTTGGTTTTAGAGCAAAAAAGAAAAAAAAAAAAAAGGGATTGTATTTTCAAAATGCACAATATACTTCTCTGTACACAGAAACAGTATGGGAACATAAGCTATTCAGAATATATGGATTCTGCTGTCTTGAAGCTCCTTTGAATCCATTATGAGTCAGAGACTATAACTCACTCCCTGTGAAACTTGAACAGCTTGGTCCTAGTAATAACTCTTCAAAGGTGTCCTCTCAGTGTCAAACTGCAAAGAAAATGCTCTTATCAGATCCACTGAATGGCTTCTAGATTATAGAAATAGAAGAAAGGCCAAGGATTTTATGTTACTCTCCTATTTAAATCTCATTGGGAAGAGATAGCTACGTGTAAGTGAAAAGAAAATCAGTGCGTTTCGCGAAGAGTGCCAAAGAACGTGAGCCCTTTGTTAGCGTAAAGACCAGGGAAACAAGATAACCACAGCTGGCTTGACGGCAGGTAACCACCTCTGTGTAATTTGGCTTTCTTTTGAATTTTCCTTTCACATAACTGCTTTATAAATGCACCCCAGCGACTGTGTGACTGAATTGCCGGTGTCTTTCTTGGACAAGAATGACTTCTTCTGGTTCATGTGACATTCATGAATAATAAACGAACACACTAAGCATACTTAACCCCCATGAGGGCACTTTAAGGAAGAGCTCTGCAGATCATGATTAAGTTGAGTCCAAAGAACACCTTTTCCTCCTCCCCTCTGTGACACATTCAGAGGTATATGTGATGCAATAAGCTTGTTGTCAGCTGCACCTTTACAGTTTTCAGTGGTGGCCTTAATATCATTTGCATCACTGAAAGTCCAGAACTCTTTTACGGACCAGAGTACTTAGAAGATATAAGCAACAGTGGACAAACTGTGGTGTCCGATCTACCCATTCAGAAGGCACACTCACACGTACACACGTACACACACATGCACACACGCACACATTTGTCGATGAATGAATGAGAAACACAGGTAATGGGTTAACATAATGTTTACATCCGTCACTGAAACTGCTGTAGTGGGACCAAAGAACTTTAGAACTGGAAGGGGGTTTCAACATACCGTCAAAAATGGTCATTTTTACAAATGGATAGTATAATTAATCCCAGAGTATTTAGAAAAGCCTGTCATTCTGACAATTAGCGGTAGGGCAAGGTTGGACTTGGCAGGGTTCTCAGTTAAGGGTACAGAAATGAACCTAGATGTTTTAGGTAGAGGAGAGATATATCTAGAAGATATCAGGCAGCTCACGTCTTTGGAAGGCTGGAGAACCAGGATCAGAAAGCACAGGGACCAGGGGTTGAACAGCATTCTACAACTAGCCATATGAAGTCACTGCTGCAACTATTGCTGACCTCTGGATTCTATTGCAGATACGAAGCTGATGGCATTGGACAGTGGAGAGTGGATGCTGGCTGACTCCCCTTGGAAACTAAATGTGTCTGTCAGGGCTGCCTCTGCTACAACATAATGGATTCTCCAGGGTCTCAGCTAGTCTGTATCATGATGTTCTAATTTGAAGGGTGTGGCTGGTTGGGGGAGAGGGTTTACAAGGGCCTGGGAAAGTGAGTATATAGCGTTCTTTAGCGGGAAGTTCTTTAAACTGGAGGTTTGGCTGGTGGGAAACCAAATAATGATGAATGTTCGTGATAATCAGATTTCTTGTCTTGCAGTTCACCAAAGCATATTAAGATCAAGTTCATAGGTTTATAGTAGTTCATTCAACAAAAGAAGTCTTGGTGGTGCAGTGGTTAAGAGCTAAGGCTGCAAACCAAAAGTTGGCGGTTCAAATCCACCAGCCACTCCTTGGAAACCCTATGGGGCAGTTCTACTCTGTCCTGTAGGGTTGCTGTGAGTTGGAATCAACTTGACAGCAATGGGTTTGGTTTGGTTTGTTCAACAAAATCTTTTGAACAACTAGAGGATCCTGAGAATATAACCATGAATTAGGCAATCTCTCTCCTTTCGGATTTCACAGGCAGTCAGACCTGTAAACAGATAAATTTTAATATATTAGGGTCAAGAAAAGAAATTTCTGCCTAGTTTAGTGAATAGACTATATTCTTCCTGTTACCCAGAGAATTATATAATTAATTCTAGAATAATTTTCCAGGTTAAGTTAAATTAGATAGTTATTCATGTGCTTGGTGGTGGCTTAGGGGTTCTTCTGCCTTGAAAAATAGAAGGTTTTTCTCAACCTATTTATTTTTCTCCTGAAAACCTAGTGTTTTTTCCATAGAGAGAAGTCTCCTGATCTCTGGTTAGGAAGATGGGTAGGCATGATCCAGTTCTTGTCCTCAGGAACCTTAACTCTCATCAAGAGGGAAAGAAAAATGATAAGAGTATCTCAGAGACCATTGCTAAGCAATAGATGAACAAGTAGATACCATGTAAAGTAAGGCTTATGTGCTCAATGTAGTAAGACATAGGATGAGAAAAAGCCTTAGTGGAGCACCTCCTGTGTGTCTGGCTCTGTGCGAGGCCCTTCATAATTTACTATTCAAACCTTGCAGCAAACCTATGAAGTACAATATTATTATCTCTGCTTTAGAGATGAAGAAACCAGAGGAGAAGAGAGATTACGTGAAGTGGCCAAAGTCACATGGTTAGTGTAAGGGTTGGAAATAAGATTCAAAATCAAGGGCGGTGAGTCTATACTCTCATATGGAGTCGTGTGCTGTTTACCTGGCATATTATAGCGACATCAAAAGTTTCCCTAGAATCTTAGAAATAAAGGTAGTAAGATTGTTCTCCAAGAAATAAACTGATAAATCAGTACCCGATGGACAAAAATAACCATCTGTTCAAATTACCTTAGAAGTCTGGAAATCTTCTAGGTCAGAATTGGGAGAGTAGGGCCTAGGAGTCTATCAAGGCTGGATAAAATGTAAAAGAAAGCTCTAGTTTGGTTATTACCTTTAATCTCTTTGAGGAAAGATTTGCTAATAAGAAATGGTTATGACAGAGTCTGGAAAAAGGGGAACCAGATAGTCAACCTCTGGTAGTTTCTTCAGTACTGTCTAGATGAGAAGGAGTCCCTGGGTGGTGCAAATAGTTAACATTCTTTGTCACTAACAAAAAGGTTGGTGGTTTGAATCTGCTCAGAGGCTTCTTGGAAGAAAGCCCTGTCGATCTACTTCTGAAAAATTAGCCATTGAACACCTTGTGGAGCACAGTTATACTCTGACATAGGTAGGGTCGCCATAAGTTGTAATTGACTTGATGGCAACTGGTTTAGTGGTCCAGTTGATAATGGCACTGAATCTTATTGAAATGAATAATCCAGGTAGCAGAATGGAGGGTCTTGAGTGTGCATATGTAGGGGAGAAGGACATGGAGGAAGAGGGTTCATTGGACTTTACGATGGCCTGGTGGAAATATACCTAAAGCTAAATATCTCCTTGACTTTGATTCTGCACTTATTAATTAAGGTTCATTTCCAGCTTTGTTGATACTGGACAGGGGAAATTCTGTAATAGGAATATTACTATAATAAACCTATAATAGTAATAGGAAAGCTACTGCCACTAGAAAGGACTACACCCCATTAAAAGGGCAAGGAAACATTAACATTTAAACAGATCAATCTTTTGTACTACAGGCTAGCATAAGTCAGAGCCCTATAAGCCCAGCTGTTTGTCCCCTAGTAAATTTGAATTCTAAGGCCTGCAGTGCCAATTTTATCTATATAATGTCACTGTATGAAGTTTTGCCTAAAAGGTTGGCCAAGCTCCCTAAGTTACATGCCCAGTTCATCTTCCTCACTGAAGAACTAGTGAGGGAGGTGAGCGAGCTGGTTTTTAGTCTTGGAATCTGACCCTGGATAAGTCAGCCTCCTATGCTGTAATTTTCTTCTCTGGGAAATGAAGGGGTGGGACCAGATGACTTCTAACACCATTTAGCTCTAATTTTATGAGTTTTTGCGCATGTATAATGAACAAAGTGGTGCACTGTAAGTGCTTTAACTCCAGTTACCAAACTCTGTCATGTTGAGATCCGTTGGTGGTGATTTTGTGGGAAAATACAACTTTGACACATTTGCAAAGCTGAGGTGATTTCATGATTCAAATGACCTTTGGTGTCTTTTGATAACTATGCAACATAAAATACTCTCAGATAACCACTGAGAATTAATAAATATTCAGTGTAGCTAGAAACAGGAAGAGCATAAGCCTTAAGTGAGTACCTACTGTGTGCCAGACACTGTGCAGCATTCTTTGTAATTTATCATTCAAACCTCACAGCAAACCTATGAGGTTCAATGCTTTTTTAAATGGTCTATTAGGTCAATAAATTATTGGAAGCCCATATGCTTTTAAGTATATACAGTGCAGCATAAGAATGTAGCATAATTTCTTTTGAATTAGCTAGCACCTGTTGTCACTTTGTTATGATTATAGTTATGGATATAGTCAATGCAATGCCGTTCTCTTTTATATTTAACACAGAAGACGTTTCAAATCATTGAATACAGTGAATCATACAACAGAACCAAAGAAACTCAAAGCTTGAAAAAATCTTAAAGATTTTCTGGTCAATATGTTGTTGTTGTTAGGTGCCATCGAGTTGGTTCTGACTCATAGCGACCCTATGTACCACAGAATGGAACACTGCCCAGTCTTGCACCATCCTCACAATTGTTGGTATACTTGAGCCGATTGTTGCAGCCACTGTGTCAGTCTGTCTAGTTGAGGGTCTTCCTTTTTTTTCCGACTCTCTACTTTACTGGTCCCTCCTGATAGTATGTCCGAAGTATGTGAGACGAAGTCTTGCCATCCTTGCTTCTAAGGAACATTCTGGCCGTATTTCTTCCAAGACAGGTTTGTTTGTTCTTCTGGCAGTTCATGGTGTATTCAATATTCTTTGCCAATACCATAATTCAAAGGCACCAATTCCCGTGCCTGAGGCAATTGAAAACACCCATGGCTTGAATCTGGAGCATCTTAGTCCTTAAAGTGACATCTTTGCTTTTTAGCACTTTAAAGAGGTCAATATGTAGACTTCTATAAAAATTTGCTGCTTGGTCTGTGGACCAGCAGCATCTGCAGGGTACAACAGGTATCAAAACCACTGGATAGTTCCACTGACTCCTTTGAAGTGATTCTCAGACTCTGCACATTAGAATCATCTGGGGATCTTTGGAAAAATCCCGATGTCCAGGCTGCACCCCATATACTTTAAATAGGAATCTCTGGGGCTGGGATCAAGGCAACAGACTTTTTTTTTAAGCTCCCCCGCCCGCCCCCTGCCACAAATGATTCCAATGTACAGCCACAACATTACTCGTCAAACTTGAAAGCGCATACAAACCATCTGGGACTCTTGCTAAGAAATGCATACTCTGATTCAGCAGGTCTAGGGTGGATGCCAAGAATTTGCATTTCTAAGCAGTTCCCAGGTGATGCTGATGCCATGTTATTTCTCTTGTATCCTCCACTATGCCTACCTCGAAGTGCGAGTATATGCTACTTAAATAATTTTTTGAAAGGCAAAACTTTCCAATTATGGAATTAGTAAATATTTTGGATATGAAGGAAGAAATAGTCTTCAGCAATGTTTAATTGGTAAATACTTCAAAGGAATTTTTTTTCTCAGACTTGAAGAAGGCAAAAACACTTCAAACAAAATGTCTTTTGTTTCTCAGGATTCTCTAGGAGAAAATAGACTCAATAAGAGATAACAGCTTGGGTTGTTTTCCTGTTCCTCTTACTCAGTTGCTTCAAGTTTCATTATTAGAGTCCCTGGGTACAACACTCAAGGTTTGTTCCCAGAGTATATTAAGTTCCCGCACAGTGATTATTTCATTAAGACCGATGTACACAGACCAATGGCTTGATAAACTATAGATCACCCAAAGCTCTTTATTAAGCTTCATGCCACTAATGCATTGTTTTTTGTTTCATAGGAAATGCATCCCAGATTTGTCTGAGAGATGCTATTTGGGCTAAGAGTTATAGGATTTCTTAGTCCTGGATCAAAGTTTAAAGCACTTGACTTAATTAAAAACAACACTTCTTTAAAACAGAAGCCATTGCAGACAACTAAAGACATTGATGTGTCATATTTCTTCTTAGACATTCTAGAAGGAAGGATATAAAATTATAAAACATACTATTGTATAGATGTGGTTCAGTCTAACTTCCTTCACCTTCACTGCCCTAAACCTCCACTTCTCTTCTTTTTGTTGTTTTTCTTTCTTCTTTTTGTTAAGTTGTTGCTTTACCTCTGTCTTAAAGCAAGAATTGTATAATTCATATTTATATGAGATTCAAACCATACACAAAAATAATCTAATCAACCTTGTGCTTATACATTCAGTTCAAGCCTAACACTCTATTAGATGCTTCCTCCCTCCCTGCTTTCCTCTCTCCCTCCCTCCCTTCCTCCTTCTTTTCCTCCCTCTAGCTATTCACTCAAATCATTCTATTTACTTGTCTATTATGTTCCAGGCATTGAGCACAGGGCTAAGTGAATAAAATGCGCCATTCCTGAAACCTTTCTTAATTTTCCCTTTTGCTGAACTCCTCATGTACTTTTAGTGAGTACAATGCCATTTAGTATTAAATTGCTCTCTAATTTTTTCCTGTGAGTTATTTTTGACTTGCCAAGTAAATCAAAGGCTTGTTCAAGATTTTGAATTGATAATATCCACAAAGAACATACATACCTGGGCTACTGAAGAGGCTCTGGAAAAATCTTAGGAGGGCACCTATCCTAACTGTTAGGGTCAAGGGAGGCTTATCAGAGGAGAGGACATTTAAGCTGAATAGTATGAGTAGGATCTAGCCAGGTGAAAAGTAAAAGTGAGGAAGAGGAGTGACAGATTGCAGCATCCTGTTGCATGTTTAAGAAGTGGTATGTGCCAAGAGAAGAGAAAGCGTGCCATGTTTAAATGTGCGTACATAGTTCAGAATCCCCAAATGAAGTCTACAGGGGGAAGAACTGAAAAATCAGATATACCACGTAAAATATACAGGGGACAATATAAAAGAACATGATTGTCAAAATTGTGCTATGAGACACACAATCCTATAAAGTAAGATTTTGCTGGTTTTGCCAGTGACTTTACAAAGTGCTATGGCACAGTGCTTAAGAGCTTGGCTGCTTACCAAGAGGTCAGCAGTTTGAATCCACCAGCTGCTCCTTGGAAACCCTCTGAAGCAGTTCTACTCTGTCCTATAGGGTCGCCATGAGTCGGAATTGACTGGACGGCAATGGGTTTGGTTGGTTTTGGTATGAGCTAGAGAAGTGATCAATGAGAGTTGGAGCAGTGTTCATAGCAGAGTTGGCCTTAAATTGTGGGCTCATTTAGATAGTCAGAGAGGAGAGGAAAGACACTTGAGGCTGGGGAAGCAGCCCGAACAAAGGCCCAGAAGTTGTTAATCATGCTAGATGGAATCGCTGAAACAGAGACTTCTGCTCAAAGATAAACTGAGGTGCAAATTAACCCAACAGTACACTGTGATGACTGAAGCAGGAACACAAGCCAGGATTCCTGAGTGCCCATTCTATTACTCATTTGCTAGAACACAGCATTGTTTTTTGTACTCAAATGTCAGTTTCCTTGAGTCACTGGATATACTCTTTGTCTTTTTATTGTTGTTGTTAGTTGCCATCGAGTTAGCTGGGACTCATGATGATCCCATGTACAACAGAGTGAAATGTTGCCTGGCCCTGCGCCATCTTCATGATCATTGGTATGGTCAAATTCATTGTTGCAGCTCATCTTCCAGCACTATATTGGACAACATTCTGTTGTGATTCATAGGCTCATTTTTGAAAGTAGATCACCAGGCCTGGAAGCTCTGCTGAAACCTGTCCACCATGGGTGACTCTACTGATACTTGAAATACCAGTGTCATAGCTTCCAACATCATAGCAACACATAAGCCACCATAGTATGACAAACTGACAGGTGACGGGTCTTTTCATTTTTTCCCAATAATAATCATGTGGAGTCCCTGGATGGTGCAGACAGTCCATGTGCCTAGCATACAGCTCTAGCATCATTTACATCCAAGTTAGCAGTTAAATAAACCAAACAACAAGTTATACAGAGAACAGTGGATTTGATACTGAAATAACTAACAATGATCTTATCTTCACAGGACATCATCATCAACTTGTATCTCAGAAATATTACCATGATCATTATTATTACTCTCATTATTTCTTTTATGTAATAGTTTTAAAGCTCTTATTATGTTCCAAGCACTGTGGTAAGTGCTTTACAAACTGTAACAGACATAAGGCATTTAAGCATGTCTAGCATCCCTATCCTCTTCTGCCAGAAATAATTTTTTTGCTTTTTGGAGACCAACACTTCTCCATTCTAACTTCATGCAGTTAGGGTAGGCTGACCAGTACCTCCACATCATCGTCCCTCTTCTCTTCATGAGCTTCACAGTGGTGGTGGTCATGGGCCAGACCTAGCTGAGTCCACGGTGATGGATTTTCACGTGGGCGCACCACCCATGCACGTGAACTGAGCTACATCAGGGCCTAGACTTTTGTTGGAGCTATTGGAGAGGGGGAACCCTGGTGACACAGTGGTTAAGAACTCAGCTGCTAACAAAAAGTTCAGCAGTTCGAATCCACCAGCTGCTCCTTGGAAACCCTATGGGAAGTTCTACTCTGTCCTGTAGGGTTGCTATTAGTTGGACTCGACCCAATGGCAACAGAATTGATTGGTTTTGGATTGGAAAGGGAGTCCCTGGGTGATGCAAGTGGTTAATGCACTTGGCTGCTAACCAAAAGGTTGGAAGTTTGAGTCTGCCCAGTGGTGCCTTGGAAGAAAGACCTGGAGATCCATTTCTGGAAAATCAGCCGGTGAAAACCCAACGGAGCACCTTTCTACTCGACACAAATGGGTTTGCCATGAGTCAGAATTGACTCAATGGCAAATGGTTTGGTGGTTTTTTGTTTGGTCATACTGCCAGAATCCTTCCAGTCCTCACAGAGGTTAATCAAGGGTTTGAGGCACTCTCTCAACCCAAGCCCCAGCCAAAGAAAGGTTCTGACTTCTTTCATTTGAAACTGATACACCAGCCCTTCTCATCACTGTGTGGGAAACCTGCTGGTACAAAAACTAATTTTTCTTATAGTCAGACTTGAAATCAATGAAATGGCCCCCTTCAGTGGTTACAGGCAGCTGACTTATTCTCCTTCAGGAAGATTGCTTAAGGTTGTTGTCGTGTGCCAACGAGTCAATTTTTGACTCATAGCGACCATGTGACAGTAGAACTACTCCATAGCGTTCTTATTATGTTCCAAGCACTGTAATCTTTACTGTATTCTTCTAGACTGTAATCTTTACTAGAGCAGCTTGCCAGGTCTTTCTCCTGTGGAGCCCCTGGATGGGTTCGAATAGCCAACCTTTCAGTTAGCAGCTGAGCACTTAATTGTTGCACTGCCAGGGCTCCTCTTTCCTTAAGGTAGGGTACTGAAATTGACCCTTAGTGGATTAAATTATAGATCTTACTGTCCTCTAACATTTACTTTGTTGGTGAAAACTGTACAACTTAGACTACAGTGATATCTATACAATTTAGACCAGGTTGTTCAAGAAATCCCAAGTTGAATGACTTCCAAATATTTGGATGAAGTTTCTTACTTTCTGGGGGTATTAATTTCACACTCCTTTACAAGGAGAAGCTCATGAAATAAGTTTTTCTGGAGTATACATTAAACAAAATAAAACAAAACAACCCTACCATTGCAGACTATTTTAACTATGTTTAATCTCTGTCTTATAGAAGGGCAAGATCAAAACAGAGGCTGTGTATCATAAGATCAAATCGTGCAGGCTCCTCTAAGTCCCTGTGCATTTGGCCTAAAAGCTTCCTAGCTTGTTTTTAAATCAGCTGATGTGAATGACAAGTTATAAATAATCAGACATCAGACAGGCAGATACCCTGCACTGGGAATAGATGAACTTTATGTCCATTAAACACCTGTTCTAGTGTTCTCTAGGGAAAGCCACCTGAAATTAGAACAAAAAGAACTTATTATGGATGTTAAGAAAAATTCTCCTTTTTTCTGTCTTAAATTTCATGGAACTTAAACGCAATTCTACAGTTTTTGAAATGATCCTTTTAAATATTTTGAGAAATATTTTATCTATTCATTTTGTCAAGTTGGCAGGAATCAACTCATAAAATTATTAAGTTTGGAAAAATAACTTTGTGGGTATCACTGCAATATTGAGTTTTTGATCTTTAAATCCCTTTCTGGTTCTAAAATTTGTTGTTGTTGTTATTGTTAGATGCCATTGAGTCGGTTCCAAACTGACCCATAGCAATCCTGTGTACAACAGAATGAAATACTGCCCTGTCATGTGCCATCCTCACAATCATTGCAATGCTTGAGCCTATCATTGCAGCCACAGTGTCAATCCATCTCATTGAGGGTCTTCTTCTCTTTCGCTAACCCTCTATTTTACCAAGCATGATGTCCTTCTCTAGGGACTGGTCCCTCTTGATAACATGTCCAAAGCAGGTAGAACAAAGTCTCTCCATCTTCACTTCTAAGGAACATTGTGGCTGTACTGCCCCAAGACAGATTTGTTGGTTCTTCTGACAGTCCATGGTATAGACAATATTCTTCACCAACACCATCATTCAAAGGCATCAATTCTTCTTTGGTCTTTTCTTATTCTTTGTCCAGCTTTCGAATGCATATGAGGCAACTGAAAACACAATGGCTTGGGTCAGGCACACCTTAGTCCTCAAAGTGACATCTTTGCTTTTCAACACTTTAAAGAGGTCTTTTCAGCAGATTTGCCCAATGCAATACGTTGTTTGATTTCTTGACTGCTGCTTCCATGGGCATTGATTGTGGATCCAAGTAAAATGAAGTCCTTGACAACTTCAATCTTCTCTCCATTTATCATGATGTTGCTTATTGGTCCAGTTGTGAGGATTTTTGTTTTCTTTTTGTTGAGGTGTAGTCCATACTGAAGGCTGTGGTCTTTGACCTTCATTAGTAAGTGCTTCAAGTCCTCTTCATTTTCAGCAAGCAAGGTTATGTCATCTGCATATGGCAGGTTGTTAATGAGTCTTCCTCCAGTCCTAATGCCCCATTCTTCATACAGTTCAGCTTCTTGGATTATTTGCTCAGCATACAGATTGAATAAGTATGGTGAAATGATACAACCCTGACGAACACCTTTCTTGACTTTAAGCCACGCAGTATCCGCTTGTTCTGTTTGAACAACTGACTGCCTCTTGGTCTGAGTACAGGTTCCTCATGAGCACAATTAAGTCTTCTGGAATTCCCATTCTTCACAATATTATCCATAATTTGTTATGAGCCACACAGTTGAATGCCTTTGCATAGTCAATAAAACACAGATAAACATCTTTCTAGTATTCTCTGCTTTCAGCCAGGATCTATCTGACATCAGCAATGACAGCTCCCCCCCCCGCCCTTTTTTTGATAGACACATATTATTTAATGGGAGAGATACAGCTTACACCTTCTCTTCTTCTTGAAAATTTCCTCTGCCTTCTGAGATTTTTGACTCTCCTTGTATCTCTCTCTCACTGTTTGATGGGACCTTTATCTTCAGCAAGCACCTTAAACACTGCTCATCCCAAGTACCTTGTCCTTAGCTTTCTTCTCTATGTACAGCCTCCCCCTGGGTGATCCCATCCAACCTCATGGCTCCACTTACTATCTGTATGCAGTGATTTCTTAAATTACCATTGCTATAAAAAATCCTGAGCTGCATGCTAACCTACAGATCTTTACATAGAACTGACTACCAAACATCTACCTGAATATCCCATAAAACAAACAAACAAACAACCAAAAAATGTTGTCATCGAGTCAATTCTGACCCATGGCAATTCTATGTGTTACAGAGTAGGACTGCTTATAGGCTTGGCTGTCATCCTTACCAAAGCAGATTGCTAGGCCTTTCTTCCTCAGTGCTGCTGAGTGGGTTCAAAGTGCCAACCTGTAGGTTAGTAGTCAAGTGCAAATAATTTGTACCACCCAGGGATCTCAGCTATCCCCATGTTGTTGTTGTTGTTGTTGTTAGGTGCTATTGAGTCAATTTTGACTCATTGTGACCCTATAGGACAGAGTAAAACTGTTGCATAGGGTTTCTAAGGCTATAATCTTTACAGAAGCAGACTGCTACGTCTTTCTCTCACAGAGAAGCTTGTGGGTTCGAACCAATGACCTTTTGGTTTGCAGCCTAGCACCTAACAACTGCACTGCCAGGGCTCCATCCCCATAGAGACCCAAATTTAATATGGTTAAACTGAACTTACTGTATTTCCTCCATGAACCTCCCTGAATCTCCATGAACAGTTCAGTTCATAGCATCACCATCTAACTGCGTACACAGTCGCCACAACCCCAAACCTGGGAATCCCACCAAAGTTCCTCTTCTGCTCCTTCCACAACCAACCAGTTACTATGTGTTATATCATCAACCTCTTTGACATTTCTAGTATTTGTCTTCTCACCATCCTCATTGATTTCATTCATTCACACATTCATTATCTCTTACATGGACTATTACAAGAGACTCTACCATCAACTTATCCTATGCATTACAGCCAAAGTTACCTTTCCAAAATAGATTATCAAGTAATGTCCCTCCCATTTTAAGATTTATCTTGGATCTAATTGTGTCTCCCAAAAAATATGTGTCAACTTGGCTAGGCCACGATTCCCTGTATTGTGTGATTATCCTCCATTTTGTGATGTGTTGTAAATCATCACCTCTGCCTGTGGTTAATGAGACACGATTAGGTTATGGTAAAGAGAATTAGGTTATGTTTGTTATGTTAAATGAGGCAGGATTAGGGTGGGATGCAACAACCTTACTAGGGTCACAGCCCTGATCCAATGTAAGGGGAGTTTCCCCGGGGTGTAGCCTGCATCATCTTTTATCTTACAAGAGATAAATGGAGAGATAAGTGAGCACAGAAATAGGGACCTCGGTACCTCCAAGAAAGAAGAGCGCATCCTTTGGACCTGGGATCCCTGTGCTGAGAAACTCCTAGACCCAGGGGAAGATTGATGCCAAGAAACAGAGATCTCCATGGGAGGCCAGTTCCACAGATGTTGAAAGAAAACAAGGATCTTCCCCTAGAGGTGACAGAGAGCTGGTGACAGCCCCCAGATCGGCCACCCTGAATTTGGACTTCTAGCCTTCTAATCTGTGAGAGAGTAAATTTGTTTGTTAAAGCCACCCACTTGTGGTATTTCTGTTATAGCAGCACTAGATAACTAAGACAAGACTCTTCATAGATTTCTAGTTCATAAAGCTTAAATTTAAATTGTATCATACGAGATCTCTACACCTGATCACCTCTCTGTATCACTAATCTTTTGCCACAATAATGCTGTGTAAAAACCAGCCACAAAAACTCAGGGACATACAATTAGAAACATTTATTTCTGTCTTGTATTGAGTGGTCTTCTGGGTGGTCGGCTTTGCAGGAGTTGCTCTTATGTCTAAGGGTTGGCTGGCTGTCGGCTGGTCTAGGGTGAATTTAGTTGGAATAATTGCGGCAACTTGGTTCTGCTTCACGTGACCCTCATCTTTTAGCAGGCTAGCCTGGGCAAGTTTTATGATGACAGAGGTGCAAAAGTAAGCACAAGTAGAAACGTACATGATTTGAGGCCTAGGCTCAGAATCGGTATACCACTACATTGCTGGATTTTATTTGCCAAAGCAAAGCATAAGACTGGCCCAGATTCAAGGGGTGGGGAAGAGCCTGTCTCTTTAATGAGGGGAATTGTAAAGTCACATGACAATGGGCTTGAATACAGGGAGGGGGCAGAATTGGAGTCTTCATTGTACTCTCCATCTGTATCTTCCCTAGTCTATACCTCTCTCTGACTGTACTGAATGAACTACAGTCTCCTGTACATGTCCAGCTCTTCACACATCCAGCTCTTTACACTTTTGTTTTGTTTAGCGCCTGTTACCCCATCTGCCCATAACCCTGTCTCCCAGTACCGGCCTCCTAGCACACACCAACTGTCTTTCAACACCTGGCTCTTTGCTGAGCTCCTCACCCTGCCTCCTTTGTTATCTCCACGTAGCCTGTACTTAGATCTATCACAGGACCGTAACTATTTTTTGCCCTTATTTTTTTATATGCCTCTTTCCCCCTAGAGGCTACAAACCTATTGGAAGCAGAAAAAAAGAACAAGATGCTATATAAAAAAGAAAAATTAAGAGAACTGAAAGGACGTCTTGGAAATTAAAAATATGATAGCACCAAGAAAAGGTTTACATACAGAAAAAAAATGATCTTTGATGGTTACGAGGGAGAGGAGGAGTAGGGAGGGGAAATTACTAACTAGATAGTAGACAAGTGTTAACTTTGGTGAAGGGAAAGACAACACACAATATAGGGGAAGTCGGCACAACTTGACCAAGGCAAAGTCATAGAAGCTTCCTAGACACATCCAAACACCTTGAGGAACCGAGTTACTGGGGCTGAGGGCTGGGGATCATGGTCTTGGGAGACATCTAGGTCAATTGGCATAACATAATTCATGAAGAAAATGTTCTACATCCTACTTTGGTGAGTAGTGTCTGGGGTCTTAAAAGCTTGCAAGTGTCCATCTAAGATACATCTATTGGTCCCATCCCATCCGGAGCAAAGGAGAAAGAAGAAAACCAAAGACACAAGGAAAATATTAGTCCAAAGGACTAACGGACATGGGACCCCCACAGCCTCCACCAGCCGGAGCCCAGAAGAATTAAATGGTGCCTGGTACCAACACCGACCACTCTGACAGGGATCACAATAGAGGGTCCTGGACATAGCAGGAGAAAAATGTAGAATAAAATTCAAATTCACACACAAAAAAAAAAAACAAGCTAGACTTACTGGTCTGACAGAGATTGAAGAAAGCCCCAAGACTGTGGCTCCTGGACACCTGCTAACTCAGAACTGAAGCCACTTCCGAAGTCCACATTTCAGCCAAAGATTACACAGGCCTATAAAACAAACGATAACACACGTGAGGAACGTGCTTCTCAGTTCAATGAAATACATGAGACCAAATGGTCAATACCTGCCAAAAAGCAAAAGGGAGAAGGCAGGAAGGGACAGGAAAACTGGACAAATGAACATGGAGAACCCAGGGTGGAAAGGGAAATGGGGAAGTGCTAACACATTGCAGGGATTGCAACCAGTCTCACAAAAAGATTTGTGTATAAATTTTTGAGTGAGAAACTAATTTGCACTGTAAACTTTCACCTAAAGCACAATAAAATTGAAAAAATATATATACATAATAGAAAAATTAAAAATTCAGTGGAAAGGTTAGAAGATAAAATTAAGGCATTTCCTGGAAAGCAGAACAAAAAGACAAAAAAAGATGAGCAATGGGAAAGAAGTGATAAGAACAGAGTCAGTCCATAATGTCCCCATCTGATTGATGAGGGTTGCAAAAAGGCAAAAGAATGGGAAGGAAATTATAAACAATATTATAGTAAAATGCAGATGCCCAGGGGTTACCACTGGAGAGATCTGATTCAGATGGTGCGGAGTTTGATTTAGGAGTGCGGGTGGCGCAGTGATTAAGCGTTTGGCTCCTAACCAAAAGGTTGGCAGTTGGAACCCACCAGCCGCTCCATGAGAGAAAGATGTGGCAGTTTTCTTCTGTAAAGATTTACAGCCTAAGAAACTCTGGGGGCAGTTCTACTTTGTCCTATATTGTCTCTATGAGTCTGAATTGACTTGACAGCAATGGGTGTGGTTTTGGAGTAGTTTGATTTAATGCATTCATTTGATATCCTTCTTTCAGTTTGTCTGAAGCACCAAGTGTGAAACATAAACAACGCAGAATTCCAGAACTGATGAACCATTATTAGATAGAAGAGGTTTGATCTGAAAATGTGGAAGATTGATTGTGGGAAGATGGTGTAAAGTCAGGGATAACTATGTTTAAAACTTACTGAAAGTGGAAAACAGCTCCACATTAGCGTTCAGTGATTGCAGGATATGGAGACAATGCTGCTGCTAAGTCAGTCCCTTAAATATTGACATAACTGATTCTAGTGTGACATGTTTAGTAGGAAGTGGGAGAGGAAGCAAAAATAGACCCAAGCAAGTATTTACTCAAGCTAAAGGAAGAGAAATACATCCTCTCCCAGCTCCCCTACCCCTGTGAAAACATGCGCTTAAGCTTCTGACAAGTTTTTTTCTCAGGTTTCTATTGTTATGGTCATAACTGTGATTTAGCACATTCCAGCTACTTGTATATGTGTTTGTCTGACCAGAGCTAGCTAAATATTTTCTGTTTACATTGTCACACTCTCTCAGGGGTGAAGGTTAGTGTCCTCCTTCATTAGAAGCTAGAAGTATTCAGCAGTAGAGAGAGATTTTTTCAAGATTATTAAAAAAAATCTCAACCCATGCTGTTGAGTCAATTCCAACTCATAGCGACCCTATAGGACACAGTAGAACTGCCCCACAGGATTTCCAAGGACTGGCTGGTGGACTCAAACTGCCAGCCTTTTGGTTAGCAGCCGGTCTCTTAACACTGCACCACCAGGGCTCCAAATATATCTCAAAGGGATCCCCAAATTACAGATTATGGGACTATGTATAGACCACTACAAATTTAATGGGAGAAACTGAGGTGCACACACTCAGGTAATTCAGAACAGATAATATTTTTCTGGAAATTTTAGATAATTGAGGCAAAAGTCATTAGGGCATGATGTAGTTGGATGATTGCTCAGTTCTCTCCTATGTCTTTCATGTATAATGTGGCAGCTGGGGCATTTAAAAGCCCTTAGAGAAATCTCAAAGGAGTGGAGAGCACATGAAGGCAAATTTTTTCTTCTCTCTTTTAAAGAGTGAGAAGAATGGGTTGTAACAACTCAAGCTAAAGGAAATGGTTGTTGTTGTTGTTGTTAGGCGAGATTGAGTTGGCTCACCTCATGGCAACCTTATGTATAACGTTGTCCAGTCCTGCACCATGCTCATAATCATTGTTATGTTTGAGCTCATTGTTGTAGCCACTGTATTAATCTATCTTATCGAGGGTCTCCCTCTTTTTCACTGACCTTCTGCTTTACCAAGCATCATGTCTTTCTCCAATGATTGGTCCCTCCTGACGGCATGTCCAAAGTAAAGGAGGTGAAGTCTCACTATCTTCACTTCTAAGGAGTATTTTGGCTGTACTTCCTCCAAGGCTTTTCTGTGTAAGGTAACTCAATTTATTGCCTCCCATCCTTACTGATTAAGAAAATATTTCTTGAGGCATGTTAGTAGGACTGGTATAAAGATGGTAAGCACTTTGAGAAAGGTCAACTTATTTCTATACGATTGTTCTCACTGTGGAGCCCTGGTGGTGCAGTGGTTAAGAGCTTGCCTGCTAGCCAACGGGTCAGCGGTTTGAATCCACCAGCTGTCCCTTGGAAACCCTGTGGGGCAGTTCTACTCTGTCCTATAGGATCACTATGAGTTGGAATCGACTTGATGGCAATGGGTAACAGGTCCTCACTGCGCTGAATAGATACATTTAGAACAAAGTTGCATTAAAAAATTTAAATGATAGGCATTCATTGGGTGAAATGATAAAAATTTCTATTCTCTATTTGACTTCCTGTTTCATTCTTCATTTGGACTGCACTTTTTATTTAAACCTATGTACCTAAACATGAATGATTTATTGTTGTTGTCAGTGCTTCTATCAAAGTGCACAGAAGTAAGGAGTGATAGTAACAAACCCTGAGAGTATATTGGCAGTACTATCCTAATATAAAATCATAAAACAAAGCAAAACTTTAATCAAGCAGCAACTTTAGTAAAGCAAAATATTAATTGCCTATGTCATAAAGTCAAATTCTAGGCCATCCTATGACTTTTTCAGATAGACTTATTTAACATCTTACAGCAGCTATTCAAATGTCAAAGCACTTGCTGTGCTTTTCTAAAGATTCTGCTCATGTTTTATTAACATTAACAGATTAATAAGCTAAGCCTGGACCAATAATAAGCCAGTTAGAGAAGGAGGCCACTAGTAGAATCTGGAAAGAACTCTACTCAAATGGACTTTAATGCTTATTTTATTCTTCTTTGAACTTATTAAAAAAATTTTTAGGAATGATGAATCCTGATTAACTTTGACAAGTCATAAGCCCCTATTCCTTTCCAAGTAGATTTAATACAGTACTATTAGGCAATAATTCAAAGCAAGAAGATAAGGGATACTAGTTCTTTAGGATAATAGGGACTAGTGAATATATAAAACCAAAAAACCAAACCTATAACTGTTGAGCAGATTGCAACTCATGGCGACCTCATGTGTGACAGAATACAACTGCTCTGTAGGGTTTTCTTGGCTGTAATCTTTTATGGAAGCAGATCTCTAGGCCTTTCTTCTGGCACTGCTGGGTGGATTGGAACCGCCAATCTTCAGGTTAGTAGCCAAGGGCAAACAACTTGTGCTACCCAGGGACCTTAGTGAATATATACTCAACTGGATATTCTTAGAGGTACCCAAAGAAAGGGTGAAGATTCCCCCTAATTCTTACTATTTTTCTCCAGGAGATCTGGCATAAAAGGTAAAATCAAGTTTGTTTGTTTTTTTTCTGTATAAATTTTAAAAATTATATTTTTAAAGGATCCATGTTTTTTCTGGAGTCCCTGGGTGGTAAAAATGATTAACATGCTTGACTGCTAACTGAAAGATAGAAGGTTTGAGTCCACCCAGAACTACTTCAGAAGAAAAGCCTGGTGATCTACTTCTGAAAAATCAGCCATTGAAAACCCTATGGAGCGTTGTTCTTCTCTAACACACATGGGTTTGCCATGAGTCAGAGTTGATTAGATGGCAGCTGGTTTATGTTTTTCCTACCATCATCATCCTTCCTCACCTTTTCCTTCTGGCTTCCTATGTTCCAAAGCTGCAATGAAAGAGACAAGTCTTATCATTCTTCACCTTAGATCAAGTCACTCAGGTATTGGGACCAAGGTTTATTAAGCACATGTCTGGTTAGGCTTATTTAACGGTTAGGTTTATATATGGTTGTCTTATCTAATCTTTGAAACCACTCTCTGAGGTAAGAATTAATTCCTCTGTTTTACAGAAAACTGAGACTCAGAGGTTATATAAATTTCCTAAAGATACATAGCAAATAGGTGACAGAACTGTCATTGGAACCAAAAGTTGCTTAATTCCAAAGTTCATGTCCTTTCTACTCTACCTCCCAGGCCCTGGATCTCAAGGAAATAAATGCACAACCAAGGTGATGACAGCAATCAATGCTACTAAAAGTAATCTGTCTATGAACTGTTTGTGATCATTCTGGAGTGAGAAAGGATCTTGCACCAGAATGTGAATCTACCCACTGCTTCCTTCATTGAGAAACCCTTGCCTTGAAAGCAAATGTCAGCTGGACTAAATAGTATGCTTAGTGACATAGCTTGTTTTCTGGCACAGCTCCTTATCACAGACCCATAACACAGAGTTTGCAGGGTGTCGCACATCCTTGGACCACACTTTGAGGAGCATTAGATTACAGGAGAGAGGCCATGACTACAGTGAACCAGTGCAGTCACGGTTAGCCAGCACTGATTCTGAGCCCCTTTGGAACGGGAATCAATTGCACCCTTGTACCTAACTAGTTTATGACATTGTCATCTGTTGCAGAAACCAAAGTATCTACTCCAAAGGAGAAGTTCAACTTTTCACACAGGTAATGGTTCTGAAATATTGGAAAAATCCTGGCTTAAATTTTGGCACTTTCTAAGGTTGTGGTATAAAGGAAAAATAGCAGATTTGTGCATGAATTATTGGAAATTTGGTCATTGAGATAGGCTGGGAAAGCTGTGTTATAGTGAGGTTCATAGCATAAGCTTTGAAGCCAGACCAATTTAGGTTTGAATTACAATATGGTCTATCTCAGAGGGCTGTTGTGAATAATGTAAAGTGCTAGGCACAGTTTAGCATGCAGCAAGTGTTCAATAAATGGCACCTCTATTATTAGGATTGGCTTTACAAGGAAGCAGATATGTATATGAAGTGATTTGATGGTAGCTGTTAGAGTTCTTTTGCGTCCCCCTCTGCTTCAGTATCTTATTTTACAGTATATAAAATGCCATCCTAAATTTTAATTCCTTCACATCTTAAAACCTTTTTAATCTTCTAAAAATCAATTTTAAAATGCATATATTCTAGATGTCTTTTTATCTTTGGCTAGTATGATTACAGGCCAGGTTAATTTTCTATGTATTTTGTAAATTTTTAAAATACTCATTGATTTTATTCATAATTATAATAAGTACCAATATTTCTGGAAAGGAATTTCTGAGCTAAACTCATTAGAATTAACTTATGTCACAATGTTTCCCAAATTTTGTTTTATTTTGTCATAGTGTCTGTGATATAAGCTCTGTGTTTTATATATATATATATATATGATATAATTAAAGAAGGTTAGAATATGTATATTTGTAGATTTGCGTATCAGCATATTAAAGACCTGAAAACATCCTATAGGAAATAAATCTTTGTTTAACTTAGTATTTCCCAAACCAATTTTATCATAAAACACTTTTGTTAGTCCCAACCACCTGGAGTAAAGGAGAGAATGAAGAACACCAATGACACAAGGAAAGTATTAGCCCAAGAGGCAGAAAGGGCCACATAAACCAGAGACTTCATCAGCCTGAGACCAGAAGAACTAGATGGTGCCTGGCTACCACCAATGACCGCCCTGACAGGGAACACAACAGAGTCCCAGATGGAGCAGGAGAAAGGTGGGGTGCAGAACTCAAATTCTGGTAAGAAGACCAGACTTAATGGTCTGACTGAGACTGGAGGAACCCCAGAAAGCATGGCCCCTGGATTCTCTATCAGCCTAGAACTAAAACAATTTCCGAGGCCAACTCTCCAGACAGGGATTGGTCTGGATTGTGGGACATAAAGTGATACTTGTGAGGAGTGTGCATCTTAGCTCAAGTAGATATAAGAGACTAAATGGGAAGCTTTTGTCCGTATGTGAGATGGGAAGGAAGAGAGGGTTAGGAGCTGCTTGAATGGACATGGGGAATTAGCGGTGGAAAGGAGGAGTGTGCTGTCACAGTATGGGAAGAGTAATTAGGGTCACATGACAATGTATGTATAAATTTTTGTATGGGAAAAATAAAAATAGAAAAAGAAAACACTTTTGTTAGGCAACATCAATTAGTATGCCATGGACACAAATTTTGGTTTAAGAGATTATTTTCCAGACTTAATAGTTGACTGAGAAAGCCAGATTCTTTAGGAGCAGGATATAGGTTAGGCATTTGGAACAATGGGAAATGGAGAAAAGATCCTAAAAGCGGAGGTGGGAGGATGACAGCGAACTTCGTCCCACATGGAAAGAGCAGAAAACGGAGATTCATGTGACCTTTAGTCTAATTCTGGAGACCTGGTGGCATAGTGGTTAAGAGCTTCAGCTCCTAACCAAAAGGTGGGCAGTTCAAATCCACTAGCCCCTCCTTGGAAACTCTATGGGGCAGTTCTACTCTGTCCTATAGGGTCACTAAGAGTTGGAATTGACTCAACTGCAAAGGGTTTGTTTTTTTTGGTTTTAATCTACTTCTAGTTTCTCCACATACTAGACATTGACTTCTGTAAATCAGTTAGCCTATTTGGGCCTCAACTCTTCCCTCTATCAAATGAGGGGCTGGGGCAAGATGCCTCCTAGGGTCTCATCTAGATCAGCTATCTTAGTCTTCCATTTAATTATTTTGTTTTGAAAAATAGCAAATTTTTTACTTTGATGGAGGTGGTGGCAGTATAATTTTATTTGGCCTTTTTGGAGTTTTTTTCCTTTTTCCTTTTAAAGAATCTAGACTATCCTATAGGTCAATAAAACCTTTGATATAAAGCATTTTGGTCATTTGTTTATGATTTGAAGATTGCTAATTATTACAGTTCAAAGTCCTACATGGAAAGCAAAAACTGAATTAATATTAAACCCATTGCCGTCTAGTCAATTTTGACTCATAGTTTCCCTATAGGGTGGAGTAGATCCGCCCCATAGTGTTTCCAAGGAACAGATGGTGGATTCAAACTGCTGACCTTTCAGTTAGCAGCCGAACACTTAATGTGCCACCAGGGGTCTGAATTAATATTAGGTTTAAAATTATTATTTACGTAACGGGAGTTATTTTAGATGGATTCATCAACTCATGAGTTCATGGCCTCCTCTTTTATGCCCACTCAGCTTATGGGCAAACAAATTGAATGAATCTTGAAACAATGGAAGAACTAAAAGATGCCCCATGCTCAGTGGCTAATTAGAATCACTCCATAAGCCAGCAATTGTATTTCACTAATGTGTTCACTGTTGACTCAGGTTATCATGGTCTTGGGAAGGGATTCATGTGTTTTCACAGCACCAGCCCTGCATGTCAGGTGGTCAGCTTTTATTGTGGGATGAGCTGTAGAGGATTCAGAAGTTTTATGGACTTATAGGTTGGTGGACAAAGGTAGAGAATAAAAAGAGAGATTTAGAGGAGATTACTAACCTTTGAATAATAGGGGTGGATATCACTGGATTTTTAGAAGTGTCAGGTGGTTATGAGTTTTTAAACTTGCTCACTTTTGTATTACATAAGGGCGATATTTTGGTAAAATACATGGCTGTGTCACAAAATCATTATTCATCCATTATATAGTAATTCCAGTGACACTGCTTTGGACATCCAATGTTGTTTGTAGCCAGATTTAATACTGATACTTCAGTGATTTTTTTTTTCCACTCAACAACTTGGGTTTTTTTCCTTCTTTTAATTCTTAGTTGGGGTTGGGGATCACTTTCTGTAAAATCAAGTCTTTTCAGCATGATTATGTAGAACATGAGGTCTCTTTTTTAACCAAGCAGGAAGAGCTTTGAACATGTTGGATGATGACATGCCAGCATTTATTTTCAATGAACTGCTCAAGAATACTAAATAGATTTGAGTTTAAAATTCTTTAATATTTTTATTTAATATTAATTTGTTGAAGTTGTAACCAGCCTGGAAGAATAAAACCTCCATGCTCATAGTCTTTCATCTTTCAATTTAATTGATATATATTTTGCTGTCTTCAAATTTCCAATAGGATGACCATACCTTACCTTGGCAAAAGGACATTGGAATTAGCAAGTTTAGAAAGGTGATGATTATCATTCAGTGCTAATAGGTGTACAGCTCATAATCAGAGAATCTATATTTTCTATGATTTTCTGAGAAGTACTGCTCGAGTTAGCAAGACTGTCACTGTTTTCCAATAGTACTTCTTCTCTTATTAGGTGTTAAATTTTATTTGGACTTTTATGGCTAGACCAGATGAAGATTTTAAGAGGTAAGAAGGGATGAACACACTTCTTTAGTGTCTTAGTTATCTAGTGCTGCTATAACAGAAATGCCACAAGTGGATGGTTTTAAAAAAAGAGAAATTTATTTTCTCACAGTCTAGGAGGCTAGAAGTCCGAATTCAGGGTGCCAGCTTCAGAAGGCTTTTTCTCTCTGTTGGCTCTGGGGGAAGGTCCTTATCAATCTTCCTCAGTCACGGAGATTCTCAGTGCAGGGACTCCAGGTCCAAAGGAGACTCTACTCTCCTGGCTCTTGTTTCTTGGTGGTATGAGGTCCCTCTGTCTCTCTGCTCACTTCTGTCTTTTATATCTTAAAAGAGATTGACTTAAAACACAATTCAGTCTTGTAGATTGAGTCCTGCGTCATTAACATAACTGCCTCTAATCCCACCTCATTAACATCATAGAGGTAGGTTTTACAACACCTAGGAAAATCACATCAGATGACAAAATGTTGGGCAACAACACAATACTGGAAATCGTGGTTGACACATATTTTTGGAGGACGCAATTCAATCCATAACACTCAGCTAAATGAAAATAAAGGAGCTTATAAAAGGAAAGTCAAACTAGCTAGAAATAAATAAGGCCTGCAGAAGATCTAAGATCTCAGATGCAAAGGAACTCTCCATCTTTGAAAAAATTCCAAAGCCTTGCTTTTATGCTAAGTTTTTGAGTTGAGAACAAAGGCCAAATGCAGTGCAATAAGCTA
Organism: Trichechus manatus latirostris; assembly: GCF_000243295.1. NCBI lineage: Eukaryota > Metazoa > Chordata > Mammalia > Sirenia > Trichechidae > Trichechus > Trichechus manatus. Next base: position 23,126,089 of record NW_004443957.1, read on the forward strand.
AAACAGCAACAAAAACAAACAAAGAAAGTCCATTTGGAAATGTTTAAGCAAATGCATGCAGACCTATCCCTCAACTTTTTTGGAATTTTAATATGAAATATGTCTTGCTAAATGTGCAGTTTTGGAAGAGAGGAGGTGCAGAGGCCTAGAATTTTCTGTAACACAGCCTGTCAACTTTGGGGGGTAGAGAACTCATGTTCTCAGCCTAGCTGTCCATCTATGAGTTTTGTCACTATGCGCAAATCACAGCTTCTGAGCAGCCTTAGCTTCTTCATATGCAAAATGACAGCACTGTGCTGATCATCACACTGACATTTAAGGCCATTTACACCCCTATGATTTTATGGGTGGTTTTCTCCAGATACCATTTTTCTGATCTCCATTTCCAAAAAGATTTTTTTGAGATCTAATATTTTTGCATTTAAAATAACATATGACATCCTTTCAATGGTCTGAAGAAACAGATACAGGTTTATTGCAACTTTAGAAAGGCTCATTTTTAATAATCCTGACATTTTGAGGTGTTGAATGTTACTAGACACAGGCCCAATCATGAACTGGGGCTTACTAACATTTTACTCTACAGAAAGTTTCATAATCAAAGCATTTGTGTGATCAGGTTTCAGGCAACTCCTTTAGAATCCTTAACAGACTCACAGAACTCAAAAGGAGCAAGATAACTTCAAACTACCACTATCAATCCTGATAAACACCTATACCTCCAGAAATTCTTACAAACTGTTTTATAGATTCAAGCCTTGATCCCATCATCATCCAGAAAAAGACAAAAACATGCTTGAAATAAATAGCTTCTTAATCACAACTCTTAAGATAGCGCTTGCGTTAGGGAAGCTGAAGTGTGAAAAGACAATAAAGATTTCCTTCTGTTTGGCAGGACAAATTGGTTTATAGAATAAATCCATTGAGGAGGAAGAAAAAACAAGCCTTTTTGACCCTGACTGAACTTCCTCCACTGGGGAGGAGAATTGAGCAGACAGATTCTCATTAATGCAGCCAAGGACTTGGCGGAGGCAGCTTGGGAAAGAACTAAGAGCACACGCCCACGTTTGCAAGGTAGTAAGTGGGAAGATAATACGTGCTCCAAAACATCAAGTGACCTTGCTGTCCCTATAAGCCTCTTCCTCTATTACATAACATCCTCTAAGGCTTCAACAAAAAGCCAAATAGCATTTTATCTAGCTGTGAACTGTAACCACTTAGGCTCTTTCTCCAATAGCAAAATGAAATGATAGTTGGCCAATTTTTACTATGCCTGTGGTAACAGATAAAAGAATTATATAGCCAAATCGAAATAAAAAACAAGCAATTGTTTCACCCATCAAATCTTTTGCTGCTAACCAAAAAAACCAAACCCATTGCCTTCAAGTCGATTCCGACTCATAGCGACACTATAGTACAGAGTAGAACTGCCCCACAGGGTTTCCGAGGAGTGGCTGGTGGATTCAAACTGCTGACCTTTTGGTTACCAGTCTAACCTCTTAACCACTACACTACTTCCCCCAAAATATCCAGCTTGATTGTTCAGCTTCACACCCCTCCTCTTCTTTAATTCCTAAGACTCAAAAAACTCCAAAATGGTTAGGCAGAGACAGGCAGACCAGGAGGGGAAATGGAGTAGTATAAAGAAGAAAGGGTACTAGATTACCTATAAACTAGGCCATCAGACCCCCGTGCGTCTGTCAGTTTGTCATACTGTAGTAGCTTGCATGTTGCTGTGATGCTGGAAGCTATGCCACCGGTATTTCAAATACCAGCAGGGTCACTCATGGTGGACAGGTTTCAGCAGAGCTTCCAGACTAAGACAGACTAGGAAGAAGGACTTGGTGGTCTACTTCTGAAAAAATGGGCCAGTGAAAACCTTATGGATAGCAGCAGAGCATTGTATGATATAGTGCCGGAAGATGAGCCCCTCAGGTTGGAAGGCACTCAAAATACAACTAGGAAATAGCTGCCTCCTCAATGTAGAGTCTACGTTAATGACGTGGATGGAGTCAAACTTTCGGGACCTTCATTTGCTGATGTGGCATGACTCAAAATGCGAACAAACAGCTCCAAACATCCATTAATAATTGGAATGTGAATGTACAAAGTATGAATCTAGGAAAATTGGAAGTCATCAAAAATGAAATAGAATGCATAAAGATCGATATCCTAGGCATTAGCGAGCTGAAATAGACTGGTACTGGCCATTTTGAATAAGACAATCTTATGGTCTCTATGCTAAGAATGACAAATTGAAGAGGAATGGTGTTGCGTTCATCATCAAAAAGAACATTGCAAGATCTATCCTGAAGTACAACGCTGTCAGTAATAGGATAATATCCATATGCCTACAAGGAAGACCACTTAAATGACTATCATTCAAATTTATGCACCAACCACTAATGCCAAAGATGAGGAAACAGAAGATATTTACCAACTTCTGCAGTCTGAAATTGATCAAATGTGCAATCAAGATGCATTGATAATTACTGGTGATTGGAATGTGAAAGTTGGAAACAAAGAAGAGGATCTGTACTTGGAAAAATGTGGCCTTGGTGATATAAATGTCACCAGAGATCACAGGATAAAATTTTGTAAGACCAACAACTTATTCACTGCAAATACCTTTTTCAACAACATAAACAGCATCTATACACGTGCATGTTGCCGGATGGAATACACAGGGATGAAATTGACTGCATCTGTGGGAAGAGATGATGGAAAAGCTCAATAACATTAGTCAGTACAAGGCCAGGGGCTGACTGCGGAATGGACCATCAATTGCTCATATGCAAGTTCAAGTTGAAGCTGAAGAAAATTAAAACAAGTCCACGAGAACCAAACTATGACCTTGAGTATATCCCACCTGAATTTAAACACCATCTCAAGAATAGATTTGACACATTCAACACTAATGACCGAAGACCAGATGAGTTATGGGATGACATCAAGGACGTGATGTTTGAAGAAAGCAAAGCACCATTAAAAATACGGGAAAGAGGGAAAAGACCAAAGTGGAAGTCAGCAGAGACTCTGAAACTTGCTTTTGAACGTAGAGCAGCTAAAGTGAATGAAGGAATGGTGGAAATTATGATGAAAAAAAGAGCGGAACAGAAGATTTCAAAAGGTGGCTTGAGTAGACAAAGTAAAGTATTATAATGAAATGTGCAAAGACCTGGAGTTAGAAAACCAAAAGGGAAGAACGCGCTCGGCATTTCTCAAGCTTGAAAAAATTCAAGCCTGGAGTTGCATTGTTGAAGGATCCTATAGGCAAAATATTGAACGACACAGGAAGCATCAAAAGAAGATGGAAGGAATACCCAGAGACAGTGTACCAAAAAGAGTAGGTTAATGTTCAACCATTTTAGGAGGTAGCATAAGATCAAGAACCAATGGTACTGAAGGAAGAAGTTCAAGCTTCACTGAAGGCATTGGTGAAAAACAAGGCTCCAGGAATTGATGGAATACCAGTTGAGATGGTTCAACAAAGGATGAAACACTGCAGGTGTTTACTTGTCTATGCCAAGAAATTTGGAAGACAGCTACCTGGCCAACCAACTGGAAGAGATCCATATTTGTGCCCATTCCAAAGAAAGGTGATCCAACAGAATGTGAAAATTATAGAACAATATCAATATTATCACACACAAGTAAAATTTTGCTGAGGATAATTTAAAAAATGGTTGCAGCAGTACGTCAATAGGGAACTGCCAGAAATTCAAGCCAGATTCAGAAGAGGATGTAGAATGAGGGATATCATTGTTGATGTCACATGGATCTTGACTGAAGGAGAGAATACCAGAAAGATGTTTACCTGTGTTTTACTGACTATGCAAAGGCATTCGACTGTGTGGATCACAACAAAATTATGGTTAACATTGCGAAGAATGGGAATTCCAGAACACTTAATTGTGCTCATGCGGAACCTGTACATAGACCAAGAGGCAGTTGTTGGACCAGAACAAGGGGATATTCAGTGGTTTAAAATCAGGCAAAGTGTGTGTCCTGGTTGTATCCTCTCAACATACTGTATGCTGAACAATAATCTGAGAAGCTGGACTACATGAAGAAGAGTGTGGCATCAGGATATGCGATATGCAGGTGACATAACCTTGCTTGCTGAAAGTGAAGAGGACTTGAATCAGTTACTGTTGAAGATCAAAAACTACAGCCTTCAGTATGGATTACACCTCAACAAAAAGAAAACAAAAATCTTCACAACTGGACCAATAAGCAACATCGTGATAAATGGAGAAAATATTGAAGTTGTCAAGGATATCATTTTACTTGGATCCATAATCAATGCCCACGGAAGCAGCACTCATGAAATCAAAGGATGTATTGCATTGGGCAAATCTCTTTAAAGTGTTGAAAAGCAAAGATGTCACTTTGAGGACTAAGGTGCGCCTGACCCAAGCCATGATATTTTCAGTCTCCTCATATGCATGCAAAAGCTGTAAAACAAATAAGTAAGACAGAAGAACTGAAGCCTCTGAATTATGGTGTTGGTGAAGAATATTGAATATACCACGGACTGCCGGAAGAAGGAACAAATCTGTCTTGGAAAAAGTATAGCTAGTGTGCTTCTTGGAAGCAGGGATGGCGAGACTTCTCATGCACTATGAGCATGTTATCAGGAGGAACCAGTCCCCGGAGAAGGATATCATGCTTGGTAAGGTGTAAAGTCAGTGAAAAAGAGGAAGACCCTCTACGAGATGGATTGACGCAAAGTCTGCAACAATGGCCTCAAACATAGTAATGATTGTGGGGATGGTGCAGGACTTGGCAGTGTTTTGTTCTTTTGTACATAAGGTTGCTATGAGTCGGAACCGACTTGACAGCACCTAATAACAACATGCCATCAGAATAGAATTTTATAAGAATTGTTGGTTAAAAAATATTCCTCATGGATCAGACTAATTAATTCAAACTATGTTGAAAGTATTGTTGTCATAAGGTGCGGCTGAGGAAAGTCTGAATCCTAGCAACCTATATGACAGGGTAAATCTGCCCCATAGGGTTTCCTAGGCTGTAGTCTTTATGGGAGCAGATCTCCAGGTCTTTCTTCCTATGGAGCCACTATTGGGTTCAAACCACCAACATTTCGGTTAGCAGCTGAGTGCTTAACTGTTGTGCCACCAGGGCTCCTTATGTTAAAAGTAGGACTGTCATATTCATTAAGTTATTCAACAAATGGTTATTGACTACTTCACACACTGTGCTATACAGTCTGGAGGGAAACACGAATCAAAGACCTTTTCCCTGCTTTGAACAGGTTCAAACACCTCAACTGCCCTGCCCTTGGGCTCAGCCACCCTGTGTGGTGCTATTTCTGGCCATCTCCCTGGCTGGTTTCCTGAACTCTTCTGGCTCTTCTTATCTGTTCACAGACTCTTTGCTCCTGACTGTTATTTGGGATCCATTTTTGTCTTCCACCATTTCCTTTAACTTGATGACTAGATTAGCAATCCTGACAGATATTCTCTTTATAACCCTGTTTTTTGCTCTGTATCACTCTCCCACTTGTATAAGCTGTCCTCCACTGTGTCGTTGGACTCTGGTACAGTGTTTGGCACACATTAGGCACTTAATGTATACTTGTTGAAAAAACTGATGAGTGCTTTGGAGACTTCTTGGCTCCTTCCACTCTTGTCGTGGGTCCTGAGCCATAGCTATCAGTTTACCCTCTGCTCTCACCCCATAATAACCAGCCTGCCCCACAGACTCACTTTCCATGTACTCTTAGCTCTGGAATCCCTCTTGCCTAGGAGGAGAGGTTGGAGCTCTACCTTGTCAGTAGCTTACAATCCATTTTGTATATAAACAAAACATCCCTGACTGATTGCCTTGACTTGACTCTGTTAAACAGCTTAATATTTCCATGCATCAGAACTCCTTCATGTAAATGCGAGCTTCAGAGCCACCAGTGTTTGTGGCAAATGTTCTGTACCCTTTCTCATTTTGCTAACCTGCTCTTATTTCAATTGACCCCATCCCTTCCCTGCCCCATTTCCCAGATCTTAGCTCTGTCTTCCAGGTACCATTTGAATTTGATTCCTTGGTTCTGGGGTTTGTTTATAATCTCAGATTCCTGATTTATGGCTCCCTCTTGTGGATGTTGGCTTGGACTTACCCCATCAGTATATCTAAGCTGAACTGGATCTGGTGCCCCTTTCCTAAGTAAGGAAAGGCTCAAATAATTATAATATTATGCTATAATAGAGGTATGGCTATTTATGTTAGGAAGTCCTAAGTCTGTCTTGGAAAATGAGGTTAGGCTAGACAGAATTATGAATTGTGAAGGAAGAGTGGGAGGTTTCTAGACAGACAAGAGGAAGAGCTAGTTAAATCATAGGCACAATACACTTTGGTAACCAAGTAGGTGGGGCTAAGAGACAGGGAGAGTCCAAGATAGAATTCAAACCAGGTTTCTGGCTTTGGCAAGTAGATACTGTCCTCCATAGTAGATAATATTGAAAGTCAGGAATGGGTAGGTAGTTCTCTTGGCTTCATAAATAATGAAAACTACTACTATAAATTACTATCCTTAAATTTCTTAAACACATACTTTAATATTAAAAATATTATTTAAATTTAGATAATTGATCAAAATACTATTTTGACTATCATTAAAGAAGTTTCTCTAAAGTTTTTTCTTAAGATAGCTTCTCTTTTTTTTGGCTTTAGTACATGCTTAGCATAATAAAACTGTATGCCTTTCTATGCATATTCTTCTATAACATAGGCTTTTAATATTTGACCTTGCTTCATCAGTCCAAACTTCTGAAATTCATTCGTTTGTTGATTCAATAAGAATATATTCAGTGTCTCCAAGGTGCATGACCTTGTGATCTTATGATGGTGAAGATCGTAATAAATGGGCACTACTCCGTAGAGCTGCAGTGGAAAATTTGCAACAATGATCTTGCCTTCTCTGGTTTTGTTATACCCTGTGAATTGTTAACACCTTTTGCAAACTATAGTTTTCCTAAGAACTGATGGAATTAAATGTGTTGAAAAATGTTTCTAGCTCTAGGATTGTGCCATCATTGAGCAAGTTTTGCATGGGTACTGAAAAGTTGTCACTGTTTAAGTACCTAATGAAATTAAGTTCAAAGCTATGATAAAAGAGTAAAGTAAGTTAAGGGTATATTCTTTGAAGGTACTTTCTATATGATGTGAATTCTTGGCAGATGGAGTGATTTTACTTAAATCAAGTTAGACTATCTGCCTGGAAGAGGGGAATACAGACAGCCCCTGGGTTAGAAACGAAATCACTTCCTAAGCGTGTCTTTCAGTCTTTAAGTCGAATTTGTAGATAAGTTGGAACAAGTGCATATGGTTCTTATTTAGCCTTACTTTAGTGTCAGGAAAGTCTTAAAGCCTTATCAATGATGTAAAATCTGCATTAAAAAAAAAAAAAACACCATAGGGTCACTGTCAGTTGGAATCGACTCAATGGCAACGGGTTTCTTAGTGCAAGGAAAGGGTTAAAGCCTTTTCAATGATGTAAAAGCTGCACGTGCAGCAAGGGAAGGTGATTGTGACAAAGAATTTGTTGTGAGTAGGGGTTGGTTCGGTTGTTTCAAAGTGAGGGCAAATTTACATAACATTAAAGGGCAAGCACGAGTTGTCCCTAAGTCTGAGTTTGTAACCCCAGTGACTTAATGTACTTTAAAAAACAAAACAAAACCCATTGCCATTGAGTCCTTTCCGACTCACAGCAACCCTATAGGACAGAGTAGAACCATTTCCAAGGAGTGGCTGGTGGGTTCGAACTGCCAACATTTTGATTAACAGCCAAGCTCTTAACCACTTAGAGAGTATTATTCATCTTATCGTGAGGCTGATCTTATTACCTGTATTTAGTTTGGGATTGAGAGAGGTTGAGTAGAGATTCATGTCATCCACTGCTTCCTGACTACTGTCAGAATAATGGAAGTAGGCTGTGTTGAGATTGTTTTCCACTTTTCTAAATGAAAATTGCTGTGTTAAAGGGAGAAATGTCTCTTAGGGTATTCATTCTGAATACACCAAAAAAAAAAAAAAAAAAAGAACTCGTTGCCATTGAGTTGGTTCCGACTCGTGGCCACCTTACAGGACAGATTAGAACTGGCCCAAAGGGTTCCCAAGGAGTGCCTGGTGAATTCAAACTGCCAACCTTTTGGTTAGCAGCTATACCTCTCAAACACTACACCACCAGGGTTTTGGTATATTTAGGTAAGCCCTAAGAAGAAAGGCTAACTAAGTAGAAAACTGATGTTATTTGGATTTTTAGTAAGGTCTCCAGTTTTGGAATGTCAGGGGAGGGCTAGCCAAGTAACAATCCCTTCTCCTTGTCCCAAAATTTTTTTGAATATTGAAAAACAGCATGTTAATATGCTATGATGGAGATTTATCTAAGGCACAAAAGAGTAGTATATATTAGCCTAATAGAAGACCTCAAAACCTTAAATCACAGTTATTTTAAGCATCTAACCAGCTTATGTCTGACTGTGAAGGATACCCTTATTACACAGAGGAAAAGGATGTGCTTAAGAAATTCTCGTAACTGACAAAACCTTCACAGCTTTTATTTTTGTCTTCTATTGTTCACTAAATAAAAGTGAATCACTTTTTTTACCCTTCCAGAAACTTTGACATCATCTCCTGTTAGCTTGGTGTGAGCTATAAATTTCTCAGCTAATTTGCTCTATTAGACACTTCCCTTCATTTTCTTTTTCCTGCGATTAATTTTAAGATGTTTATTTTGGTGAGTTATTTAACAAGTTTTAAACCATTAAACAGAGAAATAATATGCTTATGCATTTTATTTTTTAATTCTTTTAGGAAAGAAATAAACCCCGGGGGGAAAAAGTCAAAGTAGTTTTTATTCTCAGCTAACTAAGTCTTTACAAAAGAGGCCTAGTGACCATTTTAAATAACAAAGAATATTATAGTGTTTATCAAAAGGGTATATTAAATAAGCAGGCAGAAATGCTAGATATTGCTACAAGGATACTAGCTCTTTTGGTGTTTGTTTGAATTAGATCCTGAAGGTACCAACAATAAGAAAACAATTAATTTTGTGTTTGTGCACAGGTACATGGGCACCATTGCATCTTCCTTCAGTCTTTCATGGGGACCCCAAAGAAGGGAGACAACTGTTACCAGTGAGTTCAAAAAGAGAGCAGGGAGTAAGTGTATATGGCACCCAGTACAGTGTCTCTCACACAGTGGGGAACTCAATAAATAATGTGCTTAGCAAGTAGAATTGCATCTGCCAGATCATTTTGCTTAGTACAAAAGGCAGCTACCAAGCTTCTGTTCCCTTGCAACTAATGTGACATTCATTGAAATCTGATTTCCATAGCCTTTGATTTTTCATTTGCAGAGATGACGCCGAGTGCCTGTTTTGCCACCAGGCACTGTAATTGGAGCTGATGAAAGAATGATTAGAAAGATACAACCCTTGCCCTCAAGTAGTGACTGTCCTGTTGGGGTGTGCAGATGAGCAAACAGTTCACAAAATGTTATGGTGATGGTATAAGCCAAGTCTGCACCGGGTTGTGAGACTAGAGGAGGGCTCTCGGGTCCGGGAAGTGCGGCTGGCTGCGAGTGGGGGCGCCAGGGGAGGTTTGTTGGCGGGCACGAAGTCCAAACTGCATCTTTACTTTTAATTTTCTTCCTTTTTAAAACTTTGGTATTATGGAAATTTTCCAACATATGTAAAGTAGAGAGATAATTTAACAATTATCCATACATGGCCAACTTTGTTTCATCTCCTCTCCCCTCACTACCCTCAACCCCTCAGAGGACTATTTTGAATCCAATTCCAGACCTCATATTAGTTCATCCATAAATATTTTAGTACATAGCTCTAAAAGATAAAGACTTGTTTTTATTTAAAAAATATATAACTACAATACCATTATCTTATTGAAAAAATTAACAATAATTCCTTAATATTATAAATATTCAGTCGGATTTAAATTTCCTTTATTGTCTCATGGTTTTGTTTTTTTTTAGGAGAGCATGCTTGAAACAGGGTGCATACAAAGTCCACACACTGTGGACTGTAGATTTTGGAGTGGGTTTTGAAAGACATGAAGAATTAATCCACTGGAATGGACATCTTATGTAGGCAAGTTTTTTTTCTGCGTGTGTGTGTGTTTTGTTCACTGTTCAGTTTTGTTGTTGTCTTTCACTGTTTTGGTCACTTAGTGCCTAGAACATGTTTAGCATATAACAGATGTTCAGTAAACATTTGTGGTATAAGTGGATGAACAAAATGGGTAGGGAGGCATTTCAAGCTGATGGAGCAGCAGAGATTGTAAAGGGTCTGAAGGACTGTGAGATCACAGTGCATTTTGGGAACTACACGTTTTATGTATGTCTGGAGCATAAAATGTGGGTGATGGCAGGGGATGAGACTGAACCTAAGTAGGGGCCAGATGTTGCAGCGCTAAGGAGGGTAATTAGAAACTTTTGGAGGGGAGTGACATGATCAGATCTGTGGTTTGAAAAGGTTGTGATTTCAAGTTGTGCCTAAGGCACCAATAGATCCCTTGCAGATGGTGTCACATTCAAAACAACACCATTCACGCAATGAAAAATAATTAAAGGCAATTTAAATGTTTATTGCAGCGTCCCAAGAAAATTCCAGGAGATCTTATCCTTAGCATAGTGAACTTCTCCAAATCTCTCCCCTGCCAAAATCTCTTCGTGAACTCAGTTCCCACAGGCTGTCTTGAATCTTTTACCCCTTATCCTTTGCTCATCTCCTTTGTTTTCCTGTCTCTGGCCAAAACCAAAAAGCTCAAACCCATTGCTGTCAAGTTGATTCCAACCCATAGTGACCCTATAGGACAGGGTAGAACTGCCCCATAGGGTTTCCAAGGCTGTAATCTTTTTTTACTTTTTATTTTATTTTACTTTAGATGAAGGTTTACAGAGCAAACTAGTTTCTCATTAAGCAGTTAGTACACCTATTGTTTTATGACACTGGTTAACAACCCCACGACATGTCAACACTCTCCCTTCTCCACTTTGGGTTCTCTATTACCAGCTTTCCTGTTCCCTCCTGTCTTCTAGTCCTTGTCCCTGGGCTGTTGTGCCCCTTTAGTCTTGTTTTGTTTTATTGGCCTGTTTAACCTTTGGCTCAAGGGTGAACCTCGGGAGTGACTTCATTACTGAGCTGAAGGAGTGTCCGGGGGCCATAGTCTCAGGGTTTCTCCGGTCTCTGTCAGTCCAGTTAAGTCTGGCCTTTTTTCATGAGTTAGAATTTTGTTCTGCGTTTTTCTCCAGCTCTGTCCTGGACCTTCTGTTGTGATCCCTGTCAGAGCAGTCAGTGGTGGTAGCCAGGCACCATCTAGTTGTACTGGGCTCAGTCTGGTGGAGGCTGTGGTAGTTGTGGTCCATTAGTCCTTTGAACTAATCTTTCCCTTGTATCTTATTTTCTTCATTCTCTCTCGCTCCCAAAGGGGTGAGACCAGTGGAGTATCTTGGATGGCCACTCATAGGCTTTTAAGACTTTTAAGACCCCAGACGCTACTTATCAAGGTAGACTGTAGAACATTTTCTTTATAAACTGTGTTATGCCAATTGAGCTAGATGTTCCCCGAGACCATGGTCCCCACAGCCCTCTGTGCAGCAGTTCGGTCCCTCAGGGAGTTTGGATGTGTCTATGGGGCTTCCATGACCTTTCCCATGGTTGTAGTCTTTATGGAAGCAGACTGCAGTATCTTACTCCCGAGGAGCAGCTGGTGGGTTCGAACCACTGACCTTTCAGTTAGCAGCCAAGTGCTTTAAACACCGTGCCACCAGGGCTCCTTGTATCTGGCCAGTAGCCCTCTAATATACCTCCATCTAGCCATCAGGCTTCTCAACTTCCCCTCAGCCCATCAGGCCAGGACAAAGTCTCCACAGTTGGATGGAAACAGGTTATATATTCATGTCTTTTCTGTTACTCTTACCTGACGCTAACTTCTATAAGCCCTGCAACATTTATTTGCATGATGGTGGAACTCTTTCTAATGTTCTTTTTCCAAAAGAGTGTAAATTCTAATTATTGTACTTGAAATTGGTCTGTTTCCTTTTCTGCCAGAACACAGCTCTGCCACAAATTTCACAATTCCATCATCAGCGTCTTGACTATGCGTACAGGTACCAGGAACTGTTCAAACCTCAGAATTTTGCCCGGGTGCTTCCACATGCACCTGGGGCTCTTTTGTGAACGGAGGTCCTCAGCAAAGGTAGCTGCTTGGCGGGAGGAGAGGCAAGATGAGGAGGCAGGGGCAGGAAGCCATGAGGGGACTCCAAGAAGCTAGTTTCTAGCAGAACTCAGATTTTAGACATGCATAAAAGTGAACGCTCTTAGGATTCAACTTGATTTCTGAGGACTGTATTGTTTTGGGTGAAATTTCAGCTAGCTAGAGCACATTAACCATTTGCACTACCCAGGGACTCTAGTGACAATATTAAAAAAAAACCTGATTGCTGTCAAGTCGATTCCGCCTCATGGCAATCCCATGTGTGTCAGAGTAGAACGGTGCTCCATAGGGTTTTTGATGACTGATTTATCGGACTTAGATCACCAAGCCTTTCTTCCAAGGTGTCTCTGGGTGGACTTGAACCTCCAGCCTTTTGGTTGGCAGCCAAATGCTTAACTGTTTGCACCACTAGAGACTGCAGTGACAATATAATGATTATATATTCTGAGCCAGCCACTTTATATCTGTGTATTTTCTAGTATACGATTTTGTAGAGTAGTATCGAAAGTTTTATTCTTATCTTAGAATTTCATATAAGCAGCATGGGCTCCCTAAAAGAAATGATTAAAAACCAGTTCGAGCTACTTCCATACTATCTTTGCTTTTATTGGATTACTTTAAAAAATTGATTTAGAAATATCTTCTTTGGAAAAAGTCTTTGGTAGAACTCAACTATTAAAAAAATTCTTAAGATCACTGTGAAAGATACCAAAAATGTCCTGTGATGAACGGCTACCAGGAAAGTTTCCCTATTTTTAGAATTAACACAAACTTGAATTGCTTCAATGTGATATATTGTCAAAATAACCTTTTGTTGTAGCTCATGTGGAATTTAAAGAATACTTTTCCAATGAATGTTTGCAGGAACAGATGGGTAATGTACTACACTTGGAGTTTTAAAAACTTACATTCCAATAAAATGAAAGAGAGCACAAATTTCACTGCTTGCTTTCACTGCCAAAAAGTCCTTCTTGTACTTTGAAGAGATATCAATGTTCAGACTACTAGCAGACACTTCTAAATGTGTGCTAATGTATGAGGCAATTCATGGAGAAAGACTAGATTTGGAATAGACAAATCACAAGCCTCACTGACATACTTAGCAATTCTGAAATGGAAATTTGAATGAATTAATAAATTGTTAGTGCTACTGTGGGTCTCAGATATCTGCTAGTTTCTGTCACAATCTTATAGGTGACAAGTAACTTGTGGGTGTTAGTGGCAAAGCTGACATGAAAACTTCACTCCTTCCATCTCTCATAGCAGTGCTTTCTTTTTTATAATACATAATTTATAACATTATGCTTACACATGCTTTTCTTTGCCCTTGAAATGAATTGTCAAAGGGCCAGCTCATGAAGGGCCTTGCAGGACGAGTCAAGGCACTTGGATTTTATCCTTAGGGTGATGGGAAGTTACTGATCACATCTGCATTTTAGAAAGATGGTGAATTCTAGCTTTATCTTCCAAGGCCCACTATTCTTTGCCTGTGTAATTTGTTTCATCTCTCCATCGCTATCCCTCCTCATTTTTATATTATCTAATAATATAAATTACAGAATTGCTAATTATATCATGAGAAAGTTGGTTCAGAGAGTCCTACATTTAGATTTTAGACATACTTGCAGCATATGTGTATACTTACAGCTTTGAAGTCTCTCCTTCCATTAAAAAGGAAATAAGTTGCAGAATGGTGTATAGCTTCTGTCAAGAAGACCATTTCAACTGTGTTTTCAAGCAAGAATTTTTTTTTTCTGAGTCTGGTACAAATTATGATTCCTAAAACTGGATTTATTTTTATAGAGAGCTTAATTTATCTTAGGAACTACCGTTAACATCAGTGAAAGCTAAGGCCAAATACTCATGCACAGTGTTTCAAGGGCAAGACCTCTGTCTTCCCAATTTTCAGTAAAAATCTGTATACTTTGTTGAATAGTTTCATGTTGTTACTGGTGATGGTGGAAAGATAATGGGGGACTGTTGTCTCACAGATGCTGGATTTTCCTCACGTTACCAAGAGATTTCACACAGATGTTGTAAACAACAGGTTGTGTCAACCTTCTTCCATTTTTTTCACTCTGGATTGTGTTCAAATTGGCAAGCCTTGGGTAAAAATAATATTTTTAAGTAAACCTCAATTACTCATTTCCAGTTATCAAATCGACAATTACTTAGAGCTACCTAGAATAAAATAAGCACTGTGCTGGGCATTTTATATACACTTTTCAATGACACAGAAATACATATAATATACCCAATGTATAGGACAAAGAGAAGACTCCATGCCAGATTTCAAATATCTGCATCCAGTATCATGATAGATGTAACTGGAGGATTCTCATCCTGGGGTATTATTGGCATTTTGGCAGTACTATTCTTTGTTGTGTGGAAGGCCCACAGAAGGCAGGGTGTTAGCGTATCTGGCCCCTGAGCTCCAAATGCCCACAGCATCCACCAGTCAACAATGTGATCCTCTGGTCCACGTTTCCAAATGCCCACTAGAGGGGTGGTGCCATGCTTTGTGGAGACTAGATGATGACCTTCCTCTCTTTTCTCAAACCTCACTCTAAAAAGCATTTCAGAGGAATGTTCTCAACCTTTTTTTCCCAGGCAAGATTCCTAACTGACCTTCTTGACTGACCTAAGGGCTGGCGCTCTTCAGGTTGCTCCATGGGTGAGAAAGGCTGAGAGTTATGTGCAACCCATTCTCATCCCTCCCATGAACTCTAGACACAGCAATGTCCATGTAGGGCTGTGAGATAGCTGCCTTAGAGCAATGGTTCCTAAACTTTAGTGTGCCTGGGAATCACCTGGAGAGCTTATTAAAATGCAGATTCTGATCCAGTAGGTTTGAGGCAGGACCCTGGACCTGCATTTTAGAGAATCTCTCCAGATAAATGTTATTCAAGTTGTCACCTGTCCACCCTTTGCTATATGCATGACCTTAGAGGATTTCAACTCCAGGAAAACTCTTATGAACCTACTGGCAATGAAACTGCCTTTAATAACAGTATGGAGGGGACTGGAGAAAGGTTCTCACTACCAGTTGAGGGAAAAATTAGAGAAAGAGGAAGTAATGGACTTGTCTCAGGTGTAAGTGTATTGCCAGTCAGTCAGGACCCAGATCTGCCTGAGGGAGAGAAAATTAACAGCCAGGTCTCATGAGAGTGGCCACTGTTTCTGGGTCCTCTGCATCACCTTTACCAGAGATGAACTGTATAGGAAAATATAGGAGTGTCCTCAGCACATGAATGGGTTGAAAGGGAGAAAAAGAGAAGTAGTGTCCTCCTGAGCTGTGGTAGAGAGGAATTCTGTGATCAGGGACACATCCCTCTGCCTTTACTGTGATCATTTCTAATAATGAAGAGTCTGATTAGAAAATGTGTGGCTGGAATTCATTCTCATTCTTGAGTAATACTCTGTGGAGGAAAAGAATTCTGTAAAACCAATTTAAAATATCAGCTTGCTTCTTCTAATAGTTCCCATAGCTCCTCATTCACAGGGCTAGCCCCAGGCAAACTTGAGGAAGGGAGGCAAGTTTGTCTTTGGTGTCCCATCCGCTCTTCCTCCACTTTGTTTCAGCACCCCTACCTCTTCTGTTGCCTCAGAACCACAAGTCCTGTTTTGCCAGAAGCTTGTTCTCAGCTAGTTCTTATCCAGTCTTCACTGGTAGCTTAACTAGAAAACAAATAAACTTTTCTTCTCTGGAAGGTATTTATTGAAGAGATTCCTGAAAAATGATAAGCCTTCACCACACAGAAGATGAAATATCAATTGGTGAGTTGAGGCACCCAGGAAGATGAGCATTTTGGGTGATCTCAATTGCCCTCAAATAAGACAAAAATCTCATACTTAAGGCTGGTCATGTGACAGTGTGAGTTAGAACTTCATCTTAATCAGGTCAGAGTATTGGAAGGGACCTTGATGAATCATGTCTTCCATCCATAGGCTTTTAGGCACATCTATACTTTGACTTGGAAACCCTGGTGGTGTAGTGGTTAAGAGCTACAGCTGCTAACCAAAAGGTTGGCAGTTTGAATCCACCAGGAACTCCTTGGAAATCCTATGGGGCAGTTCTACTCTGTCCTATAGGGTCTCTATGAGTTGGAATTGACTCGTTGGCAACAGTTTTGGTTTTTTTATACTTTGACTGGAGCCCTGGTAGTGCAGTAATTAAGAGCTACAGCGAGCTACGGCTGCTAACCAAAAGGTTGGCACTTCAAATCCACCAGCCACTCCTTGGAAATGCTATAGGGTAGCTCTACTCTGTTCTATAGCGTTGCTATGAGTTGGAATCAACTTGATGGCAACCAGTATGGTATACTTTGACTAAAGGAGCCCTGGTGGCACAGTGGTTAAATATTTGGCTGCTAACCAAAAGGTCAGCAGTTCAAATCCAAAACAAACCTGGGCTCTATCCTGACTAACCTATCTCCTATTATTATCCTATTATTGTAAGATAATATGACTTACATATGAACTTTTTCTTTTTTTACTAATAGTGTCTATAATTTTAAAAAATTATAATAATAATTTCACAAGTACTGTGTAGCAGACACTTTAGACACACTATCTTAACTTGGCTCTTGGAGACAGGCTATTATTATTGCCCCCATTTTACAGATAAGGAAAGTATGGTATAGGGAAGCTAAGCAATTTGCACATAGTCACAGCTTTGGACAGATCCAGATTAAAACCCCAAGTCTGAATTGCTCCTAATTGCTTTGTCTCTTTTCCTTTTTAAAATGAGACCCCAGTGTTTGCTAAGGTTTAAAATGTTTCTTCCTTTTCACAAGCAAAATTACTTAGAGCTAGTGGTTGGTTTTCCAGGTGTGTTGTCAGTTCAGCAGAATCAACAGCGCCTGGGAGCTTGTTGTTGGAAATGCAAGTTATCTGACCCCAGCCCAGACAAGCTTTCCCTGTGATTCTGATGCACAGTTTGAGAACCACTGCCTAGAGAAATTGAGAATTGAGCAGCCCCTCTTGCTATTCCATCTAGGAACTGATCGCTGGCCCACACATTATACCTTGATTTTGGAAGATCCCTCCTGGAGAATGCTTCTCCCTCACGCTTTCAGGTTTCTCAGCAAAGCAGCCCATGCATTGTACCTGAAAGCTTTCTGCACATTTTGTTTTGGTTTAAAATGGTGTCGCATAAGCTTACAGCGGTTAAGTCAACAGGCAACATTTGAACTAATTTTAACCTAGATGTTGTGGTGGTTTGCAAAAGGTCATTGTGCTTTTTGGTTAACATTTTCATGTTTCTCCACTTCTTGCTTTAGTCCAGAACAGGAAGAGGAAGCTCTAAACTACTGTGAAACCAGCTGTTGGTATTTCCGTACTCGCTGAGACCAGAAAGTAGCGGAAGAGACAAGACTTTCTTGTTAGAGTTCCAATTTGATTTCTAAATCAAGTGCACAGGATCAAAGGTTTCTTATGTACAAGGCAGCATCCCCAACTTTGATGCTTATCTAAATAAACAGCTTGTAATCCTGCTCTACGAGTTGTAACATAGGCAGGTGACTGAGATAAGGAGATAAATCATTACTAAGGAAGAAGGGAAATTCCCACCTAATCGCTGAAAGCAGTAATACCTGAGTTTGTGGTTGCCTTATCTTTTACTTTTTCAAGGTAAAGGTTGATCAAAATCTTTAATACATTGAACGTTGTAGCAGTTAGAACCTGAGTAAACGGGGAGGAAAAATAATTTCCACCAATGAGGTCTTTCATTACAATAAAAAATAACAGAAAAGATTTAAGGAGTTACGTTGCCAAGAATTTTACCTGAGGCTGAGGCTAGTCAATTTAATGAACTTCTGTTATAAAACCCCAGAACCAAACCAGTTGCCTTCCAGTCAATTCTGACTTATGTGACCCCATGTATGCAGAGTCGAACTGTACTCCATAGGGTTTTCCAGCCTGTGACCTTTGAACCACCAACCTTTCAGTTAGTAGTCCAGTCCAGCGCTTAACTGCTTGTGCCACCCAGGGACTCCTAACTTCTGTTATATGACCTCTAAGATAAGAAGGTAGGAGATATAGACAGAAAAGATCATACCATATTTTCTACTTATTATTTAGCTTAGATGCTCTCTTTCAATTGTTTTTTATTTGCTGGTTGGGTCTTACAGGGAAGAGGAATATTCTCGCTAAAAGAGACTAAAGGAAAGTTAGATTATTGTAAAAAGAATAAAACTTCTAGGTGAGTAAACCTGGAGGATAATTTGTGAATTAAGCAAGTATATGTGGTGTATAACTGGGGAGACCCATAAAGCCACTCATTAAAAAAGGAGGTGGGAGTTTTCTGTTGTTACTAGGAGCCTCCTTGATAAAATCTGTCCCACTGCTATACATGAATATAAATGAGATAAAACTAGAGGAGTGTTTTAGTCAACTCTTGGTTTAGAATCTTCAAAACCACTGGTCTGGGACTGATGTCTGTAGGGGTAAGAGGAATTAATTATTCAATATCAGCCGTAAAAAGCCTGGACTTACTTAATTGCATCAGCCTTAATTAAATATACTCATGATCAAGAGAGATGCTTTTAACAATAGTGATCTCCCTTCTTTAGGTCAAATACTTGAAATATCTAATACAATCGACATCTTTCCTTTGCCACCTGACATGGTGTTGCTTAGGGCTTCCTCAGATTCTTTCATGCCATGTATGTTTCTCATGTATTTAAAAAACTTGATACATAAGCACTGTATTTTCTTCTAGTTTAAAGTAATAAGTCAGTTTTGGCACAGTCTGAGAATATGAACAACTTCAATCTTAGTTAAGAATTTTCTGGATTCAAAGCTGAGCCCTGCTATGAAAACTAATCTTTGCTTTAGATCTCCACCTTGTGGTTAGATGTTTAAAGCATAAATTCCTTTGGATCGTACCATCCTGGTTTATAGATTCTTCTAAAAAGGAAGTCGGGATGGGTGCTCTCTGAAAATGACTTCATTGAGACTTATAATTGGGTATTTAGAAATTTATAATTCAGTTTACTTCAGAAAAAGTGTTACCTCTGAGGCACTTGTTTGCTACCTTGAGAAACTAGTTTTGGTTTTCCTAAGGGTTAAAGAGATTTTTGGAGACCATTTTTTGAGTCAGTGCCGGGATAGAAGAAGCCAATAAGTGGAACCTCATTAGTTTTGGGTTCCCATCCCTTCAGTAAACTCCAATGGCTGGAACATAAGGGTACCAGAGTTTACAACCTGCAGAACATTGTGGAGATCTGTAAGAAATACTCCAACATGTGGTTTAACCTGGTCCAAGAAAAGCAGACAGATGACAACTATCACATCCCATGGTTTCATTTCCTAATTCCCTCCCCACGATATAGAAAAGCTTTTGCGGCATCCACTGGTGCATAGCAGTGCTCTATGCAGCTTAGTCCACACATTTCCTGCTAAGGGTAGGATTGTTGTGCTGTGGTCAGTGTCAGAGCTCTGTGGATTTACATGAGATTTGATTTACAGAATTAAGTTAACACAGCACAATAATATTTTATTATGCTCATTTGTTTGTATATTATCCTTGTTGTTATGTTGTTAGGTGCCGTTGTCGAGTTGTTTCTGATTCATAGTGACCCTACGTACAACAGAATGAAACACTGCCGGGTCCTGCACCATCCTCACATCGTTGTTATGCTCGAGCCCATTGTTGTAGCCACTATGTCAATTCATCTCATTGAAGGTCTTCTTCTTTTTTGCTGACCCTCTGCTTTACCAAACATAATGTCCTCCTCCAGGGTGTCCAGTTACTCTACCTTAAAATCCTGGTTACTCTACCTTAAAAAGTAAACCTAGAATCTGACATAACAACCAGATTGATTCTATTAGAATGTAGGTCAGACTTCCATCAATCCTTTGCTTAAAACCTTGCAGTGACACTCCCCTCACTCAGAGGAAGAGCCCAAGTCCTCACAGTGGCCTTCAAGACCCACTATAAGTGGCTCGTGTTACCTCTCTGACCTCGTTTCTTCCAACTATGTCCTGCCCTCCTTCTGCTGTGGCCACACGGCCTCCTTGAAGGTCCTGGCACAGAAAAGCCAGATTCTTTCAGTGATTAGGGTCTCTGGATGGCATACAACGTTTGTACTTGACTACTAACCAAAAGGTTGGAGGTTTGAATTCACCCAGTGGCACCTCAGAAGAAAGGCCTGGTGATATACTTTTGTATGATTATAGCCATTTAAAACCCTATGGAGCACAGTTTTACTCTGAAGCACATGGAGTCGCCATGAATTGTCTCTGATGCAATCAGTGGGTTTTGGTTTCGGTGACTGTTTCCTCTGCTTGGAGGGATGCCTTCCAGACTCTCACAGGGTGTGCTCCCTCACTCCTTCAGGTCTACTCAAAAGTCATGCTCATTTCCTGGCCATCCTATTTAAACTTGCAACACGCCTCTTACAAGGAGTGTTCCCCCCACCCCTTAGCCCTTATCCCACATACTAAGGAGTCCTGATGACACAATGGTTAAGCACTTGGCTGCTAATGGAAAGGTTGGTGGTTTGAATGCACCCAGTGGCTCCACAGGAGAAAAACCTGGCAATCTACTCAGGGGATTACAGCCTAGAAAACCCTATGGGGCAGTTCTACTCTGTCACATGGGGTTACTATGAGTCAGAATCGATTCCATTGCATCTATCAACAACAAAAGCCCACATACTATACATTTTACTTCTCTATCTCATTTATTATTTGTCTCTTCCATTAGAATACAAACACCATGAGTAGGGATCGTGCTTGTTTTGTTCATTCCTGTATTCCCAGAGCTCACAACAACCTGTCATTTGATGGTTTTGTAACTATGGGCAAGTCCCTGAAATTCCTTGGTCCTCAATTTCCTTATCCAATAAGTGGAGGAAAATAATGCTTATCTTATGAAGTTGTTAAATTAAGTATATAAGTATTAAATTAAATGCTCAATAAAAGGTATAGGTTCAATTAATTGTAATATTGTTAATTTTTTTTCCTTGTTTTAAGACTTTGAAGATTTATTTTATCCTCGAAATCCAGTGACCTCTGGGCATGGTGTATTGAAAAGAGATTTTCTTTTCTCCTTACAACAGTAAAAAGTTCTATAATGGTTGGAGTTAGATATTGAAGATTGATAAAATACCTATATGCCATTAAATGGAAACAACTCTAGAATAACTAAAGCAAAAACTTACCAATGTTAAACTTAGACCTATATCCACTTTAGGCAATGGTTGCAACAGACTTTTATGGATTAATCTATAATATTTGGCAATTGTAGATAAAAGGAATTTCATGTGTTTTGACATCTTACACTTAATGCTTAAACTTAAAAACTGAAACTCAAATTGACCTCTAAAAGCCCATACTGCCCATATTTTTCAGGGCCTATAAAGAATAATATACTATTTGAATTAATATTAATACTGACAATATACAAATGTTTTTAGAAGTCATTTCAGCTGAAGAGACTTTACAGTTGCTAAGGAAGCTTTCTTCCATAACTCTAATATGCTCTAATTGTCATCTGCTTTATCATATTCAGTGTAAATATTTAGCTCAGTGACTTCTTTAAAAAATAATATTTTATTATGTTTTTGGTGAAAATGTACACAGCAAGTTAGGCTCCCATTTGACAATTTCCACAGAAATTGCTCAGTGACATTAGTTACACATTTCACAAGATGAGAACATTCTCTTTGTGTTCTGGTTGTTCCATTTCCAGTACTATACTTTCCCTGCTTCCTTATCTTCTCATGTTTTCCTTAGAGTAAGTGTTGACCTTTTGGTCTCATATAGATGGTTTTTTAGTACTGCACTGTTCTTATGGATAATATTCTTTATTTTGTGTGCCACTCAGCTATTTCACTAAAAGGTGATCTTAGGGGATAGTTTTGGATGAAGGTTTAAAGAGTGTCTCAGGGCAATATAGTCTCAGAGAGTCCTCTGATCTCAACTGGTTCAGTTAGTCTGGGATTTTTTAAGAATTTGAGTTTTGTTCTCCATTTTTCTCCCATTCTATCTGGGACCATCTATTGTGATCCTGGTCAGAACGGTCAGTGGTGGTAGCCGGGCACCATCTAGTTCTTCTGGTCTCAGGGTAGATGCGGTCATGGCTCATGTAGGCTATGAGCCTTGTAGACTTGTTTCTTCTCCGAGATTTTGGTTGCCTTCTTACTGTTTTGCTGCAGACAAGCAGAGACCAATGGTTGCATCATAGATGGTGGCTTGCAAGTTTTTAAGATCCCAGATGCTACTCACTTAAAAAATATATAATAAAAAGCCTCAGGCAGGTATACAGTGTTTTCCATTTGCAGGGTAATAAAAGATTACAAATATTATATTGTTAATTTTTACACCCTCATGAAACAGAATTGTTGTAAAATCTAAAATTTAATTTCACTTCTAGACAGGGTATCTTGAAGTTACAACTGAATTGCTATGGGTGAAAAAGAGCATACATACCTTTAAGGAGAGATTTAAAAAAAAAAAAGATGCGAAAGTTTTCCTTCAGCTCGGAAACCTTACCATACCAGGGCTGCAACAGTAAAAACAACTGCTACTTACTCAGTGAAAACTACGTTCTAGTTACCATACCAGGTACTTAAAATATATTTAATCATTTAATCTTAAAAATATGTGCTATAAGTTGCATCTCTGTCCCTATTTTACAGATAAGGAAACTGA
>NW_004443957.1:23149670-23150904 GCF_000243295.1 Trichechus manatus latirostris
TTTTGACTCATGGTAACCCCACGTATTTCAGAATAGAACCGCACTCCATAAGGTTTTTATGGCTGTGATGTTTTGGAAGCGGATCGCCAGGCCTTTCTTTCAAGAAGCCTCTGGGTGGATTAGAACTACCCATCTTTTGGTTAGTGGCTGAGTGCTTAACCATTTGTATCACCCAGAGACTCCTCACATCACTTTAGAAATATATTATTTCATACAGTGTGTCCTCCGGAAAAGTGTTCTGGAGGTCATGGAATGGAGCTGGCTAGTCTTAAGAGTCCCACTAGACCCATTCCTTCATCCCTTGGATAAGGAAGTCCTATCCAAGTGAGATGAATAGATTTCTCCAAAGTCACACACCGTCAGTAATACCAGTCTTGCTCATTCTATCACACTGCTTTAAGCATTTGTATTGAAAAAGAGAAGAAATAGAAGAAGGAAGAAAAAGAAAGTTTAGAGTAGTATGGAGTTTTGCTCTTTTAAAGGTCTTATTATAAATGATTTTGTACAGTGGAGGATGCGCCTGTGAAAAGAATAATTCTTCCCCTTTATATCTTTTGTTTTTCTTATTTGGAGCTTGTTGAATTCAACTTTTTTTTTTTTTTTAATCCATGGATCATTAGATTGTGAATTATCTATAACATGTTTAATTAAAATCTGAATTGTACACACCTTTATTCCTTCTAAACCTTGGATGTGTGGGCCTATGATAATTCACATAGCTTCAAGTAGTTATGAATTAAGCAGAAATTTGGCTCCAAGTGTTGCCAAATGTTTTATGCGTTACATGAGCATTAAATATTAACAAGATGCAAAACAGCTTAAACCAACAAGCCTGTTCCTTCACAGTACAGCTTTAGTGTTTATTTTCCCTTGTTGGCAGGAAAAGTGGAATGAAACTATATCTCATATCTGTGAAGCTAGCCAATCATTGTCTGCTTGTGGTAACAGGAGGCTTATCTCTCAGACCATTAATAAAGAGTAGAATAAGCAAAGAAAGGGAAGCCGATAGCAATTGTTACAGTGATTTTTAATTCGTTGCTAATATAGTTGTTTGAGAGACTTTCCAACTTCTGCCAAGTTATCTTGCTGCGGCAAGTGGCAGCTATATTTGTTCGTGCCAATGACCTGAATGCAAGAATGTCTAGCTATAAGAAAACCCATAGAAAAAACTCTGAATTTCTATAACAGATGAATTAGAAAGTGATCATTCACATTGCCGAACAGTTTTTCATTT
>NW_004443957.1:23154662-23155581 GCF_000243295.1 Trichechus manatus latirostris
GATTTTACTGGATGGGAGTGTGGAGAATCTCAGAGTCAAGAGGGACCGTAATAGATCATCATGTCAAATTCTCTTCCAATGAAAATGCCCATTTCACAACATCCCTGATGTACAATTGTCCATTCAGTCAAAGGGAACTGGCTATGCCTCCATAGGTTCTTTATGACCTACAGTATAACCAGAAGAGCCAAATGATTTACCTCGGTATATGCTATTACTTTTCTACCTGTTCTTGGATTCCTGGCCAATAACTCTCCACGTTTTTACATTCAGTCTTAAAGCCTAACCCCGGGTTCTTTCCTTGTGACCCCTACCTACCTGACCTGGTATTTGAGGGAGATTCCAGACCCTCTCAGATCAGACGTACCTCAGAAACAGTTCTGACTCAGCCATTCCCAGAAGCTTGTTCTATTGTTGTGTAGGTTAAGTGAGTTTTTTAAAAGTTCTTTCTGTCTTTGGTCAAAATCTGAGTTACTGTAACTTCCACTCTTTGGCTCTAATTTTTTTGGTAGTATCACACAAAACTATCTGTTCTTAAAAATAATTGTATATTTCTATATACCTTTAGTTTGCAAAAGTATTTCATATTATCAAATTAATTCTCAATAACAATTTATTGTAGCTTATCATTAACTTGGAAAGCCCCCCCCCCCGCCAAAGTCATATGACTCTATGGCTAATTCTTTGAACTGTAGCTTAACTTCACATTATTTTAAATATTTGACCAAAACATTCACATATCCCACCTTTTAGAAGCCCCACTCTTACATGGTCAAGATCAATTTTTGCATAAATACTCCAACAGACACACACAAGAATGTTTACAGCAGTAGTATTTACAATCGCAAAAACCTGGAAACAGTCTAACAGTCCACTGACAAGAGAGTGGATGATCAACTATAGTATATTCACCCAGTGC
>NW_004443957.1:23157778-23252285 GCF_000243295.1 Trichechus manatus latirostris
TTTTTTTTTTTTTTTGGTTGGGTGATAGGTTCATGGGATTTTACTACACTATCAGTGATGGGAATGTGTTTTAACCAAGGATTACTATTATTATACTTTGGTGCCTTTGAGGTTGAGTAAACAAAGAAAAACAAACAAACCTGAAGGCTAACATCCATTTCCCTCACCTCGAATGCTCTAAGTTTCTTATGCTTTTTAAAAATAATTAATTTTATTTATCTTTGTTGTTGTTAAGATATACACAACAAAACATATACCAATTCAACTACTTCTACATGTAGAATTTAGTGACATTGATCACGTTCTTCAAGTTGTGCAACCATTCTCACCCAACATTTTCTGGATTGTTCTTCCACCATTAACATGAACTCACTGCCCCCTAAGCTTCTTATTTAACCTTTCAAGTTGCTGTTGTCAATTTGATCCAGTATATATAGTTCTTTAAAAGAGCACAATGCTCAAGATGCCCCAACTTTCTTAAACGATCCTCATATAGCCTGCTTTTAAGGACTGTCACCATCTTGATTATGCTCTTCTCTATACTCTCCAATTGGTTGCTATTCCTCTTAAAGTGTCATAGTAGAGGGCAAAGATGAGTTTTGACTAATGCAGAATACAGTGGACTCTTTGCTTTTATGATCTGTATAGAATATTTCTATTAATACAGCTAAAATCTACATTAACTTTTTGGTAGCTACCTTATATCATTGACTCATACTGAACTGCAGTCAATTGAAATGCTTGCATTTTTTTTCCATGCAAATTACCATAGAGTCCAGATTCTCCCTTCTTAAATTTATGTAATTATTTTCTTGAATCTAAATACAGACATTTAAATTCATCTTTGTTCAAATTTCAAATAGAAAGTTTTTGGTTCATTTTTCAGGCCTTTAAGATAAAGTGTAATCTCCATTATGTTATCCTCATCAATTTCATAACATTCAAAAATTTGATTACCATGCTGTACTGGGTTGAATAGTGTCCCCCCAAAATTTGTGTCCCCCAGAACTTCAGAATGTACCTTATATGGAAATAGGATCTTTGCAGATGCAACTAGTTAAGATGAAGCCATGCTGGATTAGGGTGGGCCCTAATCCAGTGACTGGTGTTCATATAAGAAGAGAAGATAGAGACACACAGACACACAGAGGAGAATGCCACATGAAGATGAAGACAAAGATTGGAGGAATGCATCTACAAGCTAAGGGAGGCCAAGAATTGCTGGCCATTGCCAGAGGTAAGAGAGGCATGGAACAGATTTTCCTTCAGAGCCCCCTGAAAGAACCAATCCTGCCAACACCTTGATTTTGAACTTCTGACCTCCAGAACTGTGAAGAAATACATTTCTGTTGTTTTAAACCATCCAATTTGTGTGTGATATTTTGTTATAGGAGGTCTAGAAAGCTAACACACATGCTGATTGTGTTATGACTAAGTTCATCAGGACAGGGCAAAGAGCAGAATCCTGGGCAGGTTAGCCTGACATGATCTGTTTTTAGTGAATCCAGAGTATCTTCTTTCTAAAGGGTCATAATTCATCTGATTATTGCTCATTTCAAGAGAAGGTAGATATTAAATTTGCCAGTGTATGGTTTTCATTTCATTTTCATTCATTTGTTCATTCATTCATGTTAAAGACACTGTACTACCAAAAAACCTAACCAATTGCTATCAAGTTGACTCCAAGTCACAGCAACCCCATGGGTGTCAGAGTAGAACTGTGCTCCATAGGGTTTTCAATGGCTGATTTTTTGGGAAGTAGATTGCCAGACCTTTCTTCTGAGGCACCTCTGGGTGAACACTTGAACCTCCAACCTTTCGGTTAGCAGCTGAGAACTTAACTGTGTGCATCATCTAGGTACTGGCAATAGAAAAGCAAATAAGATACAGTCTTTAACTTGAAAGTTCTCAGTAGTTTTGTTTTCCCCTGTTCCCCACCTCTTTGATAATCAGGGCTTTGCCTATCTTTGGCCTTCTGGCATACTTCATCATTTCCTTAAAAGTGCTGACAATGGGATCAGATTTATGAATGTTATATTGAGAAAACGAGGATAGTGTAAGGGGACAGGAAATTGCCACCTTACTCAGGCTAGTATTTGAGGAGGAGATGGAAGTTTAGGGAGCCTTAAAACAATTGATGAATTTTGTTTAGATCTTGACTGAATTTTGTTTAGATTTGGTAAAATACAGAAATATAGTACAACCCTGAAGAAATTATTACTTTTCCTGAATCACATAGTAAATGTGAAAATTTCTACAGCTGTTGAACATCTTAGAATGTGAAGACTAGCATGCATCTCACAGTAAAACTAGTTTTCTTAAAAAAAAAGACTTTATTAAATTTCCCTCTTGAAGTTTTATTTTGATATTCTGTACGTGCACATAATGCTAGGCTAACTGAGCCTCTGGAAACAGTGCTTCAGGCATTGAGAAACAAAGTTTATACATTTTATTGTAGAGCTTAGTTTTTTTCTTCAAAGCAGTAACTTTTTACTGCCTGGTTGTGCTCCATTATTGTACTAATAAATCTATAGGGATAAGAAATTGGAATTTTACTAGCAGTGAGCCAAGTTAATTTTTTCCAGAAATTAAGTTGTTAGAATTGTCATTTCATTGCTAACATGGACTTCATTTTACTGTCCAGTTATGCTTTACAACCAAAATTTTGTCCATTATGCTATGCATGTATGCATGTGCATTTTGCTGCTGCTTCTTTACTTGTCCTGCCATCTTTTCCCTACCTCCCAGATTATTTTTAAATTTCAGGGTGGAAAAGGGAGAGGGGAAAAAAAAAAAAGATTCTCTCAGTTCCCTTCCCTTAGTCCTGTTATTTCTCTTCTCAGAGATTCGGTTATTGGCCAAATTAAGGATAGTATGAATCATTGGATTTGAGATGGCCCTAGTTAGTGACAGAATGAGTTTTTTAGGACTTCTCAGAAGCAATAAATTGTTGAGAGATTCTTAAGAGAAAGGAAACAACAGTAATACAAAGAAGGTGGATATGGCGAGGCTGTAGAAATTGTTGCCGCAAATTCAAGTACCGCTTAAGTCAGTTCTGGGCAGATTTCTCTGTCCCCAGAGAAGATCTACTCTTAATGTTATCTTTTCTACTCCTGTTTTTGTGGGGGAAGAAGGTGAGAGGGAGTGGGATGTGGAAGCAGAGCAGGGAGAAGTGTTGAAGAAAGAGAGAATACAGTTAAAGATGGTGTTATGATGCCTTGCATAATAAATACAGTCAGCAAGCAAGAATTAAATGAAAATATTAGATTTCCTATTAAATATTAAAAATCTAAATATTAGATTTCATATTAAATTCCGAGCTTGAAGGCAAGTATTGGGAACATCATTAGTGATTTTTCCCATTGCAATGCCACATTTTGGTGTTTGGCATAGTTTGCCAAATTCAGAACTCCTGTGACCCTCTGTACTATGATAGTGAAGGGAGATGGACAATAGCTTTGAACTGGCTACACCATTTGGGCTAATGTGAAGATGAGCAGAGAGGAGCAAATTGATATGGACAAATTATAATCAGTGTATCTACAAATTATTATTTATGAAAATTTGATTTGTACTTTTTTGGGGAGCACAGCATGAGCTTATAAACTTAAAAGATGACCTTTGCCTCCCTAAAAGCCTCTTCTAGAAAGTCTGCACATACACATTGTTAATATAGCAAAGAACTTAGGTAAAATTATGGTAGTAAAGTCTATTTTATAACTCATTCCTTTTAAGCAATGCATCATATATTGTTTGTTAGATATACTTTGTCATGGTTTGAATTGTGTTGCCCCCAAAATATGTGTCAACTTGGCTAGGCCATGATTCCCAGTATTGTGTGATTGTCCACCATTTTGTCATCTCATGTGATTTTCCAATGTGTTGTAAATCCTACCTTTATGATGTTAATGAGGCAGAATTAGAGGCAGTTATGTTAATGAAGCAGGACTCAATCTACAAGATTAGGTTGTATTTTAAGTGAATCTCTTTTGAGACATAAAAGAGAGAAGTGAACAGAGAGGATTGGGACATCATTACCACCAAGCTAGAAGAGTCAAGAGCAGAGCACATCCTTTGGACTCAGGCTCCCTGACCTGAGAAGCTCCTAGACCAGGGCAAGATTGATAATGAGGACCTTCCCCTAGAACCTACAGAGAGAGAAAACTTTCCCCTGGAGCTGGTGCCCTTTCAAACTTCTAGCCTCCCTAACTGTGAGAGAATAAATTTCTCTTTGTTAAAGCCATCCACTTGTGGTATTTCTGTTATAGCAGCACCAGATAACTAAGACATACTATTTGTACTAACTTCCCTTTCCCATGCTTTATCCCTACTTTATTTAGTTTTTAACTTATCCCATGAGTCTCCCATTGTTGACTGAACTTTTTAAGACAAGAAACAGCTATTCTATTTTGACTAAAAATTAATATAAAGAAGTACCTGTAGATAGTCAATTTTCTTTATCTTCTTTTTTGAATAATGGATCCATTTGATAATCTGTTGAAAGGTATTGACCTTATCTTCATGAAACTATACTTGCCCAATTTTGCATACAATTTCAGTGGGATAAAAATCCTTTAAAGGTTCAGGGATCCCAGATTAATAAAACTTTTTTGGAGGTAGGGAACTGCAAGAGTAAGAATTATTGTTAAAGTCTAGACATGGAGATAGAGCTAGTACAGGAACAGCAGCAGACAGGTGTTGTACATCTTTGTATAGAACATTTCTTGATGGTGTGGGAGCTTCTTTAATTAAAATATGATGAGAACAGCTGGTCAACAGCTAGCACTGGCAACACAACAAGAATGTCAATAAATGCATCACAGAAGAAAACTTACAGGCACAGCTGTTTCTAATGGAGACTCTGTGTCTGTAGTCCTACAGACAAGACCCTCAACTTTTCCATTCAGCTCACACTTGTTGTATCATTTTTAATGTTGAAAATAAACTGAGAACTTCCCCGGAATTCTTGAAAAATACCACCAAGGGCATTCAGGCTTTCTAAAACCCTGGAAAAGTAGTTAATTCCAAACAACTCACCACATGTCTCATTTGAGTCACTGAGGAAGAAAAAAATGAGCTCCAGGACTCATGCCTTGGTTGTCTTCTTTAACCAGTGGGCCATAATTAATCTGATTGGCAGCAGGAGAGGGCTTGGTTCCAGTCTGCAGTGCCCAACGTGGAGGGCAGGGGGCACTGGGGAGCAAGTAATGGTAGCTCCTGAGGAGAACACAGTGCCTCTCAGGGTGGGTGGGGTTAGGGATGATCCCTAGACAAAAAGTCAGAACACAGGGCTCCTGATTTTGTTCCCCACAGCTTTTAGACCAGATCATTTTGGCAGCTCCTTTTTCTTTTTTCCCTCAGTTTCCTTAGAATTAAAATGGGGGCTAATGTGAGACTGAAGTGAGAGTGTGTAGACAAAAATGTTTTGAAATGTGTAAATCATTAATCAAATGGAAGGTGTCATTAAAATTTCTTTACGTTTATTTAATTGGAAAATGACTTACGTAAAATTAATTCCTCTAGTGTCTTTTCCAGCGTAGGTAACCCTTTCCAACTCAGTAGAAGCTCTAAAGAAAGCAAAATATGGGATATATATGAACAACAGTCAGTGTCCATGGAAGCAGCAGTCCAGAAATCAAATGGCATTGCATTGGGCAGATCTGCTGGAACAGATCTTTTTAAAGTTTTCAAAAACAAAGATGTCACTTAGATGACTAAGATGTGCCTGCCCCAAGCCATGGTCTTTTCAATCGCCTTATATTCATGCAGAAGCTGGACAATGAAAAGGAAGACGGAAGAAGAATCGATGCATTCGAATTGCTTGTTGCAAAGAATATTGAATGTAACATGGACTGCCAGAAGAACGAACAAATCAGTCTTAGAAGAAATACAACCAGAATGCTCCTTAGAAGTGAGGATGGAGAGACTTCAGCCAATTGCTAGAAAAGAACATCATGTTTGGTAGAGAGTCAGCGAAAATGAGGGAAACTCTCAATGAGATAGACTGACAGTAACCACAACAATGGACTCAAACATACGTACTAACGATCAAGATCTCACAGGACCAGGCAGCATTTTACTCTATTATACATAAGGTTGCTATGAGTTTGAGCTGACTCAACGACAAATATATATGTGTGTGTGTGTATATATATATATATGGGCTACATATATATTTATGGAATAAACATATCTATATTCCTGGAGGCCTGGTGGCATAGTGGTTAAGAGCTCAGCTGCTAACCAAGAGGTCAGCAGTTCAAATCCACCAGCTGCTTTTTGGAAATCCTATGGGGCAGTTCTACTCTGTCCTATAGAGTCGCTATAAGTTGATACCAACTCGACGGCACCAAACAACAACAACATATCTATTCCTGGTAAGGGAAAGAAATACTTATAAATTTAAACAAACAGTGTAACTATAACAAATTCCCTTTCTTCTCTTCTCAAAATGGATCAGAGTTAAGTTTTTACTATAAAAACCAGTTGCTGCCAAGTCAATTCTGATGCATGGTGACCCCCATTGTGCTCCATAGGGTTTTCCGTGGTTTATTTTTTGGAGGTAGATTGCCAGGTCTTTCTTCCTAGGTGCCTCTGGGTGGCCTTGTACCTCCAACCTTTCATGTTAACAATTGATCACATTAACTGTTTGCGTCACTCAGGGATTCCTAAGTTTGTATTATGGTACTGATTAAAAGGAAAGGAATTTGTAATTTTTCTGAAAGAAGAGGAAATTAAATTTTTGAATGCCTACACTTTCCTGAATACGTCACATATTTTATCTCATATAAGCTCAACAACGACCCAAGAAGAAAGCATTTATGTTTCTTATTTTACAGATGGGAAAGCTTCAGTTCAGAGAGATTCGGTGACTTTCCTGCTACACTGCTGGGTATAAAAACTAGGATTTAAATCCAAGTCTGCACAACTCCCAAACATATGCTCTTTCTACCATACCATTCTGCATTCTGACCTAAGCATTTTATCAGGAAATAAAGTCTAATTTGATTAAGCATACTAAATGGAATGACCAGTTTACTTATCCATTCAACAAACCTTCCTTTCATATATATTATATATGGGACACTGAAGGATCCCTGGTGGTGCAGTGGTTAAGCGCTTGACTGCTAACCCAAAGGTTGGCAGTTCGAACCCACCAGGTATTTATAGGAGAAAGATGTGGCAGTCTGCTTCAGTAAAGATTACAGCCTTGGAAGCCCTCTGGGACAATTCTACTCTGTCCGATAGGGTTGTGATGAGTAGGAATTGGCTCAACGGCAATGAGTATGGGACGCTATGCTGAGTATTAGAAATACAAAAATGAAATAAGAGAGCATTTGCTCTCAAGAAGTTTATGGCCAAACTTTTTATCCATCTGTATTTACCAAGAAAAAGAAATTCATTAAAGAATGTTAGCAGCAACTCCCAGGTATGACTTAAATCTTTTTAACTAACAGGGAACTTTTATCCCAAAGCCTCTCGATCTTTTAAAATGGGATCATCTAACACTGAGAGTTTATACTAACATCTTGAGATAATCACATCCCCAAATCTCTTGCCACATCTGAGGTTAGAACCCAAGGTCATGCACCTCAGTGGTGAAAAGAGAGGCATAATAATTGTCTGTTTTATGGGCTGACAAAGACTACTTAAATTTCAGAGCTATCTAGTTTGCAAGAGCCTGGAGAGTCTTGGATAATTAGATTCAGGTTCAATAAAATGAGATTAAGATATACCAAATTTTGAACCACTATGTTGTGAGATAATGCCTTCATGTAATGTGGGTAGACCTGCATTTAAAAAAGCATTCATTATGGTTGCTGCTGAGTGTGCTTATCATTGCTGCCTAGATTTTTTGGACTTTGTTTCAGAAAGAATTCCAAATATTGCATACAAGAAGCAAACTCTAATCTCCTAATGTCAAAAAGTATTCCAGAAGACTGAGGAATAAGGTACAAATGGCAAAACAAACAGAATGCTTGGTTCAAGTTTTGTAGCATTTTACTTGAGGAATCTGCCAGCAGAGGGCAATATTAGTTTTCACACTTTCCGAATACCTCTACTGGTCTTAAACAGTTAAGTATAAAACAACTGTTCCGCGTAAATCTTAGGCTATAAAATATTTTTTGAAGGCAAATAAGAGTAGTAACATAGCGGAAGCAAAGATAAGGCACAGTGTTGATTACTAAGATTCCAACATGCTTGATAAGAATTATGCTTATTTATTTGTATCACCACAAAGCTCTAGATAGATATCTGCAGATTGTAATGTGGTTGGAGCATTACCATCTCTTTGTGGAATTTGCACAGTGTCTTAATATAGAAGGTGTTCAATGACCATACATTGAATGACTTGGTAGGCGAATAAATGTTGATCAAATATATACATGTGTGGAGTTGGAGTGGTGGCTGAGAGTAGGCTGGAAACTCCTCATGCTCCCCTCATTTAGAAGGCAATCATATTTGTGGGTGGTTTCTATGAATGCTTCTACTAGGATCTTGAAAAGAAATTTCTGGTCTTTTCATAAATCTGTGAACTTCATCTCCAGCTTTACATTAGTAGAAGACCAAGGCTATTGCTGAACTTTCCCTAGGAGAATTCCAAAGCTTAATTAATATATGCCTAGGCGGGATTTGTGAAAGAAAGATTAGGAAAACTAATATATTATTTATCAGTTGCTGGATGAATTAAATGAATCACTTGCCTACTTGACTAAACGACAAGCCAGAAAGACACAAACTGTGATTTTTTTTTTTTAGGGGGAATTTAGTTGAAAGATATAATGCAAATTGTGAGTCAATATGTGCCTGCTGGATATCTATGTACCTTATTTTTTCATTTTTGGTGTGCAGTTGTTTTATTTTATTATTTTTGTTCCTTACATAGGAAGATAACAGCAATGTTAGTAGTCTGAATTTGTTGGCATAATGCAGAGTTTATCTTTTTTCAACATCTGTTAAATACTCTTTTTGGGAGAGTGCCATTTCTAATTTTATACTCTCAGTTTCAACATATAGCTAAATATTTAGCATTGAGGAATGCCCTTGGGAATGACTTAGTGAGTCCTCACACTACCAATAGCTCATTGTGCACTTATGTTCAGAAAGTAGACCTGGGGGCATAAATTCCAGCCCCAGTGGGAAGAAACCTTTTTCTCTGCACTCTTGATGCTTAGTTATTTTTTGGCCAATCTAAGTCACAGCAAAAGAAATTTATGGAGATGCTTTAAATGTAGTACAGCACATCCTCTCCTGGGGGACTTGGGCTTAGCTACAGTGTGAGTGGAAGGATTTTGCTGCAATTTGTCCATCAAATCCAAGAAAAGTTCTCCCACCAGAGTCATTTGTAAGTAGAACTTGCTTTAACTCTGCTCAGGTACCACGCCTGGGTTAATACAGGTCAAGTTCTGTAGGAAAATAACACACCTGATCTACCATCAATAAGATGTTCTGTTTAAGTAATTACTCCAGTGGAGGAGAGTTTGGGTTTACGATGATTCAGGTATACAATGTCCCACATTGACTAAAGGCTGCAAGGCAACAGGCTAGTACTGGGCTGGAGTTTGTCACCAACAAATCAAACTAAGTGATTCACATGCTAATGACTTTAGTCTCATTAGTAAGCTTTTCTGATTGAGTAAAGCAGTTGCAATTTATTATAGATAGGTTTTTGAAAAAAAAAAAAATCATGAATTCCTTCTACCCCCACTATATTTTCTAAGACTTGTCTCAGTGGCAATGATTTGCCATATGGCAATGAGCAACAGTATTATTATTGTTTTAGGGCACATTTTCAATGTTTATTTATACTTTATGTGCCTTCAGCCTGATATCCAGTAGGCCTAACAATTTTTTTCAGATGTCCAGTCTGCTAAGTGTAAGACTTTATTCTGCAGTTAAAATACACTCATGAATTCCTATGAATTGTTTCATTCACTTCATTGCATGGGTGAGAAGGGACTAATAAACTATCATTTGTATTTCTTGATGCTATCATTTTCAAGCCTCATTAAAAATGGTTTGGAGCTACATATTTTTTGCTATTCATTTTATTTTATACATTTATTATAATTTATAAATTTTATTTTATATATTTATATAAATATATAAATAAATAAAGTAAATATTTTATAAAATTATTTTCTTTATTTTGTTGTACAGAGAGTTCCCTTATACCCCACACTCACTTCCCCCTGTGGTTAACATCTTACATTAGTATGGTACATTTGTTACAATTAATGAACCAATGTTGATACATTATTAACTAAACTCCATTGCTCCATTAGGTAAAAACTCAGATTTCTTTAGTTTTTACCTAATGCCCCTTTTCTGTTCCAGGATCCCATCCAGGATACCACATTGCATTTACTTGTCATGTCTCCTTAGGCTTGTTTATACTGTGACAGGAAGGATTGGCAGGATTCTTGGAAGTCCACAGAGAGGAAGTGCCATTCTCATCACATCACATCAAGTGTTCTGCTATCATCATCATGATTTACCACTACTGATGTTAATCTTCATCATCTGGCTAAGGTAGTGACTATGTGCGCAGCTCATACTTAACAAGTGGGAGTTTATCACCCACCTTCTTGGGGGAGGAGTATCTATGATTTGACTAATCTCCATTTGTTTGTTTATTTACTTATTTATTTATTCAGTACGCACTCATGGATATTTATTTTGTACTTTGGATTATAATCCGATTCTATGTTATTTATTTTCTTGCTCAAATTGTTCCAGCTTTGAGCTTTCGGAGCTCCTTATTTGGATCCTTTGCCTCGTTGACATACCCCATTATCATCTTTTTTTTTTTTTTTTTTAGTATTTCCTTAATTTTTGGTCCTATACTATGCTCCAAACTCATTTTGCATATTCCTTGCTGCAACCCTAGAATCAACCATTTATCCAAGGAGCCTTGGTTCCTTTTACTGGAAAATGGTATTAGAAACTAAGATCTGAGTGTTAGGTGTGCTCATTGCTACTTGTGTGTCATTGCTTCTAGGCCCTATTAGCTACCAGAGCAAGGAAATACATGTGTGTATACTAACCTGTTTATATATATATAAACCTGTTGCTGTCAAATCAGTTCTGACTCATAGTGACCCTATGGGACAGAGTAGAACTGCCCTAGGTTTCCAAGGAGCAGCTGGTAGACTCAAACTGCAGACCTTTTGGTTAGCAGCCGAGTTTTTAACCACTGCATCACCAGGGCTCCATCTATATGTATACATGTCTATAAATATTTCCTTCTGATGAACAGATGAGTGAATAGATATTCAATCTTCAGAATTATTTCTTTTTATTAAAAGAGCTTTCTAAAAACTATATCCTGCCAAATTGTCCTTACTTCTTCTTCTACAGCTTTTTAATTACCTAACTGGAGGTAAGTAATAATAAATTTCACCTAAACAAAATGACTTAAATAATTTTTTTTGTCCTTAGAATGATGAACTTTTTCTATTGTTGTTGTTAGGTGCTGCGGAGTCAATTCCATCTCATAGCGACCTTATGTACAACAGAAAGAAATGCCAATTGGTTCTGCACGATCCTCACAACCATTGCTATGTTTGAGCCCATTGTTGCTGCCACTGTGCCAGTCCATCTCGTTGAGGATCTTCCTCTTTTTCAGTGACCCTCTACTTTATCAAGCGTGATGTCCTTCTCCAGGAAGTGGTCCCTCCTGATAACATGTCCAAAGTAAGTGAAATGAAGTTTCACCATCCTTGCTTCTAAGGAGCATTCTGGCTGTCCTTCTTCCAAGACAGATTTATTTGTTCTTTTGGCAATCCATGGCATATTCACTATTCTTTGCCATTACCATAATTTAAATGCATCAATTCTTCTTCAGGCTTCCTTATTCATTGACCAGCTTTTGCATGCATATGAAGCAATTGAAAATAGATGGCTTGGGTCAAGTTCACCTTAGCTCAGAATGACATCTTTGTTTTTTAACCCTTTAAAGAGGACTTTTGCAGCAAATTTGCAATGCAATACATTGTTCGATTTCTTGACTGTTGCTTCCATGGGGATTGATTGTGGCTCCAAGTAAAATGAAATCCTTGACAACTTCAATCTTTTCTCTATTTATCATGATGTTGCTTATTGGTCCACTTGTGAGGATTTTTGTTTTCTTTACGTTGAAGTGTAATCCATACTGAGGGCTGTGGTCTTTATCTTCATCAGTAAGTGCTTCAAATCCTCCTCACTTTCAGCAAGCAAAGTTGTGTCATCTACATATATAGCAGGTTGTCAATGAGTCTCCCTCCAATCCTCATGCCCTATTCTTTTTCATATGGTTCAGCTTATTGGATTATTTCCTCAGCATACAGATTGAATAAGTATGGTGAAAGGATACAACCCTGGTGCACACCTTTCCTGATTTTAAACCATGCAGTATTCCCTTTGTCCAAATGACTGCCTCTTGGTCTATGTACATGTTCTACATGAGCACAATTAAGTGTTCTGGAATTCCATTCTTCGCAATGTTATCCATAATTTGTTATGATCCACACAGTTGAATGCCTTTGTATAATCAATAAAACACAGGTAAACATCTTTCTGGTATTTTCTGCTTTCAGCCAAGATCCATCTGACATCAGCAATGATATCCCTCATTGCATGTCTGCTTCTGAATCCAGCTTGAATTTCTAGCAGTTCTCTGTTGATGTACTGTTGCAGCCATTTTTGAATTATCTTTAGTAAAATTTTACTTGTGTGTGATATTAATGATATTGTTCGATAATTTCCTCATTCTGTTGGATCACCCTTCTTTGGAGTGGGCATGTATATGGATCTCTTCCAGTTAGCTGGCCAGGTAGCTGTCTTCCAAATTTCTTGCAATAGACAAGCAAGCGCTTCTAGTATTGCGTCTGCTTGTTGAAACATCTCAATTGGTATTCCGTTACTTCCTGAAGCTTTGTTTTTTGCCAATGCTTTCAGTGTAGCTTGGGCTTCTTCCTTCAGTACTGTTAGTTCTTGATCATATGCTATCTCCTGAAATGTTTGAATGTTGACCAATTCTTTTTGGTACAATGACTCTGTGTATTCCTTTCATCTTCTTTTGATGCTTCTGGTGTCATTCAGTCTTTTGCCCATATTGAAGGATATTGCAACTTGAGGCTTCACTTTTGTCTTCAGTTCTTTCAGCTTGAGAAGTGCTGAATGAGTCTTCCCTTTTGGTTTTCTAACTTGAGGCTTTGCACATTTCATTATAATACTTGGCTTTGTCTTCTAGAGCTGTCCTTTGAAAACTTCTGTTCAGCTCTTTTACTTCTGCCTTTTGCTTTAGCTACTCTATGTTCAAAAGCAGGTTTCAGAGTCTCTTCTGACATTCATTTTGGTCTTTTCTTTCTTCCCCGTCTTTTTTATGACCCTTTGCTTTCTTCGTGTATGATGTCCTTGATGTCATTCCACAACTCGTCTGGTCTTTAGTCATTAGTGTTCAATGTGTCAAATGTATTCTTGAGATGGTCTCTAAATTCAGGTGGCATATACTCAAGTTTGCATTTTGGCTCTTGTGAAATTGTTTTAATTTTCTTCAGCTTCAACTTGAACTTGCATATGAGTAATTGATGGTCTGTTCTGCAGTTGGCCCCTGGCCTTGTTCTACTGATGATATTTATCTTTTCAATTGTCTCTTTCCACAGATGTAGTTTATTTGATTCCTATGTATTCCATCCAGTGAGGTCCACGTGTATAGTCATTGTTTATATTGCTGAAAAAAGGTATTTCTGATGAATAAGTTGCTGATCTTGCAAAATTCTATTCTGTGATCCCTGGTGTCATTTCTATCATCAAGGCCATATTTTCCAACTGCTGATTCTTCTTGTTTCCAATTTTCATGTTCCAATCACCAGTAATAATCAATGCATCTTGACTGCATGCTTGATTAATTTCAGACTGCAGAAGTTGGTAAAAATCTTGTTTCCTCATCTTTGGCATTAGTGGTTGGTGTGTAAATTTGATACAGTTGATATTATCCTATCAGTGACAATGTTGTACTTCAGAATAGATCTTGAAATGTTCCTTTTGACAATGAATGTGATGCCATTCCTCTTTAATTTGTTATCCCTGGCATAGTAGACCATACAATTGTTCAATTCAAAATGGCCAATACCGGGTCTATTTCAGCTCACTAATGCCTAGGATATCAATCTTCATGCTTTCCATTTCATTTTGATGACTTCCAATTTTCCTTGATTCATACTTTATATGTTCCACGTTTCAATTACTAATGGATACTTTCAACTGTTTCTTCTCATTTTAAGTAGTGCCACATCCACAAATGAAAGTCCTGAAAGCTTTGCTCCATTCATGTCATTAAGATCAACTCTACTATAAGGAGGCAGCTCATCTCCAGTTGTATTTTGAGTGCCTTCCAACCTGAGGGGCTCATCATCCAGGACTATATCAGACAATGTTCCACTGCTGTCCATAAAGTTTCCTCTGGTCAATCTTTTTTGGATGTAGACTATCAGATCCTTTTTCCTATCTGTCTTGGTCTGGAAGTTCCACTGAAATTTGTCTACCATGGGTGATCTTGCTGCTATTTGAAATATCTGTGGCATAGCTTCCAGCATCACAGCAACACACAAGCCACCACAGTATGACAAACTCACAGACAAGTG
Source organism: Trichechus manatus latirostris (assembly GCF_000243295.1). Taxonomy (NCBI): domain Eukaryota; kingdom Metazoa; phylum Chordata; class Mammalia; order Sirenia; family Trichechidae; genus Trichechus; species Trichechus manatus. Next base: position 23,172,406 of record NW_004443957.1, read on the forward strand.
GTGAACTTTCTCTATTGAACATTTATTTTCCTAGAAATGTCATGTGCAGGCTAATAATGAAATTATTTTGTATGGTGGCTATGAAGAGTATTGGAAAGAATTCTGGAAGACTTGGTTTTTTTCTCCTGGCTGTGCTGCTTATTAATGATGTGATATTGGGCATGTTACTTGCCATTTTTGAGATTAGTTTGCTCATCTCTGAACTAATTGTAGAAATACTCACCTTACAAAGTCATTGTGAAGATTAAACATATTCATGTATGTGAGTCCACTTACATGCTAAGTGCATGGTTAAAGTACTCATTGTTGTTAGTTGGCAGTGAGTCAGTTCTGACACATGGTGACCCCATGTACAACAGAATGAAACATTGCCTGGTCCTGTACCATCTTCACAATCACTGGTATGCTTGAGTCTAATGTGCATTTTGAGTGCCTTCCAATCTAGGAGACTCATCTTCTAACACTGTATCAGATAATACTCTGTTGTGATCCATAGGATTTTCATTGGCTGATTTTTGGAAGTAGATTTCCAGGCCTTCCTTCCTAGTCTGTCTTAGTTTGGAAGATCTGCTGAAACCTGTTTACCATGGGTGACCCTGCTGATATTTGAAATACCAGTGGCATAGCTTCCTGCATCACAGCAACATACAAGCTACCACAGTATGACAAACTGACAGATGGGTGGTGAAAAGTACCCATTAAATGGCCATTATTATTATTGTCATATTAGTCATAATGAGTTCAGCAATTTATTAAAGGAACATTATTGAATTGTACTGTGTAGCAGGCACTATGAGATTATAAAAATGAATAATTCAGCTCTTATTCTCTAGGAATGCATAGTGGGGAAAATATGAAATTAGTTTGCATTGGTAAATGATGAGAGAGAAAGCTCAGAATTATGTTTAGGATCAGGAAAAAGTTCATTCCAGGCCAAAGAAATCTTCACAGACAATTCACAAAACAAAAGAAACCAAACTGTAGTATTATTTTTCTGAAAAGGCTAATATAGTATGTGCAGCATATTAATGATGAAACTTTGAAATATACTTTAAAGTAATTATACATTTCAAAGTCTCCTTATTAAAATTTTCAGTGTTACTATAAAATAATAGGGAAAATATGGACTAGAGGCAAAAGAGGGCAATAAAAGTGAAGGGGAGAAAGAAGAAATGGCAAACAATGACAAGTGTGAAGATTTAGGTCAATACCTTTTAGTAGTCTCGACCTACCAATACCAAAAAAAAGCCAAAAAACCTGTTGCTGTCAAGTTGATTCCGACTCATAGAGACCCTATAGGACAGAAAAGAACTTCCCCAAGGGGTTCCAAGGAGTGGCTGGTGGATTCGAACCGCTGACTTTTTGATTAGCAGTCGAGCTCTTAACCACTGCATCACCAGGGCTCCAATAAGAGAGTGCAAACTAGGTGGAGATGCCGGGGATCAAACCTGGGACCTCATACACGCAAAGCATGTATAATAGTAAGGGGGAATTACTACTTACTGTGACTTGAGAGGTATCATCGGGCTTCCCCACAATGCAAGAGTGTCGTGGGTGGGAGCATAGACTTGGAAGCCAGATAGCCTAAGTTTGAGTCAAGGCTCTACTACCTATTAGTTGGGAACTTGGACAACGACCTAAACCTCTTTATGCTTCAATTTCTTCTTCTGTCAAATGTGGATCATTATAAACTATCTCATAGTTTTGAAATGAGGAATAAAGATGATTAAAAGTGTCAATACATATAAGGCAGTTAAATTAGTGTGTGGGACATAGTAAGTGCTCAGTAACCATCTGGCGAGGTAGAAGAGTGATAATTACAAGCTCAAAATATAATATTATTTTGTGCAATCTTGGACAACTCACTCTGTGGGCCTCAATTTTCTCTCTCTAAAATGAAGTCCCTGGAATATAAAAAATAATCTTTAAAACCCTCTCTAGCTTTCAAATGGGGAAAAAGGAGCTGAAAAGCCTAGCTGTGTGAGTGTTGCCTGGGCCCTGACTTTATGGTGCAGCTACGACCTGTGAGAGAGAAGGGAGGTTTGAGAAGATGTCTTAAGGGGTCATTGAGGATATGTTTTAATTTCTTCAACATTTTTCAAAAAGTGAAACTGAGGTATTCTTGGCTCAATCTCTCTTCTCCTTTATGTGTTCAGTTAAGCTTTTCAAAACTCTTTCTTAAATAGTATGACTATAGCCTGTAGGGTCTGTCTTGGTCTTTATTTTGGGAAAGGGGTACATAGCTGAGGTCCTTATAGAGAAAATCACGATTGAAATGCAGTCCTCGAGAACTTGGGCAGCGGCTAAGCCAAAAGGGAGGCTCCCTTGGGACAAGCTACAAGACACATGTTGCCTTATGTCCTCTCCCATTTTACTGTGAGCCAGTTCCCTATTCCGTATGCACCATATTTCCCATTCCCTTACAGACACTGGGAATTTTGTCTATATAAGGAGTTGGAGATTAGACCCTGATGTTTTTCCCACCTTCTGGCTGTCCCGTTTGGTGACCACAGGCTTCATTAAAAAAAAATAATAATAATAAAAGCCGAGTGTTACATTCTTCAAAGTACTTCATGACATTGTTATTCTGTGCTTTCTTCTCTTGACATTGGTACCAAAGGAGAATAAGAACGTACACATCTGTTTTCTATAAGCCAATTCCAGATTTATAACTTGATTAGTACAAAAGAATATTTGATGTGATTAATTTTCCAGTTACAATATGATGGCCCTCTGTCCTTTATTGCCTTTTTCAAAAAATAGGAGAAAAAATCTAACTTAATTTTTTTTTTAAGTTTCATAATACACCAATTACAACCGTTATAGTTGATGCAAAAATACACTACTTTTAATTCAATTGTAAGAGCAAGTTACTTACCCTGTAGAAATGTGCTAAAATAAACATAAAATAACCCTGGGGTCTCATTTTGGGAAGGATCATTGAGTTTTGGTGGCACAATGGTTAAGCACTCAACTGCTAACTAAAAGTTGGCAGTTTAAACCCACGGTGGGAGAAAGACCTGGCGATCCACTTCTGTAAAGATTCAGCTCAGGAAACCCTAAGGAGCAGTTCTACTGTGTCCTATAGGGTTGCTATGAGTCAGAATCGACTCAACGACACACAACCCCAACATTGAGGATGACATCAAACCATTTAGTGATTTGCAGGAGGCAGTTTACTGTAAAGCATGTATGTATACTGGTGTATTTATATATATATATGTATATATATATATATAGTATATACTGCTTTATAGCAATCATCTTCAGAAAATATGTTCTTTCAAGTCAATGTTTTTCTGAGCTAGGTTTCTTAAGGCCCAATGTGGTGAATGCTTCCATTTAGGTTATACTAACTGGAATACTTCATCAGTGAGCAGAATCTTATCTTCCAGGCAGGTGGAAGAATTTCAAGAGAGAAAACTAAATTGGAAGCAGAATTCTGGTGTTGACTTTGCTATCAAAGTTCTGGACTACTTTAAAAAAAAATTACCCTCCTACTGTCATGTTTTTTCCTCCCAAATATAGAATTAATGATGAGAATATATGTAAAGGGACCTTTAAGACCTAATTTCGTGATTGTTATCATGAAACTGGAAATGTGCCAAAACCTGCTACATGTGTATGTAATCTCCTGAAGCTACTCCCTTCTCCACTGCCATCTCCTCCTAGGGCCTTCCTGGAGGAATGGGGGTCTTAGATAGATCCAGGACAGAAATCAGCTCCCAGGAAAAAGTATAAGGGGTTCTTTTACTTTTTCCTCTTCTCCCTGCCTTTGCCCCCAGAGCCTTTGAAGAATATTTTTGGTTTGTGCTTATTTGGAGTTATCTATGCATCTTTTCATAAAAAGTAACTGAAAATTACCAAATAATTTTGATACTGTATACACTGTCTCTCCTTAGCTTATCCATTGCTATTATTTTAGTTCATGCCCCATAACTTATAGCCAGAGGGCAGCATTGCCAACCAGTTAAGAGCACAGGCCTTGCATATTGCCTGGGTTCAAGTCCTGGCTCTAGTGCTGACTACCATCGACCTTAGGCAAATTGCTTAAACTCTCTATGTCTCAGTTTCCTTACCTGTAAAATGAAGATAATAATAGTACCTCCCTCAACAGAGTTTTCTGAGGATAAAATGAGAATGCATTTAGAGTGTTTAAAACATGACGTGGCACATCAATGGTCAATATATAAAGGATGTTGTTAATATTACTCTGTCCTTTTCCCCAGTTTATTCCCCTTATTCCATCTCCCACTCCTTGTCTGAGTGATTTTTCTAAAGGATAAATCTAATGTTCTTGCTCTTCAGCTTTAAGTCTTTCAGTGCCTTTATGTGCCTTCAGGATATAATCCAAGCTTCTACAGCTGGTATACAGGCTGCTAATGGTCTAGTGCTTGGTTCCCTTTCTTGTCATTTCTCCAGTCTATCCATACTTTCAATTCTCTGAATGGATTATGTCCACTCCTCCCTTGCCAGAGGCTGGGTTAATTCCAATACATTCAATGTTTACTTGAGAGATGCCACATTTTCCGAGACCCTTTTCCTGAGAAAGATGTGATTCTATTTGTTCTGTTAGAACACTGGGTTCCATCTTTCAGGGCATTATTACATCGTTTGCTCTGCCCTATGGGACTACAAGGGCCTTGAAGACAGAGACTGAATTTTCTGTCTCCAGAATTTAGCATAATCCCTGGGCAAATAATAGGTGTTCCATAAATTTCTTGAGGAATGATTAAGTCAATGACTGAGTATAGTTTTGAATTCAGAGACAGGAGATCTGTGTTTAGAGTATTAACTATGCCATTTTTGGACTTTAATATCTCTATCTGTCAAATAAGAGGCAATATTGAATAATACCAAAGAAGTCTTTGGTTTAGGCTGGTTTATCGGACACCTCATATTCACCACTTCAGATCCTCTTGACCTCACCTGACTATAGCACCCAGGCTCCAGCCAGCTTCACACAGGTGCAACCTGACAGTGTCTTGCCTCAGGCATTGCCTATGTGCATCTTGCCTCTGTTCTGGGCTTGCCTGTTGATGCCTTGGAGCAAGATGCCAAGCAAACCAGCTCAGCATCCATGTATGTGGGACCGATGAGTGTGGGGTTGTTTAAGTCCCGTGGGGTAAACTTTGACAAATGGGCATGGGAGCCAATGGGGAGGCAATTCCCCCTTTACCTCACCCACTCTCCTCTTCCCTCAGTCAGCAGTGTTGAGACACCTTATATAAGGTTTTTCAGACAGCTCCATTGGATTGGGTAACCAATGGATTATAGCAGAGGCCAACTTGATAATGCACCCTTATACTGGCTCTGCCTTTGTCCATGCTTCATTCCCCCACTTTTGTGCCTGAACCCTTGGATCACACCCCAGACATTCGTCTCAGGCTCTGCTGTCTGGGGAACTTGGGCGAAGACTATCAGAGAATGTTACAGCTAAAATGAATTTTAGAAATTGTTCAGTGTGACAGAACTGGCAAAATTAGTGACTAAAGTAAAACTAGATTTACAGACAGGTATTCATTCCAACCTCACAGAGGCTGTTTTTAATAACAAAAGTAGGAAAAGGGCTAGAATGTATAGTTATTCCTGAGCAAAACTGTGACTTAAGCATCATTGTCTTTCGTGCCCATATCTACCTACCCCCATCCTATGCCCTCCTTTCTTCCTATCTCAATCACTTTCTCCCAATTCACATTCTTGTTGTTCTTGGCAGACTGCCTGCCAAAACTGACTTTCAGGGACTCAGTTATTCTAAAGTATAAACAAGATTTCTGTCCTTGGGATTACCTTTTCTCAAGAGATCTGCGTTTCAGCAGAGGCCAAACATTATTGAAAATAAATGAGAGAACCCCTGTAGGTCTCTCTCATGTCCCAGGTCATGTAATCGTCTATTGTATGACTCTATAGCAGAGAGAGGCATATGGGATTATGGAAAATATGTGTAATCTACATATATACACACTAAGTAAAAATACCTTTAAACAAAAAACCAAATCCGTTGCCATTGAGATGATTCTGACTCATAACAACCCTATAGGACAGAGTAGAACTGCCCCATGAGGTTTCCAAGCAGCAGCTGGTGGATTTGAACTGCCGACCTTTTGGTTAGCAGCCATGCTCTTAACTACAGCACCATCAGGGCTCCAAAAAAAAAAAAAAAAACTTTAGAGACATTAATTTTTTTTTTTTTTTAGATCACCCCTCTTTCCCTACCTCAGTGCCCTGGAGACATTAAACATATTCCTAATTGCTACCACCACTTAGATTTCAGGAAGGTAGCGAAGCCCTTCTATAAACTAACAAAGAGCCTCTCTAGTTGTCTATCCCCTTCAATGCACTGTGTCCCCAATGCATACACACGGTTCAACTTTTCAAAGCTGTATCCTGGAACAAACAATAATAATGCTTAACTTTTATTGAGTGCTTACTGCATTGCCAGGTACTATGCTAAATTAATTAAAAGCATTATTTCATTTAATCTTCAGACAAAGAAGGACAACGATCCCAGAGAGATGTGGAAGAAATGAGACAAATCCTACAAATTTTCAGGTAATGAAAACGGTATATGGAGGAGAAGCTAGGTGGAGCCTAGCAGACTGCTGAGGTGAAGAGAAGAAGCGCAAAGTCCAGGGAGCCTAAGGCATCTAGAGTTTGCAGGAGAGAATACCAGAGTGAATTATGTAGAGAGAACTCCAGAGATTTGAAGAGGATTCCCCTTGAGTATTCACTTGAGTACTGATGGGAACATGCATGTGAGAAAACTACCCAAGACCCAGGAAAGAACCACTTGACAGGATTAAAGGTAACAGTGCTTGGTGCTCACACAGGGCTGAGAATAGTGCCTCCAGACTGGAAAACCTCACGATCCACAAGATATTGAGTAAATACACAGATGGATCCTTTCTCAGTAATGGGGAATAGTTAGCCCTAGTCTGAGCACTGCTTTGGTCTTACCTACTAAATTTGAAAAAGCAAGTCCCTGAAGGATTAAACTGTTTCCCAATGACTTAACTCTGTCCCAGAACATAGCTGAGAATATGTATAGATAGGTAGATGGATAGATAGTTGCTGTCAAGTCAACTCTGACTCATGGCAACCTATGTACAACAGAACAAACATTGCCTGGCCTTGCATCATCCTCACGATCACTGGCATGTTCAAGCCCATCGTTGTGGCTGTTGTGCCAGTTCATCTCACCAGGGGCCTCTCTTGCCCTAGCTGGCCCTCTGCTTCACCAAATATATCCTCCTGCAGCCATTGATCTCTCCTGATGATCTGTTCAAAATAAGTGAGTCAGAAAATTTTCTGTTGTGATCCATAAGATTTTCATTGGCTAATTTTTGGAAGTAGATTTCCATGCCTTTATCTTTAGTCTATCTTAGTCTGGAAGCTCTGCTGAAACCTGCCCACCATGGGTGACCGTACTGGTATTTGAAATACCGGTGGCATAGCTTCCAACATCACAGCAACACACAAGCCACCACAGCATGACAAACTGACAGATGAGTGGTGGAGAATATATGTAGGATTAGAAAATATCTGGTATCCAACAAGGTAAAATTCACAATGTCTGACATAAACAGTCAAAGATTACCAGGCATGAAGAGAAGTAAGAAAATATTACCCATAATGAGAAGAAAAACTGATCAACTGAAACTGACCTAGAACTAACACAGATGTTAGAATTAGCAGACAAGGATATTAAAATAGTTATTATAACTTTAGTCGATACATTCATACACTTAAAAAGACATGGAAGATGTAAAAAAGATGAAAATTGATCTTTTCGATATCAAAACTACAATGTCTGAAATGAAAAATACGCTGGGGAGGAGCAACAACAGATTAGTCATTGGAAAGAAGAGATAAGTGAATTTGAAGAAATGATGCAGGAAACTATAAAAAATGAAACACGGTGAGAAAAGAAAATAATAATTAAAAAAATGAACAAAGCATTGCTGATCTGTGAAACAACTTTAAGTGGCCTCATATTTGTATAATTGGGGTCTCCAAAGGAAAGGAAACTGGAGACAGAGAAAATATTTGAAGAAAATAATGGCCAAAAACAATTCCAAATTTGATGACAACTATACGCTCACAGATCCAAGAATCTCAACAACCCCCAAGCACAAGAAACATGAGGGAAACTACACTAGGGCACAACACAATCAAATTGCTCAAAATGGTGATAAAAAGAAAACTCTAAAAGCACCCAGAGAAGAAAGACATGGTATATATACCAAAAACCAAACCAAACCCACAGCCGTCGAATCGATTCCGACTCATAGCCACCCTATAGGACAGGGGAGAACTGCCCCATAGGGTTTCCAAGGAGCCCCTGCTGGATTCGAACTGCCGACCTTTAGGTTAGCAGCCGAGCTCTTAACTACTATGCCACTGGGAACAAATATAAAGGTGACAGAGATACCTTGTTGGAAACAGTTCAAGTAAGAAGACAGTGGAGTAGCATCTTTAAAGTACTGAAATTAAAAAACAAGGTCAACCTAGAATTCTGTATCTGTCTTGGAAGAAGTACAGCCACAATGCACCTTAGAAGAGAGGATGGCAAGACTTTGTTTCACTTACTTTGGACGTGTTATCAGGAGGGACCAGTCTCTGGAGAAGGACATTATGCTTAGTAAAGCAAAGGGTCAGCACAAAAGAGGAAGACCCTCAACAAGATGGATTAACACAGTGGCTGCAACAATGGGCTTAAACACGGCAATGATTGTAAGGATCGTGCAGGACCGGGCAGTGTTTCCTTCTGTTATACATTAGGTAGCTATGAGCTAGAATCGACTCAGTGTCATCTAACAACAACAGAATTCTGTACTCAGCAAAAATATCTTTAAAAACATTCTTTGATGGTTATGAGGCTGGGGAGGGAGGGTGAGGGTTATTCACTAACTAGATAGTAGACAAGAATTATCTTAGGTGAAGGGAAGGACAGCACATATTACCGGGGAAGCCAGCACAACGGAACTAAACCTAAGCTAAGAAGTTCCCTGAGTACAATCAAACACTTCAAGGGACAGAGTAGCAGGGGCGGGGGTCTGGGGACCATGCTTTCCGGGGACATCTAGGTCTATTGGCATAACAAAGTTTATTAAGAAAATGTTCTGCATCCTACTTTGGTGAGTGGCGTCTGGGGACTTAAAAGCTAGCAAGTGGCCATCTAAGATGCATCAATTGGTCCCAAGCACCTGGAGTAAAGGAGAATGAAGAACACCAAAGACACAAGGAAAGTATTAGCCCAAGAGACAGAAAGGGCCACATAGACCAGAGACTTCATCAGCCTGAGACCAGAAGAACTGGATGGTGCCTGGCTACCACCAATGACCGCCCTGACAGGGAACAAAATAGAGAGTCCCTGATGGAGCAGGGGAAGGGTGGGATGCAGAACTCAAATTCTAGTGAAAAGATTAGACTTAATGGTCTGACTGAGACTGGAGGAATCCCAGAAAGCATGCCCTCCAGACTCTTTGTCAACCCAGAACTAAAACGATTAGCGAAGCCAGCTCTTCAGACAAAGATTGGACTGGACTTTGGGACATAAAATGATACTCGTGAGGAGCATGCATCTTAGCTCAATTAAATACATGAGACTAAATGTTCAGCATGTTTCAGAGATGAGATGATAAGGCAGAGAGGGTTAGGAGCTGGTTGAATGCACTCGGGAAACCAGGGGTGGAAAGGAGGAGTGTGCTGTCACAGCATAGGGAGAGCAATTAGAGTCACATAACAATGTGTGTATAAATTTTTGTATGAGAGACTAAGTGGAATTGTAAACTTTCACTTAAACCACAACAATTTAAAAAAAAAAGAAAAACTATCTTTCAAAAACAAAGGTGAGATGAAGATTTTTTTCAAACATACAATAGCTATAAGAATTTGTCACCAGCTGACCTGCACTACAGGAAATGTTAAAGCAAGCCCTTCAGGGAGAAGGAAGATGCATCAGATGAAAATCTGAATCTACACAAAGGAATGGGCAACAACAGAAATGATAACTACATGAGTAAATATATTAATATTTTTCTTATTATTTGAATCTCTTTAAAAGATAAGTTACTATTTAAACAAAAAAGAACACCAATGTAGTGTGAAGTTTAAAATACAGTAAGTATAAAATAAAATGGATGACAATAATAGCAAAAAGATTGGAAAGGGAGAAATGGAAGTATAGTTCTTATACTATACATGAAGTGGTATAATATCACTTGAAGGGAGACTGTGATAAGGTATGCTATAAATTCTAAACCAAAAATCAAATCCAGTACCATTGTGTGGATTCCAACTCATGGTGACCCCATATGTTACAGAGTAGAACTGCACCATAGGGTTTTCTTGGCTGTAATCTTTATGAAAGCAGATCATCAGGTCTTTCTTTGGTGGTGCTACTAGACCAAACTTTAGGTGAATAGTTGAATGCAAACCACTTGCACCACTCAGGGACCTTATGAACTCTAAAGCAATCACTAAAATAACGAAACAAAGAGGTATAGCAAATTAGCTAATAAACTAACAAAATAGAGATAAAATAGAATCATAAAAAAATTCAGTTAATCCAAAAGAAATCAGAAAAAAAAAAGAAAAAGGGAACAAAGAACAGATGGCACAAACAGAAAACTAATAGCAAGATGATAGATTTAAACCCAACTATATCAATAATCTCACTGGATATAAATTGTCTAAATGCCTGAGCTGAAAAACAGAGATTGTCAGATTGGATAAAAAAGCATGACCCAACTGTATGGTGACTACAGGAAACACACTTTAAATATAAAGATACGAATAGGCTAAAAGTGAAAGGATAGAAAATGATATGTCACGCTAAACAAATCAAAAGAAATCTAGAGTTGCTGCATTACTATCAGACAACATATATTTCAGAGCAAAGAATATTACTGGGAATAATGAAGGTAATTTCATAATGATAAAGGTGTCAAATAATCAGAGAACATAATAATCCTGAATGTTTACACATCTAATAAGACAGCTTCAAAACATATGAAGCAAAATCTTATAGAACTACAAGGAGAAATAGACATATCCATAATTATAGTCAGAGATTTCAATACCATTCTCTCAATAACTGATAGAACAAGTAGGGAGAAATCAGTAAGGATATTGAAGATTTGAACAACACTATCAAACAATCTGCTGCAAAAGGCCTCTTTAAGGTGTTGAAAAGCAAAGATGTCACTTTGAGGACTAAGGTGCACCTGACCCAAGCTATGATATTTTCAGTCGTCTCATATGCATGTGTAAGCTGGACAATCATATAAGGAAGACCAAGGAAGAATTGATGCCTTTGAATTATGGTGTTGGCAAAGAATATTGACTATATCGGGGACTGCCAGAAGAATGAACAAGTCTGTCTTGGATGAAGTACAGCCAGAATGCTCCTTGGAAGCGAGGATGTTGAGACTTTGTCCCATGTACTTTGGACATGTTATCAGGAGGGACCAGTTCCTGGAGAAGGACATCATCATGCTTGGTAAGGTAGAGGATCAGCGAAAATGAGGAAGACCCTCGACGAGATGGATTGATGCAGTAGCTGCAACAACGGGCTCAAACATAGCAATGGTTATGAGGATGGCGAAGGACCGGGCAGCGTTTTGTTCTGTTGTACACAGGGTCACTATGAGTAAGAACCAATGGCACCTAACAACAACAACAACAACAATCAAACAACTTGACCTAATTGACATTTATAAAACATTTCACCCAACAACATTCTTTTCAAGATCATTTAACCCTTATTAGGTAGGTACTATTATTATCCCTATTTTGCAGATGAATAAATGAAGGTGCAAAAAAGTTATGTAACTTGCTGAATGTAACACAGCTATCAAGCGTCGGAGCTGGGGTTTGTACCGAGGTTCTCTTAGTCACTAGACTATACAGACTCCCTTGAGCACCTGGAATAGCTCAGGTCTCAGTGAAAGCTCTATGACTTAGAATGAAATTCCTTTTAAATAAACAAAGGAATAGGCTACTCAAACAGCATTCTCTAAATACTCCTTGGAAAGGAAGTATGTTCCCCCTCCCCTCTCATATTCCCACTCAACTCAAATGGCCTGTCTGCTTCCTTTAAGTGACATGACTTATAGGTATCATAAACTCAGGTCCCACAGCTGCTGCAACTGAAAGAGAAGACAGTTGCCAACAATATAAGGCTCATGGGAGCTAGCTCTTCCTCAGGCTGCATCTGTGTCAGATGGGTGGTCTAATATACATTTTGAACATGGATCAAGATACCTCTGTTTGCCCCTCTTTAAATGCCAGGATTCAGACAACAACTCCTTTTCCAGGAAGGAAATATATTTTTATTAAAATGAAGCAAAGAATCCTTAACTCATAGTTGACTTTCTTTGCCTACCCTCTTATCTCTATTACTAATACTATAATGTATACAGTAATTACAACACGGAAAAACTTCGTAATGTTTTCCAGGGTGAGGTTTCCTTTATCAGCAAGAAAATGCCATAGAGGGGAATACCTTTTTTTATGGATCTTCGGCTGAGACTTGACACATGGCTGTTCCATGGCAGGAAACATGAAATGGGGGATATTATTCTGCCTCACCGTGCTACAGGGAGGATTCAAACTGCTCAGCAAACAGGAATCTTGATAATAAAATTTAAAGAAAAATAAGTTTTCCCTTTAAAATGAATTCACTAATTCATTAACATGAATATTATGAATATTAAAATGAATTCTCATCCTTTTCCCATTTTCATCTCTGTCTTGCTCTTTCTCTCCTCCTTACCCTTTCACCTGGGCTTCCATCCTGTATCCGCATCCAACTTCTTCTTTTCTATCATCTCTCCTAATTACAGTCGGTGACTCCGCAGTTCCTGCTGTGTCTCATTTGCCTCAAACAGCCCTTTCCTTTTCCTCTGGCTCCTTGCATATCCAGTTCTCTCCTCCCTCCCTTCCCCTCAGCTCCACAAACCCTGAGAGATCCCAGAGTGATAAGCGCGGGTGCAGCCCAGCTGAGAGAAATTTCCAGCTCCCCCTCCTGGCTGGGCTGAGTTGTGGGCTGTGGGACCGAGGCTGGGCTGCGGCATATTGGCTTCTGAGGGGGGGAGGAGATTATGAAAAAAGAGGTGTCTGAAGCCCCGTTGTACACATCAGAAAAATAAAATTCCCTTTGTGCTAGTTTGTGTGGTGTCCCTCTGTTTGAGTCTTCGCCACACATTCCTGAAAGGCATTGTTTACACTGGGGTTTTGTAGGTTAGAAACAGTGCCGGTTGGAGTGGCGCTGACACGGTAAGAGCTTTGCGGGTACTAAGCGGAGCCTAAAATCAGTGGAGAAAGGAGTTATTCTTAAGGCGGGGGCTCCAGAGCAAAGGAAGGGGGACTGCAACTGGCCAATCAGGAGGCGAGGCCGAGGCAGGATTCCCCCTCCTAGCGCCTGAGCTGCAGCAGTGGAAAGTTGGGAGCCTCAGTCGCTGACCCAGCCGGGAGCGCGGCGGCGGCTCTTGTGGCGGCGGCGGCGGTGAGGAAGGCAGTCGGACTCCGGCCGCGGCGCCGCAGGGCTCACAGCTGCTCCCGGGGCATGGACCCGGCGCTTTGCTCGCACCCCCTGACACGCTACCAAGCGCCCGCGGGCAGAGAGCAGTCCAGAGCTACCGGAGGAAGCTGCTTCTAGACAAAAGCTGCCGCATCTCTGCCCCGCTCAGCCCCAGGAGGGATTGGTGCTTGTACACATCTGATTCTCAGCTCCAAACTTTTTTGCTCCTTCAAAGAGATTTCAAGAGTCTAATGAGTTACTCTGAGAGGAAACCCACTGCCTATTGTTGAGGAGGGCTAAGCACAGTGCTTAGGCGCCCAGGGGGAAAAATGATTTCCTGGGAAGCTGTCCACACGGTATTCCTGTTTGCTCTTCTTCGTTCTTCCCTAGCTCAAGATGCAATCCCCCAGTCGGAGAGCAGGACTGAGGAGATTCCCGAGGGGGCCTCCACTTTGGCTTTTGTGTTCGATGTGACTGGTTCTATGTATGATGATTTAGTTCAGGTTATCGAAGGTGCTTCTAAAATTTTGGAGACGTCTTTGAAAAGACCTAAGAGACCTCTTTTCAACTTTGCTTTGGTGCCTTTCCATGATCCAGGTAAGGGAAATATTTATTCTTTGTATTTATTTCTCATGATTTCGTAATTTCTAATGCTATGAAATTTTCTTAGCGTCAGAAAGTTTCAAAATCTTTTTTTTTTTTTAAATGTGTAACTGAATACAGTTGTAACAAAGAATTGCATTGACATCTGGCTTTGCTCTCTGATACCTACTCAAGTCTTAGTCGTGGAGTAAAATGGCTTTTTTAGGGAGCTTGTACAGTGGCCCCCCCCAACCCTGGAAATGTCGACTTACAGACACCAGAAAACCAGAACCAAGAGTCGTAAGAAACAACAGCAAAATGAGAGTTAATTGACTTTTTCAATTTAAGAGCTAAAAAATGCTTAAATAAAAAAGGCAGATTAGGACATGGGTATTCAGCAGCGGTGCTCTAAAAGCTTAACATCCAGGTTGAGAGCACACTGTCGGGATAACTCACGTAAGAGGGGGAAAGAAAAAACCTGTTGTGTGAGACACAAGGAAGCTTGTAAGTAATAGCTACTAGTAGAACGGAAGAGATGAAAATAAAAGACAGAAGCCATTCATTTCTTAACTGCATCCATCTATTCATCTTTGCACCAAGTCATCATTAGTTCGGTTCACGCGTGGGTGTAAACATAGTGTGTCTATGTCTTATCCAGTAGAAATGCATGTAATTTGGTATGTCTGTGTACTTTAAAGGTAGTTGAGCAAAATTACTCTATTTCTACCCTAGAGCCATGGGTTTCAGCTACTCCACTGTAATATGATCCTGTTTACTTTTTTCAGTTTCTCTTTAAATTGGTACCTCTCTGTGAGGCTCACAGGAGCCCTCATTGTCATCACTGAGGGCAGCATGGCAGGCGGAGCCCTGGGGCTTGCTGTCTAACATCCACCTGAGTTTCATTAGCACACGTTGCTGCTGCCCAGTTGAAGAAATAAAGCAGTGGTTTCTAAAAATTCCTCCCCCACTGTTCTCCCACATTTTTCCTGCTTTGAAATTTTCTTTCTTCTCTAGAAGACCTTGACACAACCTCTTCACGAACGCCTGATACGGACAATCTCAAATTCTTTCCTTGTGCATTTGGCAAACATATACGAGTTCAAATTATTGCTAGGCATTAAAAGTGGCAGGCTTCAGATGTTTCAGAAAATGTCACTGGGAGAAATTTAGAGGGAAATAGAAGTTTCTGGAATTTTCATGTTCTTCAAAGGCTGCAAATAACCTATCCTGCTCTTTTAGGATATATATATATATATATATATATATATATACACACATACACACGTAGATGTATATATATATACACATGTATAGGGAAACCCTGGTGGCATAGTGATTAAGAGCTACAACTGCTAACCAGAAGGTTGGCAGTTCGAATCTACCAGCCACTCCTTGGAAACCCTGAGAGGCAAGTTCTCTGTGCTATAGGGTCGCTATGAGTTGGAATCCACTCGACGGCAAGGGTTTTTTTTTTAACGTATGTGTATCTATATATATAGATATATATACATTTATGAGCATATATTATATATATATATATATAAACAGTTTCTACACTAATTAAACATGGAATGGTTTTTATATTTGAATAAAGAATGGTCATCTACTGTGTTTACTGTTGTACTAAAACACCTCATGTATTGTGATGTTTTAATTCATTAAATGGCAATTGTGATGCAGTTTACGGTTCTTATTATTCTGGAATAGACTGAATATGTTTCTTCCATATGGGTGAATCTGAAGTTGGCTTAAAAATAAGGAAAAATTGTTTTCTCTAATTAACACCACGAATTGCTTCCCCCCCCAAAAAAAAACTCTTGTGAAATTATGTTGCTGCAAACAGAACACAGAAATTGCCTCAAGTCATAAATGGAAACTGGACCATCATGATATTTTGAAGTGATATGAAAGATTATTTGAGTAAATTGTATTGTGTGCCCCTTCTAATTGTTACCAAATGGGAAAGTTTGCACATTGCAGGAGTTGACTTTCCTATAGTTTAGCAATCATGATTCAAAGTGGGGGAAACTTGACATGTTAATAGCAGATGGCTAATAAATTAGAGCTTTTTTTGAATTAAATTATATGAGAACATGATTAACTTAGATTGTTTCCACAAAATTAATTGTATGTGTAATGCAGTAAAAATGTTAATTCTTTTTCCATTGTGAGTCAAAGTAGAGAGCAGTGACCAAGGATTTATGTCATCTAAGACTGTATTTAAAATCTTTTCGGTGATGAAGAGGGAAATAGAAGGTAGAACACTATTAACTTTTAACTTAGTCTTCTAATTCACGCTAATAGACTGTGTTATCTTTGTGTGAATCTGAGACATTCTCTCTGTCTGTGTATCTGTGTGTGAAATCATTAAAAGTTTCTGATTCGTTTGTAGTTCTGGTTGATCATCAGCTTGGAGTGATAGAAGGGGCCTTGAATGGAGATCGGCTCTTTCATTGTAAGACATTGAGAAGTCAATTTACTGTTCTGAATCTCAGTTTCCTCAACTATAAATGAGAATCGGATTTGAACATCTATAAAGGCAATGTCACCGCAAACATGTTATGACTCCATGTTTTTACTTTTTTTTTTTTTTCATAGTCCCTGACACAAATTCCTATGGCTAGCTGATAACAATTGACACTTAAAAAAGTGTGTGGGATTTAATATAATAATTATAATAGTAACCTTGAATACTTTCAGCTCTTCAAAGCTCTTTTGACACCTATTCTCACATTTAGCTAGATGAAATACTGGAAAAGATTTGGGGTATAGTCTAAGGCTTTTGATAAAACCTTTAGGCCTTTACAGATTAATTCTTTGGACTTCTACATTAGGATTTGGGGCAAGGCGTATATTTGGAGGTGGGGATTAGGGTAAAAATTAAAACACACATGAAATATGGACACAGAGGAGGAAGAACATCTAACAAAGTGACAATGAGGTGGTGAAATATTGAGTATGTGCAGGTAGGAAATGCAGTCTCATAGGAGCAACAGTATACCTGCATCAGGAGAAAGTGCTGGAGAAGATCAGGGGTCATGGAAAGTCAAGCCAACCTTTGGTTAACAGCTTGGCTGCTAACTAAAAGGTCAGCAGTTTGAATCCACCAGCCACTCCTTGGAAACCCTATGGGACAGTTCTACTCTGTCCTATAGGGTCGCTATGAGTCAGAATCAACTCAGTAGCAATGGTTTTGGCTTGATTTGGTGGTTAAGATGGGTTTTTTACTTCCATAATCATGTTTAACATATTACTTTTTGCTGTGCTATCGACAACACTCAAAGTGTATTCCTGTCTTCCTCAGAACACAGCTTAGGAAGGGCTGATGGACTCCCTTTGACTATGGCTCTTTTCCTCCCTCAGTCTCTCGTTTTCTCTCTGTAAGCAGGTATGAGAGACAGAAGGAAAGAGAATGGGGCAGTGTGTTTAACAGGTTGCTTTATATAAAGTAAATTTCTCTTCTTTCTCCCCTTTCACAATCACATTCCCACTTTTCTCCTAGGATATCTTATGCCAATTTTCATTCACTCACTCACTCACTCACATACTATGTTTCTGGCGTTTTAGGTAGTGAGGATACAAAAGGGAATAAAAACAATAAAAGCCCCTGCCCTCATGAAGCTTTCATTCTATTAGGGGAGCTAGGCAGTAAACAAAATAATTAACACATACATATAGTATGTCTGATGGTGATAATTACTATGGAAAAAAATAAAAAGCAGGAAAAAGGCAGAGGGAGTTTAGGGTGGGTTGAGAGTGTTGAAATGTTAATTATGGTAGCCAGGGAAACCCCCAATTGAAAAGGGCACATTTGAACAAGGACCTGAAGGAGGTAGGGAGGGAGCAGTGAGGATATTTGGGGAAAGACTGTTGCAGTCGGAGGAACAATGAATGAAAAGCCCTCATGGCAAAAGCAACCAGACACCTCTGAAGAACAGTGAAAAGACCAGTGTTGCTGGAGCATAGCGAGTGATTAGGGAGAAGTTTGGAGGTGAAGTCAGAGAAATGAGGGGGCCAGACATGAAAGGGCTTGTAGGTCACTGTGACTTTGGCTTTTACTCTGCGAGAGATGGGAGCCACAAAAGGGTTTGGAGGAGGGCAGCGACATGATCTGATTTATGCATTCACGTGATCATTCTGACTGTTGCTTGAAAATAGCCTAAGTGGGGCAAGGGCATAAATAGGGAGGATAGCTAGGAGACTATTGCAGTAATACAGGCAGAGGTTGATGGTAGATCTTGGGTCAAGTTTGTAGCTCTGGAAATGTTGAGAAATAGCTGGAGTCAGTGTATATTTTGAAGATAAAACCAAAAAGATATGCTGATGGACTGTATGTAAGGTGTGAGATAAAACAAACAAGAAAAAACAGATGACAAGGTAGGTTCTGATTTGCGCATATATGGAATGGCCATTTACTAAGATGAAAAATGAGGAAGAAGCAGGTTTGGGGAGGGAAAATGAGGCTTTTATTTTTGGATATGTTTAAGTTTGAGCTGCCTTGTGGCATCCAAGTGGAGATATTAAGAAGGCAATTGAATATGTGAGGTTCGAGTTCAAGGGGAGAATTCCGGGCAAGAGATGTAACTTTGAGATCCAAAGGCATATATGTAGATGGTATTTAAGTCCGTGAGACTAGATGAAACCACTAAGGGACTGGTTATACAACGAGGATAGAAAGGGTCTGAGGACCAAGCCCCAGGATGCTCCAATGTTTAGAAGTCAGAGAAATGAGGATGAGCCAGCAAAACAGCCTGACAAATTGAAGTCAGGGAGGTAGGAGGAAACTATATTGTCCTAGAAGTCATGAGAAGAAAGTGTTTCAAGGAAGAGGGACTCATCAGTCAATTAAAAGAAGAACTGAGAACTGGCTTTTCGAGTTAGCAAGGGGGAAGTCACTTGTGGCTCAACAAGAGTACTTTCAGTGAAGGGATGGGATCAAAAGACTGTTTGCAGTGAATTCAAAAGAGAATGGGAGAAGAGGGTTTGGAAATCTTTGTAACTATATTTCTGTGCCCAACTATTGGAACAGTTGTTTTGTTCATGAGGCTTCCATAGGATCTAGTTTTGATAAATGTTTTAACTAGTATTTTATAAAATGCAATGTAGTGTAGTAGGAAGAACGGCCAGTTGGGAACAGAATACTACAAGCTACTTGTCATTGAAGTGAATCATTTAACCTCACCAGACCTCTGTTTCTCCATCTGTAAAAGTAGTGCATTGGTAGGTTATCACCAAAGTCCATGATTTTAATTATCGTGATATAATTAAATGCAAATGAACTGCAGAGATACAAAATAGAAGGACTTGATTCGTTGGGAGAAATACCAGCATTACATGCCTCTGCGTTTAAGAGCTTCATTGTAACAAAACCTATGAACCCTCAAAGATTTTCTCTGTATGGTGTAGTACTTCTTTTAAAAAAAGAATCTCTTAGAATATTTTTCTGAGCAATAGAAAATTTACCTGAGATGGTACTGTACAGAAAGATTTTTATAAGGAAAATGTTGCTCATTCAGGCCCTGAAAACCAATACAAATTTATGTGAACTGAACTTCACTTTGAAATGTATTCAGTTTTAGGATTTATAGAAGAAAGAGCTAAGAAACTATTCATTTCCCTTTGCCTCCAGTTCATGCTACAGAAAAACGGGTTTTCATAAGAAAAAGGATTGGTCTTTAAGATGCAAGAGAAATCTAACTGGAGGAAATGCACTAAAACTAAAGAGTGAGGGCATTTTGGTTGGACAACGATAACCTTTGTTTCCCAAGATGATAAAATATTTTAAGCTGAGAGGGTGGAACCTGTATCACTCACTGGATGTTTTCTGAGGATATGTAGAGATGTTTCGCTTTGCACAATAAAAACATTCTCCCAAAGTACAATGACCAAATTTTGATAAATTGAATATTTAAAATGTAATAAGAATATTTCCCATTTAACAGAATCCTTTATGATTCTCATAGAATGAACTTTTCATTTTGTTTGTAAGTTTTAAATCAGAATTTGTCTTTGTTTATGGTTCTTTAAACAATGACCATTCTAGATGGCCTATCCTGACCTTTGTAACTCTGCTTACTTATCTTTCTCCCTGACTAAACATTAAGCTCCTTGGACAGGGACTGCTACATTCCTTTTACAGACTTGGCACACAGTGTGACTCCAGAAATGTTTCAGAAATGAATGAATGAGTGAGTGAAGGAATGCTGGAGACAAGAACAGATTGTTTCTCTGGGAATTTTAATTTTGCCTTTTTAATCTATGATTTTACTTTTTGAAATCAAATCAACAATAAGAGTAATAAGACTAACAACATAATAATTTTCTAATTTTTCCTTTTGAATATGAAATGGAAAAGTCATTGTGACCCAGATAAATGCCTGAGTCTTGGGAGGTCACTGGATGTTTGTATATAATGTGATTTTGTGAGGGATTTGTATACATTCTGGAATATCTCAGCATACAACTGCTCACCTTCCAATTTTAACTGGACTGCAGAAGGAATGTCACAACAAGTAAGCTAATTTTCAAGGAGCACTGTGGAAACAAAGGATCCATATTACTGGTGGTTCTTGTGAATCTCCTACAGGGATTCTCAATCTTGGTTTTGTATTTTCTGATAATCTATGTGAGAATTTCCCCATTTCTGTGGAGAATAAGAAAAAATTAAAAGTGGACTTAGGGTATCATCTTTTCCCCACCTTTGTGATGCTATCAGATTAAGTAAAATAATACATGTGAAACATTTTTTAAGAGTCCTGTGCAATGAATGGTGTTGCTCTTAATTGTTGAATGATTCACATTTGTCTATACAGATTGAAAAATACTAGAGGGAAGTCAGTTAGCAAGGAAAATAGTAGAGCATTCATACAATAAGACTAAAAAATTAAGTAGAAAAAAATTATCTACTTACATAATCTGCTGCAAAAGACCTCTTTAAAGTGTTGAAAAGCAAAGATGTCACCTTGAAGACTAAGGTGCCTCTGACCCAAGCCATCCTTTCAATCGCCTCATACGCATGTGAAAGCTGGACAATGAATAAGGAAGACTGAAGAAGAATTGACACCTTTGAATTGTGGTGCTGGCGAAGAATATTGAATATACCATGGACTGCCAAAAGAATGAACAAATCTGTCTTGGAAGAAGTGCAACTAGAATGCTCCTTAGAAGCAAGGATGGTGAGACTACACCTCACATACTTTGGACATGTTATCAGGAAGGATCAGTCTTTGGAGAAGGAAGGACGTCATGCTTAGTAAAGTAGAGGGTCAGCGAAAAAGAGGAAAACCCTCAAGGAGATGGATTGACACAGTGGATACAACAATGGGCTCAAGCATAACAAGGATTGTGAGGATGATGCAGGACCTGGCAGTGTTTTGTTCTGTTGTACATAGGGTCACTATGAGTTGGAATCGACTCGACAGCACCTAACAACAACAACATAACTTGGCCATTAGTACACCTACAGGCAAAGGACAGTTCAAACCAGTTCAATTTTAGCATCATTCTAATATATGCAATGTTTGAGAAGCAAGTATTCTTTGTACACTGTTCCCTTTAGCCCCAGGCCACTGCCTGGTAATTGAGAAACCAGCCCAAATAATCAAACCATTGTCCTTGAGTTGATTTCAACCCATAGCAACCCTGTAGGGCAGAGTAAAACTGCCCCATAGGGTTTCCAAGGAGTAGCTGATGGATTCGAACCGAGGACTGTTGGTTAACAGCAGAACTCTTAACCACTGCACCACCAGAGCTTGTAAGAAACCAGCAAGAGAATCTAAAGAGCCAAAGATAAACTATTATATTCTTTCATTCATTCACTAACTGACTTATTATTTGTCAGAGACTATGCTAGGTATTCTTGGTTCAAAGACAGTGAGGCATATGTTACAAGAAGCTAACAATCTATGGGAGAAGGACGAGACTGATGACAATATACCATGATAAATGTTATAGTGGAAAGAAGCACAGGATGCTGTGTGCGTCCAGAGCAGTGCACCTGGTCCCAAATTCAAAAGGGTAATGGTTTGCAAAGACATTTCTGGAAGTGTGCCTTGAAAAACGGGCATGAGTAAAAGCAGTTTAATCAAAGCATTAAGGAGTTTGAATTTCATTCTGAGTGCTGTGGGAAACCTTGAAGGATTATAAGCAATAAGTGACATGATTGGGTTTGCATCTCTTGAATGGGCTGGAGCAAAGCAGTCCAGACAACTGGGAGGTGAAATCTGAGGTCATTGCAGCAATTCAGGGGAGAAATATTGAGGTGACTTGGGCATAGAGAGGAGAGCAATTTCTGAGCTATGAAAAAAATTAAATGGATTTGACTGGGCCTTAAGAACTTAGAAAAAAGGGAAATACAATTGCCTTCTGTAAATTAACACATAAAATCAACATAGAATGGAAGAGAAAAGATATGCAAAGTTAGCTTTAAGAGACAGCATTACTCACAGGCCGTAAGTCTTGATAGTAAGCTCTTTATATATTAACATAAAGTATCAACCAAAAGTGTGGCGGAATCTGCAGTGAAAGAGTCATAGAGGCAAACTTGGGTACGGCCCAAAAAAGTTCCGTCTAGCACTCAGGGTATTTATTCATTCTATACTTGAATAGCCAGTCCACCCATCAGGAATATTCCAACTGTGGTGATGGACTGTTTACCTTGAAAGTATATTATGATGTCATTGCATATTTAGGTCATACTGTTAACTCTCCTTGTTCTGGTTACATGCTGATAAAACAGCCTTCTGATAATTTAATCTCATGTACTTTCCTTATGGGGAGAAAATGCTCTGGTTAGACTGACACATACGTCAGGGTTACAAGACAGTTATATTCCTCTTTGATACCTCATATTTTGGCATTCCAGTTTTATAGATTAGTCTCTATTGTTTAAAATATTCTGACAGAGTCATGTTCAAGTTTCTGAGTTTGTAAGTCTGAGATCCAGACCTTGACTGATGGTGAGTTTATCAAAGAAAATGTTCCCCTGTGTGAACTGTTTGTGTGGCCTGTTTCCAGGTATCACTCCTCAGAATTTCCAACTGTCAGTGTTAGTATGAATAGTGCCAGATAGTTGTCTGTCCACTTGAAACTTATATAGATGACAGCTGAAGCAATCGGAAGACGTGAGATTATCCAAGGAGAGCAAGTAAACTGAGAAAAGAAAAGAGACAGGATAGAACTCTGGAGAACACAAGCATTTAAAGACAGTTAGGAGAAGTTCATAAAGGATTCTGGAAAGGAGAATCTGGGTAAATAGGAAGAGAAACAGGAATGATCAGTGTTTGGGAATCTAAAAGGTTGTTTGTTGTAAGGAAGAGAAATTGTCAACTCTGTCCATTTATAAAGTTACTGAAAATAAAGGGTAAACAATATTGAACTAACAATGGAGAGTTTTATTGGAGGTGTGGGACCAGAAAGCTGAAGTGATGAGTAAGAAAATAGAACTAGCAAGTGCAGTATGTTTCCTTCATGAAACATAACTTAGTGGTTAATAATGCAGGTTCTAGAATCCAACGCTTAGGTTGGAAACTTGGCTCTACCAATTGCTTGCTATATGATTTTAACTTCTCTGTTCTTCGTTTTCACTAAACTGGAGATAATATTATTACTTTATAAGGTTGATGTGTGGATTGATTGAAATAATAGATGCCCAAAACTTAGCACAATCCCTAGCGCAAAGTAAGTTCTTAATAAACATTAGTTATTGGGACTTAGAGGTGAGAAAGAATACTTGTTTTCAATATGGGAGAGAGGAGAGAATGTTTAATCACTGCTGAGAGTCAACAGGGTAGAAGAGATTGAAAATGCCAAAGAGAGAATAGATGGACGTTGAGGAAGCAAGAGGGGATGGAATGCAAAGTAGAAAAATTGGTTGCAGGCAGGTGAAGACCTCTGCTCCACTGTGATAGGGGAGAAACGGGTCCTAGATGGGAATGGTCATGGACAAGGTGGTAGGTGAGGATGCAGGCTATTGAGTGACTTCTTATCTGATGAAAACGTCTCTTTTCTCTAAGAAGTCGAAAGGAGGGCCATTAAATGAGAGGAGGGAGGAGATAAAAGGGTAAGGAGCTTTGGATCAATGGTGGAGTTTTGGAGTAAGAAGCTGATTATGGAATGTAGAAGGCTTTCCAAGATGAGTTGTGGTTCAGAAGATGAATTTGAAATGCGTGAATACCATCTAGCTGTGTGATTTTTCCTAGAAGCCTCAGCATCTTGGGTATAACTTCTGATGTTGACAGTTGGTTTGATCCAGGACAGGGATTTTGTTGAGCAGGTGTGACTGCAGAAATAGGATATGGTTGAGACCCAAAGAGCTCACTATTTTCTCACCCTTCTGCCGCAAATTTGTTCCTTCTCTTAACTAACAGGAGCCCTGATGGCATAGTGGTTAAGAGCTACGGCTGCTAACCAAAAAGCTGGCAATTTGAATCCACCAGCCACTCCTTGGAAACCCTATGGGGCAGTTCTGCTCTGTCCTATATGGTCACTATGAGTTGGAATCGACTGGACAGCAGCAAGTTTGTTTGTTTTTTGAGCAGAATACTGATGAGAGAGATTGAAGTGTCAATAGATCATAGGGTCAAATCTGGATGTACTGGACTGACAAAGAGTTGGGATTTTGTGTGTGAATGACAGTATAGCAAAGAAGTTGAGATTACAATAAGAATAGCTGAAGTGACTGATCATAGGATTTAGCCTGGGTAGAGGAGGAAGTTAAACCATGATAAAAATTGTACAATTGAGGAGATCAAGGTACTTAAGGTGGTACAGTTGAACATAGATGTTTAAAGTAACTTAGGTAATATCAGAGTTTAGAATGGCAAAGAAGACAATGAGTCTGGCATCAAATTTTTATTTAATAAGAATTATTCAGAAGTCACCAGGTGGCAGTTGACAATGATGAAGAAGCTTAGAGGGTGTCATAGGTGGCATGCACCTCAAAATGGCAGGTGTTTTCTCAGAAAGATAGAGAAGTAATGGACTGAGGTGGATAAAACCAACCTCTTGGCCCTGATGTACATGGTGCGGTGGTGAACGAGCAGATCCCATTGGGGAGGGCTGCAGGAAAAGTGGTGTTATCAGGGGAGAACCTTTTTTCAGTTAAAGTGGGAGGTAGAAGGAGGCTTCCTGTGGGATGATGGTTTATAAAGGCATAGGGTGGTGAAAGAATAGAACAGGAGGGAGGAAACAGAGGATGAGAGTAAGAGAGAGATGAATGGTTTGCCAATATGATGGTGATGTAAAACAAGGTATAATATGCTGGTTGCAGGGTTCTGAGGGTCTATTGTAAATGTGAGATATTGGTTCAGGCCCTGGGAGAGTTGGAACCTAATGAAGTCAGCCGTTGTTTCCCAGATGAGTTGTGGTTCAGAAGATGAATTTGTAATACCTGAACACTGTCTAACTGTGTGATTTTTTTCTAGAAGCCCTCAGCATCTTGGATGTAATTTCTGAGGCTGACTGTTGGTTTGATCCAGGACAGCAATTCTTAGGGCAGTATGGAAACCCTAGTGGCATAATGGTTAAGGATTTGGCTGGTAACCAAAAGGTCAGTAGTTCAAATCCACCAGGCACTCTTTGGAAACCCTATGGGGGCAGTTCTACTCTGTCTTATAGGGTCGCTATGAGTCAGATCAACCTGATGACAATAGGTCACGGGTGACAGGGACCCCTGAACAAACACCTCATCTCACATGTCTTACTGACACTGGCTTAGTAGCATACTTTTATTTCTAATAATAACAGCTACTATTTTATTTTTTGTCACTACTATAGACCGAGGTACATTAGGTCTGTAGTAGATATGAAGTTCCTGGGTGGTGCAAAATGTTAATGTGCTCAGCCGCTAACTGAAAGACTGGAGGTTTGAGTCCATGCAAAGGTACCTTGGAAGAAAGTCTTGGTGATCTGCTTTGGAAAAATCAACCATTGAAAACGCTATGGAGCACAGTTCTACTCTGTACCTATGAGGTTACCATGAGCTAGAGTCTACTCAATGGCAACTTTATTAAAAAAATTGTGAATACATTGATGTCTAGATTTAGAATGGCAAGTAAGACAGTGAGTTACATGCTGAACTAGATACTTTATATGCTTTATCTCATTTAAGCCTCACAAAAACTTTAAATGGCAGATGCTAGCTTTATTTTACACATGAGGCAACTGAGGCTTGTATTCTATGCACTTTCACAAAATGATTAAAATTTCCTGAAAATGAATCGCTTTCCACAAGTTATTTTTTGCCTTCTTTTGTTTTGATATATGTGTGAGGTTGAGGAGATATGTCTAAGAAGGCAGGGGGATGGGACCACTCAGCAATTAACATTAAAAAAAAAAAAAACAAAACTCTGCATCTTTTATTGGAAAGTTCCAGTTTGTTCTAGAAATTTCTGATAAAAATTTTAAAATGGAGTTTCATTGTCTCTGAGCTCTAATACCTTTTTGAATAGGAACATAGTTCTCAGTGGGAGCTATGGAGAGAGGCATTATTGAGTTTGGGGAGCTATTTACGTCTTTGAAATAATTTGAATTTAAAGATATCTGTGAATTTTACTCTTAAAGCATGACATTTAATAAAGGTTTATTTGAACTTTTTTTGGAGGTGTTGAGAGTTTGTACTTTAACTTTGATATGGGGAGAATGATACAGGAGCTAGGGATTTTGGAAATCATGTGTGAGTTCCAAAATAGTCTGTGTTTGTATACCCCTCAGCTTCTTTTTTTTTTGGAAACTTCAAACACACTAATTGAGCAGTTTTCCTATTAGCACCAAATCTCTGAGAACTTTCATTTAAGCACTGTTTTATAGCAGGTGGGAGGAATTCCTTGAAGTTCACAGGCATTTAAGGCACACTGATTGCCACCAAAAATGCTTCAGGCAACTCATAACTGCTCTTGCCAAGATCTGACAGAGAGAGGCTGGTTAAATGAGACTGGTGGGTAATGGAGAGGAGATAAAGACTTGAGATGGAGCTTATTCCCTAAAATTTTTTATGAAGTAGAGGGTCAAGAGAATATTGATTTTAAATATAAGTAAGAAAATTATTTAATTAAACTACAGAGAACAAAAGTTCTCAAAAGGCCTTGCATTATCCAGAATCTCAATTTTTGAGATTCAAAGTGAAATCTGTTTTGCTTTGTTGTTTAGTTCCTTATTCCCACTTCAAAGCTCTCTGCCAGAACACACAGAAAGCCTCATTTCTATTGTTTTGTATTCCCCAGAGGGTCTTCCCTGCTCTTCTTAGGTGAACGTGCTCACCAGCCCCTTGATCAGATCCTCACTTTTGCCTTGAAGTTTTCTCCTAAGCCACACCCTATGTTGGAATGTCTCCCATGTGCCAGACATTTTCCCTTCTATGAACAGAAGATTTCCCAAAATTTTACATCCTCCAAGGAACTTTCCTGAAGTACTGGAAAAATGTCATTCTTTTTTTATTTTTTTTAATTTTTTATTGTTATGAAAACATATACAATAAAACATATGCCACTTCAACAATTTCTGCAGGTATCATTGAGTGACATTGATTACATTCTTCAAGTTGTGCAACCATTCTTGCTCTCCTTTTCCAAATTATTCCCATTATTCTTTTTAATGTTGAGATTCCCTTTTATATTTATTGTACTTTTTATGGACTTAATTTGTGCCTTTTATATTGTAACTGCTTTTTATACCTTCTATATTAACAAAAATTAACAGTTGATTGACTTATCTTGACAAAGTAAAAACTGATAGAGTTAGACACAATGGCATAGGTTTTGAATGAGCAGATTTTAATATCAAATAGACCTGCCTTGGAATATTAACAAGTTATTAACTTCTCCAAGCCTTAGTTTCCTTATCATTATTGAGAGAATAGTAATTGTACTTTCTTTGTAGAGTTGCTGTGAGGAATAGACCAAAAAAAAAAAAAAAAAAATGTATGTAAAACATTTATTATGAAGCCAGGTGTAAAGTAAGGACTCCATAGTGTCCTATAAGGGAAGTAACAACATAGAGACAAAATACATAGGTCTTGGCTCTATACCTGGATAGGTCTTTTGACCTCTTAGGGCGTCAGTTTTGTTCTGTATAAAATGTGATGGTATAATCAGTGGTGAGCCAGTAAATGTTTAACAGCTGGCTCTGGGGCTGGAGAAGGGGGAAGCTCTTATTTGCAGCTTTTGCTGATTTCTGTTGTATAAATACTCTCCCATGGCTAATTTTAAACTATACTTGATGGCAATGGGTTTGGGTTTTTTTTTTTTAACTGTGGTGTCACTGAATGTGGAGTTGAAAAGAGATGTGTGCAATAGATTCTTACCCATTACTTAAAATCCCTTTCAAAAAGGGGTAGATTTATGTTTAAAGATGATATTTGTCAAAGGACTTAGTGTAATAATCATTCACCAAATAGTTTAATTTTGCTTGGGAAAGTCCTTTAGGCAAATAAAATAAGGGGACAGGGTAGAATAGAATTAATTCTATGACAGAGAATACAAATCGATCATTTTTTCTTCCATGATGATGTCTCAAGAGCACAGTAGCCAGAGGTGGTGCTAAGCGGGCAACACCAACACAGAAGGTGGGACAGGAGGGAACTACTGCCTACTTAAATCTCCATTAACGTATCTAATAGGTGTATCTGCAACCACTTTCTACTCCTTTCGTTTCTTCTCCATTACCTCATCTTAGTAAAGGTGTTACTATCTTGTCACAGTTGTTAAGGACAAAACTCTTGGAGTCATCTTGCACACCTCTCTTTGTGTCACATCCCATATCCAATCCCTCCACAAATTCTGTTGGCTCTACTTTTTAATTTGTCTCTACTCCTACCTCTCTAGCCCCAGCCACTTTAACTGGTCTCCCTGCTATTCTCTTCAGAGCTGCCAGAAGGATCCCTTTAAAATGAAAGCCAGGTCTCATCACTCCCACCTCACCTGTCTAATCTCCTTATTCATTTCATTTTTAGCGTATTGGCCTCTTTATTGTTTCCTGACAAGCCAGACACACTCCCCTTCTGGAGCTATTGCCCTTGCTGTTCCCTCTTTGCCCAGATCCTTGCATGGCATGCAACATCACTTCATATGGATCTTGATTCAAAGTCAACTCCTCAGAGAAGCCTTGCCTGACCACGCAATCTAACATAGCTCTTCATATGATTACATCTTCTTAATCTATTTTTCTCTATAGCATTTAGCACTGGTTGATATTAAAGATGATGGGAATACATTTATTTAAGGTCTGGTTCCTCCACTAAATATAAACTCCATGAAGCAGGGACTTAATTTTTATGACTATATTCCCCAGAACCTCCTATAGAATGTTCTCTGTCATGTAAAAACCAGTTGTCATCAACTTGATTCCTACTCACGGCAACCCCACGCGTGTCAAAGTAGAACTGTGCTCCATAGGGTTTTCAGTGGCCCACTTTTCAAAAGTAGATTGCGAGGGCTTTCTTCTGAGGAGTCTTGGGGTAGACTTGAACCGCCAATCTTTTGATTAGCAGCTGAGCGTGTTAACCATCTGCACTAACCAGTGACTCCCTCTGGCATATAGAAGGCACTTAATAAATATTTATTTAATGCAAGGATGTGTTTTTGTAGATGTTTCATATGTACTTGGAAAATATATCCTCAAATTTTTGGGTGCTGGGTTCTATATAGATCCAAAGGATCAAGTTTGTTAATTATATTGTTCAAATACTCTATCTCTTTATTCATATTGCTCAGTTGATCTATCAGTCTTTGAATAAGTTATATTAAAAATTTCTCGTTGTGATTGTGGTTTCATTAACTTCTCCTTGTTATGCCAGTC
The DNA here is from genome assembly GCF_000243295.1 of Trichechus manatus latirostris. Lineage (NCBI taxonomy): Eukaryota > Metazoa > Chordata > Mammalia > Sirenia > Trichechidae > Trichechus > Trichechus manatus. The sequence goes on from NW_004443957.1 coordinate 23,202,305, forward strand.
AATTTTTACTTTAAAACCATTTTGTTAGGTACGTACTAGCTCAGGATTTTTCTGTCTTCCTAGTGAATTGTTAATTTTATCATTAAGTATATGGCCGTCTACATCCCTAATATATATTTTTTGCCTTTAAATCCATTTGCTTGGAATTAATAATGCTGCATCATATTTGGTTGGTATTCCTCACACATCTTTTCCCTTTGTTTATTTTTAAGCTATTTTCAACAGTCAAGTTAGTTGTTATTTTTATTGTGATTATTTATGTTTCTATTTTTATTATTTTGTGTTTTCTGCTGTGATTTTTAGTAATCTTCTTTCTTCCTGTTTTCCTGCTTTCTGTTAAATTTATTGCATTTTCTTTAATTTCTTTTTTTCCCTCTCTGTTGGTTTGGAAATCATACATTCAGTTCTCCTCATCATTACCCTCAATTAAATTGACTTAATAAACTTAATAAGTATCTCTGTGCCTCTGTGTAGTACAAGGGTCTTAGAGTGCTTTGCTCTGATCATCCTCCTCTCACCTTATATATTATTGCGGCTGCTATTTTAGATCTACCTTGTTTTTAAACACACCTAAACTAGTCATTTTGTTTATGTGTTGTTGTTGTTGTTAGGTGCCATCAAGTTGATTGCAACTCATAGTGACACTGTGTACAACAGAAGGAAACACTGCCCAGTTCTGTGCCATCCTTACAGTCATTGCTATCTTTGATCCTATTTTTGCAGCCACTGTGTCAGTCCATTTCGTTGAGGGTCTTCCTCTTTTTCACTGACCCTCTAGCAAGCCTGAAGTCCATCTCCAGGAACTAGTCCCTCCTGATAATATGTCCAAAGTCTGTGAGACAAAGTCTCGCCATCCTCACTTCTAAGGAGCATTCTGGCTGTACTTCTTTCAAGACAGATTTGTTTGTTCTTCTGGCAGTCCATGGTATATTCAGTATTCTTCACCAACACCATAATTCAAATGCATCAATTCTTTTTCAGTCTTTGTTTATGCAGTCAGTGTTAATTTAGATCTGCCATGTTGTTTACTGATTTCTTTACTCATTGTTAATTCTAGCTTCCCACTCCTTCCTTTTGTATTCTTATTTCCCTCCCACCCCACACCCCAAGCTTTGCTACATTCTTTACATTCTTTGGTAGCTTTTTCAGGGATGGTATATAAGTAGGAAATCCTTTTAGTCTTTATTTGATAATCTGTGTATAGCACCTTAATTCCTGATTAGTAGTTTAGTTAGGTTTAGAATTCTGTACCTAACATTCTGTACCTAACTTGTCCATTAAAGATATTATTTTATTGTCTTCTAGTTTCTTTTGTTGATGAGAAGTCTCTGTCGTCTAATTGTTGGGTTTTTTTTAGGTAAGCTATCTTTTCTCTCATTATTTTAAGACCATTTCTTTGTCTTCCTATTTCTGCAGTTCCTTATTAAGTGTCTAAGTGTAGATTTGATTTTTACTCCTGCCTGGAACCTGGTGTGTCTCCACAACCTGAGGACTTAAGTTTTTGTTCAATTCTAGCTATTCTTATCTATTAAAATTTCAAATATTTCCTCTCCCCGTTCTCTGTAATCTCTCCTTCAGAAAGTCCTATTAAAGGCATTTTGAATCTTCTTAATCTATTCTCCAAGTTGTTGTTAGGATTAAATGAAGTAATACATATAAAATAACTAGATATAGCAGGTGCCCAGTAAATATTAAGGTGATGCAAATAGTTAAGTGCTCCATCATTAACCAAAAGGTTGGTGGTTCAAAACCACCCAGAGGCACCTTGGAAGAAAGGCCTGGTGGTCTGCTTTCTCCTGGCTATCTGCTTTGAAAACCCTATAGAACAGAGTTTTAGTCTGCAACACATGGGGTCACCATGAGTTGGACTTGAGAGCATCTGGTTTCTCTCCTGAAGTTGTCCTTTGTCACTACTGAGTGGTTCAAGTCAAGCAATTTTCTATACAGACATGCGTGCATATGTGCATGCACACACCAGTTAACACACATTTTGCTCCCTTTAACTCCAACATGCATTCTGAATCTTTCCAGTTCTCTCAGTCTCCACTATTGTGTCTCAGATATCATTGTCTCCTTCTTAAATTTATATAATAGCTTTCCATCTGGTCTGTCTTACCACTATCCACACAATAGCCTTTGTAATCTTTTAAAACAGAAATAAATCATATCCTCTACATATGAGAAACCTTTCAACGGCTTCCTATAGATTTAAAATATGGCCTATGATGCCAAAGGTGATCTGGCCCCTGAGTACCTTGTTTATGTCCCTTCCTCCCACCCTCGTCTATGCAATACAGTGAAACCTGTGAGAACCACAACTTGAAGGGACTGCCTTGTTTTTATGGGTCTCGCAAGTTTTCTGCCTTTGACAGGGTGCAGTCTTACCACTTTTCTGTTGCTGTCTATTAGCAGAGAACGTTTGAGTTTTCCTTCTCTGACAGGTTTCCACCTTACACAGGTTCCGCCTTTCCCATGTTTTACTGTATATGTCAGCCTTCTTACAAAACGTCTTATACTTGGCTCATTCTCATTTCAAGGCCTTTGCATTTGTTATTCTCAATGCTAAGGATAAGAAGCCCTGGTAGCTCAGTAGTTAAAGCAGTTCAGCTGTTAACCAAAAGGTCGGAGGTTCAAACCTACCAGCCACTCTGTGGGAGAAAGATGTCGCAGTCTGTTTCCAAAAAGATTACAGCCTCTTGGAAACCCTATGAGGCATGGGCAGGTCTACGCTGTTCTGTGGGATCTTTGTGAGTCGGAATTGGCAACGGGTTTTATGCCAAGAATGTTTTCAGGTCTCAGCTGAAATGCTTAATCTCCAGAGAGGTCTTTCTTGGCTATGTGATCTGAAGTAGCCTCCAGCCCTAAATTTCTCCCCATCAGATTACCCTATTTTAATTTATTCAAAACAATTATCATTGTCTATAATGATTATTATATATGTTTAAAATGTATATGCTTATTTATTGTTGTCTTCCTCTGGAGTATAAGTTTCATCTATCTTGATCACTGATGTATTTCAAACTCTTAAAATAGTCTTTGATACATGAGAGAGTACCAAAGTATATTTGCTGAATGAATGAGTGCTATTTTCTTCATGAAGCCTGTTTGAAGTATGCCAACTGTGAGCAATTGCTCCCTCTTGGAGTCCCCGTTGTATTTCATCTGTATTTTTTACTATATTTGTCATATTATTCCTTGAATTTTGGTTCTTTATGGATATTATCATGTGTCCTCTATGAGTTTGTAGTATCCAGGAGGGAAGAATTGGAGGACAGAATAAATATCAGTTGAACTGATGAATCAGTAACAAACAATAAAATCACCCTTATTTAAAATACTGATAGATGATGCAGTGCTGAAAATGGCTGTAGCCTGACTCACTGCCACTACTCAACACCCCTTGATAATTGTGGCATTCAGACTGTAAGTAGGCTTGTTGGAAGATACGTACATTCTCTAGGACTGCCCACAAAAAGCCAGTTCCCTTTTCTCAACCCTGTTAAGTTTTTGGAAAAGTGAATTCATTCTTTGTTCACCTATAAGCAGCCTCTCAAGCACACCAGCAGCTTATGATTTTTTGAAATTATTCTAATTTTATAGTTGTTCTTGCCTTTGAAACCATAGGGTTAAAATTTCAATACCTGATGGCATTCATGATTCACAAAAACCTTTCCATTCTTCTCCACCTTCTTCTCCTTTTCTTATTCCTTTTCCTACTTCCTTCCTCCCCACCTTTTCTAAAAAGTAATTTTTGACTCAGTAGTTTGAAAGCCAAAATTGGGTAGGCATCTTTGTATAGGTTGTTTAATTTTATACTGACAACAAATCTGTGAAGTGACTGTTATTTCTGCCAGTTTATAGATGACTTAATTGAAAATCAGAGAGGTTAAATAGCTTGTCCAAGATCACACAGCCAACAGGTGATAGAAGTAAAATTCAAACCCAAGTATTCCTGCTTCCAAAGCTGTTAACACCAGGCTATCTCAACAGTGATCCTTAGACCTGTATTAACAGATGAAACAAAACAGGAACATTGCTGAAGGCCATAGTTGAAGATTTAGTGGTACAAATTACATCTGTTCCTGAAAGTCTTCAGCTATATTGGAAGAAAAAGGTAGACACGTAAACATAGGAAAACTTGACCGGAACCTGTTTTTTGTACTGTCTGGAAGTATAAACACTTGAGAATGTTGTCTGCTCCCCTTATTTCCTTCTTGCCACATGAACACATTTCCACTGTTTTGACTGTGGCAGTAACGTACAGATGGGGAGAATGATAGAGTTCAATTATCAGTTGTGAATTTTGCTTCTCTCCCTGCCTTTCCTGTGATGTCCCCTGGAATGCCAAGACTTGGGGCATTATAATGAATTGGTTATTGTATTAGACTCTGTTCTGACCTGAAAATGAAGCGTCATATGGATAGAGGATCTTTTTGTATATTCTCTGTGTATATTCAAGGCGACATAATAGATGTAAAATACTTCAAAAGAGATGACTTCTCAACAGCTAGCATTCAAGATCAAGATGGTACTTTTTTTTTTTTTTTGGTGAAGAGTTAAATTGAAAAACTATGCTTTTATTGCAAATGTTTAAGGATTATTTTTACCTAGATTTAACTCCACTAACTTCTGAAGTTTTTAAGGCATAAAGTATGATTTATTCATCTTTACATATCTATCCTTTATTTTTTAAAAAAGACAATAGTAGGAATTTAATAAATGTTTTTTGAATGAATGGATGAGATAACATTGTTTTAGTAGGTTTAATATAAACTTGTATATAATCCACCAGTATCATCCTATGGTTTTGTTAGTATAAAACACTTTCTGTTACATGTTGTGGACACTGGGATGGAGTTAGGAAACGATGTGGAAAATTCGTAAACATTTGTTGTTGGTGGTGTTGTTAAACATTATGACTAATAAAACAAAGAAGAATAAAATGATGCTGAATGTATTAAATCAAGTGATTATTGCCAACATCAATTGTCATTACGCTACGATAATCAGAAAGTACCAAATAATAGAATTCTGGTTGATACTCCAACAAATAGTTCTTCTTTCTCCAGAGCTACCTAGCTGATGAACAAAGCCATGTTTTCAAGGTGTTATATTGTCACGTCTTCACTTACTGGTGGGAGTAGGATATAGACTAGATATGAGGAAATACTTGTCCAAGTGCTAATCTGCAGCATGGCGTTTCTTATGTGTAGCTAGGGCACAAAGTCATATAAATGATCCAGAAAAATAGCCAAATCCAAACACCCAGCAAGTCTAAGAGTCAAGTAGTTTAGTTCATGAGCCAAGTCATGGTTAAAGACTATACCAACAGCAGACTCAAGTCCAGAAGAAAAGTAATGCATGTTGGAACTCAGAGAGAAGGTGGGGAGTAATTTCAGAGCAGTTGAACCCCTGTAGTTTGGGTAAAGGACATGTCCAAAAATGGACAGTGGGCTTGTAGGGATACAGTAAGACCTTTCTTAAATGGAAGGATAGACTCATGGCTTTGGAGGCAAAGACATTGTCTGACAAAAATTCACTCATTCATTCATGTATTGATTTATTCATTAAATATTTACTGAGTGTCTGTTATATGGTTTAAGAAGCCCTGGTTGCGCAGTGGTTAAAGCGCTAGGCTGCTAACCAAAAGGTTGGCAGTTTGAACTCACCAGCCAGTCCACATGAGAAAGATATGGCAGTCTGCTTCTGTAAAGATTTATAGCCTTGGAAACCCTATGGGGCAGTTCTGCTCTGTCCTGTAGGGTCACTATGAGTTGGAATCGACTCAACAGCAGTGTGTTTGGTTTGATTTGGATTATATGGCTTACTCTGTATTTGGTGTTCAGAATGCAACAATTAATGAAACAAGATCCTCTTCCCAGAGCTTAAAATGTGTGAAGAGTAATGTTGAGAAAATTGAAATAATAATAATAACAATAATAATATAATACATCATATAAATAATAGGGTGTGTGGAAAGTACAGGTTTTGTGGAAATAATACTAATAGCTAATGCTTCTTGAATACATCTTAGTGTTTTAGGTATGTTAAATAATTTAATCCTCACAACAGTCTGAAAAGTAAATATTAATATTATTTTCATTTCATGTATGAGGAAGTAGAAGCCCAGAAAGGTGAAGTTTTCCTGTCCAGGGTTTTACTCTTAGAATTAGTAAATGGTAGATCCAAGGTTTGAAATCAGCCCATCTGTCTCCAGAATCCAAGCTCCTCATCAGCACATCCTCTTACCTCTGTAAAACACAGGTAGGGAGCCTAACCTGGTCTTCAGTGGAAGCTGGTATAGGGTTGGGACAAGAAGCCAGGACAAGTTTCCCCAAGCAGGGGAATTGCAGTGAGACTTGGATGAGAGAGCAGAGGTGCAGGTGGGGAGGGAGAAGTTAAAGGGAACACCGTGTTCAAGGCTCAAGGGCAAAAAGCAGACGGTGTAATTGAGGAGCACTCAGACATTGAAGGTGGGGTGATGAGGCTGTCTTTGTTGGTTGGTGTGTGAACTTCTTCTGGGGCCCCGACTGTAATGGAAGTGGACTTTTAGACTGTTTAGACTTCCAATCTTATTAATAGTCAAGTGTCTCTCTCCTAAGACCTCACAGCCCATCTCATTCTCCTGGTTAGGTCCTTGTTTAGTCTCATGTGTCTACAGTCAAAAGCCTCTTCCAATGAATCTGCTAACTTCGTGTGTCGTTACCATGGTGTCCCAGCCAGCTCCTTCACTTCTCGTTTTTACTGATGCCTGTTTTCTGATGTTTTCATTGCCTATTAATTTCTCCATCAAAGGGCAGGACAAGTAAAGTAAATGAAATGCTGCTGAACTGACAAATCTACTTTATCTAGACTTGCAAACCATTTTACGATTTAGGAAGTAGATACTATATAAAGTAAATCTCACCATATGAAAGTAAATGGAGCATATGTTTTCTAGACAAGTAAACAATTTTAGTGGTATAGGAATTGGATACTTTGGCCTAGTAGGATTTGGGGATGATTTATCCATGATTTTGGCCACAGTTAGTTCTGATTGATTATTCTAATGCCGTTAATAATAATCTAATACAATTATTCTCAAAAGAAGGATGGTAAATTTAACTGTTTTGGAGACCCTGAGTGGTGCAAATGGTTAAGCACTCGATTACTAGCCAAAAGGTTGGCTGTTTGAACCCACCCAGCAGCACCTTGGAAGACGGGCCTGGCAATCTGCTGCTGAAAGGTCACAGCCTTGAAAGCCCTGTGGAATAGTTCTACTCTGTACATATGGAATCAACTCAACAGCAACTAACAACAACAAATTTGAGAGTTTTAGCATGAGAGAAAGAATAGTGCTAAATATGAGGGAGTGTCTTCAAATGGTGTCCACCATTAAAATTGACTGCGTACAAAGGATAATTTCCTGGCCTGTCACACTGTTTAAACAGGCTTGCAACAGGCATTCCAGCTTTACCAGTTGCTGGGTACCAGCAGACTTTCTGTATAGAATACTTTGTGTGGTTTGTATTGTAGGGAAAAGCAATTAGAAAAAAAAAAAGAAAAGAAAAGAAAAGCATTTCAGAATAATGATTTCCTCTTTTTTTGGGGAAATACATAAACACTACATTTCTTCTGTGTGTAAAGGAATAATTGACATTATTGTTATTTTTTCAAAGGGGCTGACTTGATAAGTTTTAATATCTCCTTGTACTTTTTTTTTTAATTGCAATTACTTGTTTTATTGAAGTTCTGATTTCAGCAGAAAAAGATTTTCAGATGTTTATACAGGACTTTCATTTATAGATGCCAGAGTGTGTATTTGAGTGCACATCCTCCGAGTACTGGTAACTCGAAGAAGGGGCTCATGTTTTGCTTGGACACTGCTGTAATTAAAGTAATGTGAATGAGATTGGTGCTTTTGTTATTTTAGGTTAATTCTGAAACTTTAGCTCTGATAGTCATGTATCCTAATAAATAAGAAAACTGGGGAAGCTAGAAATAGCTATGATATCAGTCTATTAATGAACTAATCAGAATAGAAGAAAATTTTATTTCTGCTAGTGAAAAAGTCAGGCAGAGAGGCTAACAGAGCAGGCTAGATTATTTCAGCAATGTTGACCATAAACATAATACATTTAATTAAGGGAGTCCATTTTAACATTGGTTCTGATAATAAAAGTGTCAGCAATATCCCAAAGGAAAAATACTCCCAGAGCCTGAATTGAAACTTTTGGTGTAGAAGAAATTTAGATGTTGGCTAAAATGACAAGATCCCAGGTGTTTTGTTACTGAGGATGTTTATCAAAAACTTTTAGACTTTTAAAGCATTTTGTTGGTTCTTTCCTCTAATGTTATTGTCCGTCTCCTCCTTGTCTTCCCTGAATCATAGAAGTTTCTCCCTTGGCTAATTTATTTATCCCTTTATTTACACTCACACCTATCATAGCTAAAGGTTAAGGAATAGGGCTAGGAGCATGAGCAGAATAGAAGTATCTTTTGGCTGAGATTGTCTGGAAAAGGGCAGCATTGACTCAGAAGCACCTAGGCCCTAAGACCCAGGGGTACTGGCAAATGGATCATGCGTGGAGAGATTCCATTTTCTGCAGCAAAATGTGAGAGGGACTGATACCAGTTATGGGTGAAAAGGCAGAGAGGCCCATGGAGACAGTGAAGCAAACACCCAAGAGCAAGCACTGGGCTGTCAGAGACAGGCTGACATCCACAGAGATGAACTTAGGCTTATGGGAAAATTCTAAAGAACAAGTTTGGGGTCAAGAGCTGGAAGAAATTACAGAGAAACAAAGGCAGATTCCAAAACTGAAGATTTAGTTCCGGAAAGATCCCCTTGGCGGAGGATCGGTATAATCAACCTGAAGGCAGAGACCCAGAAAGGATTTTGTCTAAAAACATACCATCTACTGATGCTCCCTCCTCTTGCTGCCATTTGCCTCTGTATATTACTTAACTGTCAGAATAAGCTAATGGAGCTCTTCCAGGAACTACATAGTACCTCTTCCTAAATGCTTGGTAAAAATAAAGAGTGAGCTCACAGTTCAATACAGGCTCTGCCGTCTGTTGTCAAAGAAAAGGAAAGAAATTGATATTTCTTAAATACTCTTCCAAGTACTTGCATGCATTATCTCATGTAATTCTCTGCAACCTCAGCATGTATCCCGTTTTACAGATGAGAAAGGTAAGGCTCCGAGAATTACATCACTCACTTAAAGTCACTCACACCAAGATCTCTCTGTGCCTACTCACTATCTTGTTTGTAGCATTCTTTATTGTATGCTTAAGAGTTCAAATTATACAAGGGAGTCTTACATAATATGAAGAGTACCTGTATAAAATTGATTATGCAAGCCATTTATTCAGGTCAGAAAGAGAAAATGTATTCTAGGACCCAGGAGTTGAATGCTGACCCTATGATGGGGTCCATGAGGATCCAAATCCTCATCCTGCATGGGGAGGAAGTTGATTTTCTGAATATCTACCTGTATGCAGGCTTACAACCCAGGATGGGCTTACAACTCTCGTAACCAACTTCTTGGAGAAATGTTTAGGGGCAGGAGTGGCTGATGGAATTTCATAAAATGAATTCAAGGAAGGTAAGTATATACCAAAATACTGTGTAAATGGACATTTTGAGATGGAAAACAATATGATCTTCTACTTTGCATTGTGAAATGAGGGGTGATGGAAAGAAAAGATATGCTTGGTGTGGCTCAATGTTACAAATAGGTTCCCTAAAGATATAGATAAACTCATAGATGATGGACCTATAATCAATATTTTTGCAAGAACTTAGGGTTATAGTGCTTGGCATTTCAAATGATGTCATTTAAAGCAACTACCACATTTTGTTTTATTTTTTTATTGTTTAATAGGAAAGTGATCTCTTTATTTTTATTTTTTTTTATTGAACTGTAGATGAAAGTTTTACAGAACAAACTAGCTTCTCATTTAAGAGTTAGTACATATATTGTTTTATGGCATTGGTCAACAGCCCCCTGACATGTCAGTACTCTCCGTTGTTGAACTTGGGTTCCCTGTTACCAGTTTTCCTGTACCCTCCTGCCTTCTAGTACTTGCCCCTGGGCTGGTGTGCCCCTTTAGTCTCGTTTTGTCCTATGAGTCTGTCTAATCTTTGGCTAAAAGGTGAACCTCCAGAGTGACTTCATTAGTGAGCTAAAAGGGTGTCCAGGGGCCATACTCTCAGGATTTCTCCAGTCTCTGTCAGGCCAGTAAGTTTGGTCTTTTTTTTTGAGTTAGAATTTTGTTCTACATTTTTCTCCAGCTCTGTCTGGGACCCTCTGTTGTGATCCCTGTCAGAGCAGTCAGAGCTGGGCACCATCTAGTTTTACTAGACTCCGTCTGGTGGAGGCCATAGTAGTTGTGGCCTATTAGTCCTTTGGACTAATCTTTCCCTTGTGTCTTTAGTTTTCTTCATTTTCCCTTGCTCCTGAAGGGGTGAGACCAGTGGAGTATCTTAGATGGCTGCTTACAGGCTTTTAAGCCCCCTGATGCTACTTACCAAAGTAGAATGTAGAACATTTTCTTTATAAACTATATTATGCCAATTGAACTAGATGCAACTACCACATTTTATATAGCATTATTATCTGATGTCATTTTTAGAAAGAGCTAGGTTATTCGGATCCATATCGATATTTACTGTGCCCTTCAAGTTTGTATTATGGATTTTCTTTTGAACATCACTTCTCTCATGAGGTCTCTATAAATTAGCCTTTTTTAATACTTCCTGACCGATGAATCTAATATTAACATCACAACAGGTAATAAATAAAAAGTAAAGTAGAACTTTATCCCTGGGATGGGATACTTTTCTTCCCTGATCCCTTACTACTCATTTATGGAAATGCTACTATACCTATTGCCTACAGCCTCCAATGATCTTAACATGTATGAAGCACTTGAAATGAGATTCTCAGAGCACAAATATATTGGAATAAAGTCTAAGTATAAATGAGTAAGTAATGTGATATAAGGGAATTTAATCACCGTAGTTAATTTTAATGAGAACAGATTGAACAACAACATTTAATTTTTTTTTTAAGCCTATAAGGATTCTCCTTAGGCATGTCAATCATGGTGCTGGCCACATGCCCTAGTCTTTCTAAGTGAATCTTCCCATTCATAGGCACTGCTTGAAAGAGTAGCCCTGTACAGCCTCGTTTTAGTCTATATTCCTTCCCCCATCCTGCTGTACCATAGCTGATTGGACCAGGTAGAGTGACCTGGCCCAAGGGCACTGAATGCATGGACTGCTCATTAAACTGTGACAAGGCTTGGCTCCAAATGATAGTCTGAACTAGTCAGATTCTGTCCCAGAAATTTAAATTGGGAAAGATGGAGAGAATTAAGTATATACATAGTCACTAACAAATTAAAAGTACTGGAAAGAGAGAAGCCATAAAGTAAAGAGGGTCATGAGGATCACAAGTCAAGTCAATCAAGTGTCATGGTAACCTAGAGTTATAAGGAAGATATGAAAGAATTTCTTAAAAGCATGAGAGGAGGCAGGGCCAAGATGGCAGAGTAGTCAGATGCTTCCAATGGTCCCTCTTACAACAAAGACCCGAAAAAACAAGTGAATCGATTATATATGACAATCTAGGAGCCCTGAACATCAAAGGAATAGTTGAGGAATTGGACTGAGTGGCAGAGGGAGGGAGAGACAGTTCAGAAGCAGCAAGGAGTTACTAGACCTGACTCAGCGGGAGCTGGCGCCCCGTGGATTGGAGTGGTTGGCGTGTGCAGTGAGGCAAGCAGTGGCGTTCGGAATGCATTTTCCACATCCTGAGAGACCAAACAGTGGAGAGTCTGCTCAGGCCTCCAAAGCCAGTGAAAAGCAACACTCAGTCGGCAAAAGATGAGTACATGCATTTAACCTACTGTGCGGATCAAAAAACACCTCATTTGGGAAGAACTGTCTCCTATTTACCTGCTCCCTCCCTACTCTGCACCAGTCCTGGGCCTGCTTCAGCGACTGCTGCATACTCTGGGCTGGAAGTAGGACCCGTCAGGCACCCTGAGCCATTCTCCCGGCCTTGGATAGGGAACAAATTAACAAACAGGAAAAAATAATCTACTAGTTCCCCTAAGCCAGGAACTCAGGGCAGGCACAGCTCCTTTGCCAGGCACAGGTATAAGGGGTCCATGGACTCTGAATGCCTTTCACCCCTGCATAGACATGTGTGGGCCCATTTCAACAATGTAAGCCCTCATTAGCACAGTACAATATACACCTGAAGCCTAACTTCACTGTATCAGCTATATGGTGGAGTGGCAGGTTCTTGACATTTGATACTGCTGTGCCTATTAAGCAGGGCCCTCACCTACCCACATTAGGGGCCTGAGGACTAGAGACTCCACCTATGCCACCTAGCCACCTGCAACAGGGGTTCAAGAATAAGTGGTGCCTCCCAGTGCTTACAGCCAACAGCGTCGGGTACCCATCGTCTGGCTGTAAAACTCACCCACCTATGCACTCTAGGGAATAGGGACATGCTTTCCTCCCAGACACTCAGGGGGAGCCGTCAGCCGCTGCCTTGCTCAGTGCGTGACCCCCTACTGCAGCCAGATACCTGTGCCTACTCCAATCATCCCTGCCCGTCTAGGACTATAGGTGAGAGTCTGCACCACACACTTGGTGACTGACTATCTGGAGACCTGACCTTAATCCATTCAAGAAAAGTAAATGGACTCCTGGGCTCACATACCTAGTAACGGATCTAACCACCTGGTGATGGGTTGTTAGAGCTTCAAAGGTGCCAATAATCAAACTAGCTCACACGAGCAGCCTATTTCAGCATATCAAAACAAGACAAAACAAGAAGCCAGGACATAGTAAGCAAACATAAAATAAATAAATATAATAAGTTATTGATGGCTTCGACACAACAGTGAATATCAAATCACATAAAGAGGCAGACCATGATAGATTCAGCAAGCTCCCAAAACAAAGAATAAAGAAATTTTGCGGAGGAAGAGAACTTCTTGGGATTACTGGAGGTAGAATACAAAGGATTAATATACAGAACTCTTCAAGAGATCAGGAAGGAGATCATGCAAAACATAGAGCACACCAAGGAACACACAGACAAAGCAATAGAAGAACTTAAGAAGATTATAGAAGAGCACAATGACAAATTTAACAGGCTGCAAGAATTCATAGAGAGACAGCAAACAGAAATCCAGAAGGTTAACAATAAAATTTCAGTATTAGACAACTCAATAGAAAGTCATAGGAGCAGAATTGAGGCAATGGAAGTCAGAACTGGTGAGACTGAAGATAAAGTATTTGACACCAATGTATTTGAGGAAAAATTAGATAAAAGGATTTAAAAAAAAGAAGAAACCCTAAGAATTGTGTGGGACTCTATCAAGAGGAATAACCTATGAGTGATTGGAGTACCAGAATGGGGGGGAAATGACAGAAAATACAGAGAGAATTGTTGAAGATTTGTTGGCAGAAAACTTCCCTGATATTGTGAGAGATGAGACGATATCTATCCAAGATGCTCATTGAACCCCACACAACGTAGATCCCAAAAGAAAGTCACTAAGACATATTATAATCAAACTTGCCAAAACCAAAGATAAAGAGAGCATTTTAAGAGCAGCTAACGATAAACAAAAAGTCATCTACAAAGGAGAGTCAATAAGACTAAGCTCAGACTACTCAGCAGAAACCATTCAGGCAAGAAGGCAATGGGATGATATACATAAAGCCTTGAAGGAAAAAAATTGCCAGCCAAGAATTATATATACAGCAAAACTGTCTCTCATATGTGATGGCAAAATTAGGACATTTCCAGGTAAACAGAAGTTCAGGAATTTGCAGAAACCAAACCAAAATTACAAGAAATATTAAAGGGAGTCCTCCAGTTTGAAAATCAATAACATCAGATAACAACCCAATACTAGAATACAGGACAGAACAACCAGATAGTAACCCAGATAGGGAAGTCACAAAAATAAATCAAAACTAAAACACTGAAAATAGGGAATAGAGATGTCAATATGTAAAAGATGACAACATTAAAACAAAAAAGGGGGACTAAAAAATGTAGTCATAGGTCTTTCATATGGAGAGGAAGTCAAGGCGATATCAATAAATAAAAGATTGGTTTAAACTTAGAAAAATAGAGGTAAATATTAAGGTAACCACAAAGAAAACTAAAAGTCCTACACATAAAAATAAAAAACAAGAAAAATACACAAAGACTCAGCAAATACAAAATCAAAAATGAACAAGATGAAAAGAAAATACATAAAAATGACTCAACACAGAAAATTAAGTGGAACAAAGAAACAACACACACACAAAAAAGACATCAAAATGACAGCACAAAATGCATACCTGTCAATAATTATGCTGAGCGTAAATGGACTAAATGCACCAATAAAGAGACAGAGAGTGGCAGAAAGGATTAAAAAACATGATGCATCTATATGCTGCCTACAGGAGACACACCTTAGACTTAAAGGCACAAACAAACTAAATCTCAAAGGATGGAAAAAAAAATATATCAAAAAAGAGCAGGAGTGGCAATATTAATTTCTGACAAAATAGACTTTAAAGTAAAATCCACTACAAAGGATAAGGAAGGACACTAAATAATGATTAAAGGGTCAATACAGCAGAAGGATATAACATAATAAATATTTATGCACTCAATGAGAGGGTTCCAAAATACATAAAACAAACTCTTAACAGCATTGAAAAGAGAGATACACAACTCCACAATAATGGTAGAAGACTTCAACACACCACTTTCAGTGAAGGACAGAACATCTAGAAAGAAGCTCAATAAAGACATGGAAGATTTAAATGCCACAATCAACCAACTTCACCTCATAGACATATACAGAACACTCTACCCAAGAGTAGCCAAGTATACTTTCTTTTCCAGCGCACACGGAACATTCTCCAGAATAGACCACGTATTAGACCATAAAGCAAGCCTTAACAGAATCCAAAGCATCAAAATATTACAAAGCATCTTTTCTGACCATAAAGCCATAAAAGTGGAAATCAGTAAAAGAAAAAGCAATGAAAAAAATCAAACACATGGAAACTGAACAACACCTTGCTCAGAAACTACTGGGTTATAGAAGAAATTAAGGCTGGAATAAAAAAATTCACTGAATCAAATAAGAATGAAAACACATCCTACCAGAGCCTTTGGGATACAGCTAAAGCAGTGCTCAGAGGTCAATTTATAGCAATGAATGCACACATCCAAAAAGAAGGAAGAACCATAATCAAACATTAACCCTACAACTCAAACAAATAGAAAGAGAACAGCAAAAGAAGCCCTTGGGCACAAGAAGAAGGCAAATAATAAAAATTAGAGCAGAATTAAATAAAATAGAGAATAGAAAAACAATTGAAAGAGTTAACAAGACCAAAAGCTGGTTCTTTGAAAAGATCAACAAAATTGATAAATCATTGGCCAAACTGACAAAAGAAAAACAGGAGAGGAAGCAAATAAGCCAAATAGGAAATAAGATGGGCAATATCACAACAGGCCCAACTGAAATTAAAAGAATCATAACAGAATACTATGAAAAATTGTACTCTAACAAATTTGAAAACCTAGAGGAAATGGACCAATTTCTAGAAACTCACTACCTACCTTAACTAACACAAATAGAGGTAGAACAACTAAATAAACCTATAACAAAAGAAGAGATTGAAAATGTAATTAAAAAACTCCTAACAAAAAGAAGCCCTGGCCCTGACCACTTCACTGGAGAATTCTACCAAACTTTCAGAGAAGAGTTAACAACTGCTAAAGGCATTCCAGAGCATAGAAAAGGATGGAATACTCCCAAACTCATTCTATGAAGCCAGTATAACCCTGATACCAAAACCAGGTAAAGACACCGCTAAAAAAGAAAATTACAGACCAATATCCCCCATGAACATAGATGCAAAAATCCTTAACAAAATTCTAGCCAATAGAATTCAACAACATATCAAAAAAATAATTCACTGTGTCCAACTGGGATTCATACTATGTATACAGGGATGGTTCAACATTAGAAAAAACAATCAGTGTAATCCATCACATGAATAAAACAAAAGACAAGGACCACATGATCTTATCAATTGATGCAGAAAAGGCATTTGACAAAGTCCAACACCCATTCATGATAAAAACTCAGCAAAATAGGAATAGAAGGGAAATTCCTCAACATAATAAAGGGCATTTATACAAAGCCAACAGCTAACATCATCATAAATGGAGAGAGTCTGAAAGCATTCCCCTTGAGAACGGAAACCAGACCAGGATGCCCTTTATCACCACTCTCATTCAACATTGTGCTGGAGGTTCTAGCCAGAGCATTAGGCTAGAAAAAGAAATAAAGGGCATCTAGATTGGTAAGGAAGAAGTAATAGTATCTCTATTTGCAGATGATATGATCTTATACACAGAAAATCCCAAAGAATCCGCAAGAAAACTACTGGAACTAATAGATTTCAGCAAAGTATCAGGATACAATATAAACATATAAAAATAGTTGAATTCTTCTGCACCAACAAAGAGAACTTTGAAGAGGAAATCACCAAATCAATACCATTTACAATAGCCCCCCAAAAGATAAAATACTTAGAAATAAATCTAACCAGAGATGTGAAAGACCTATACGAAGAAAACTACAAGACACTACTGCAAGAAACCAAGAGAGACTTGCATAAGTGGAAAAACATAGCTTGCTCCTGGATAGGAAGACTCAACATTGTGAAAGTGTCAATTCTACCCAAACGAGCTACAGATACAATGCAATCCCGATCTAAATTCCAACAGCATTTTTTAATGAGATGGAGAAACAAATTACCAACTTCATATGGAAAGGGAAGAGGCCCCAGATAAGTAAAGCATTACTCAGGAAGAAGAACGAAGTGGGAGGCCTCACACTACCAGATTTTAGAACGTATTATACCGCCATGGTAGTTAAAAGAGCCTGGTACTGGTACAACAACAGATACATAACCAACGACAACTGAGAATTGAGAATCCAGATATAAATTCATCCACCTATTAGCAGCTGATATTTGACAAAGGCCCAAAGTCCGTTAATTGGGGAAAAGACAGTCTCTTTAACAAATGGTGCTTGCATAACTGGATATCCATCTGCAAAAAAGTGAAAACAAGACCCATACCTCACTACATGCATAAAAACTAACTCACAATGGATCAAAGACCTAAATATAAAATCTAAAACGATGAAGATCATGGAAGAAAAAATAGGGACAATGCTAGGAGCCCTAATACATGGCATAAACAGAATACAAAACATTACTAACAATGCACAAACACCAGAAGAGAGACTAGATAAATGGGAGCTCCTAAAAATCAAACACTTCTGCTCATCAAAAGACTTCACCAAAAGGGTAAAAAGACCACCTACAGACTGGGAAAAAAATTTTGACTACGACAAAACCGTTCAGCATCTAATCTCTAAAATCTACAAGATACTGCAAAACCTGAACAAGAAGACAAATAATCCAATTAAAAAATGGACAAAGGATATGAACAAGCACTTCACCAAAGAAGATATTTAGGTGGGTAACAGATACATGAGGAAATTCTCACAATCATTAGCCATTAGAGAAATGTAAATCAAAACTAAAATGAAATACCATCTCACTCCAACAAGTCTAGCATTAATCCAAAAAAACGTAAAATAATAAATTCTGGAGAGGTTATGGAGAGACTGGAACACTTATACACTGTTGGTGGGAATGTAAAATGGTACAACCACTTTGGAAATTGATTTGGCGCTTCCTTAAAAAGCTAGAAGTAGAAGTACCATACGATCCAACAATCTAACTCTTTGGAACATATCCTAGAGAAATAAGAGCCATCACATGAATAGATACATGTACACCCATGTTCATTGCAGCACTGTTCACGACAGCAAAAAGATGGAAACAACCTAGGTGCCCATCAGCAGATGAATGGATAAACAAATTGTGGTATATTCACACAATGGAATGCTACACAATGATAAAGAACAATGATGAATCTGTGAAACATAACATGGATGAATCTGGAAGGCATTATGCTGAGTGAAGTTAGTCATTTGCAAAAGGACAAATATTATAGGAGACCACTATTATAAGAACTCAAGAAATGCTTTAAACACAGAAGAAAAGATTCTTTGATGGTTATGAGGCTGAGGAGGGAGGGAGATGTGTATTCACTAACTACATAGTAGATAAGAATTATCTTACGTGAAGGGAAGGACAGCACACCATACAGGGGAAGTCAGCACAATGGACTAAACCAAAAGCTAAGAAGTTTCCTGAATACAACCAAACACTTCGAGAGACAGAGTAGCAGGGGCAGAGATCTGGGAACCATGGTTTCAGGGGACATCTAGGTCAATTGGCATAACAAAATTTATTAAGAAAATGTTCTGCATCCCACTTTGGTGAGTGGCATCTGGGATCTTAAAAGCTAGCGAGTGGCCATCTAAGACACATCAATTGGTCCCAACCCACCTGGAGCAAAGATGAATGAAGAACACCAAGACATGAGGAAAGTATTAGCCCAAGAGACAGAAAGAGCCACATAAACCAGAGAGTCCATCAGCCTGAGACCAGAAGAACTAAATGGTGCCTGGCTACCACCAAAGACCGCCCTGACAAGGAACACAACAGACAGTCCCTGACAGCAGGAGAAAAGTGGGGTGCAGAACTCAAATTCTAGTAAAAGGTCCAGACTTAATGGTCTGACTGAGACTGGAGGGACCCTGGAAGACATGGCCCCCAGACTCTCCATTAGGCCAGAACTGAAACCATTCCCGAAGCCAACTCTCAGACAAAGATTAGACTGGACTATGGGACGTAAAATGATACTTGTGAAGAGAGTGCTTCTTAGCTCAGGTAGATACACGAGACTAAATGGGCAGCTCCTGTCTGGAGGTGAGATGAGAAAGCAAAAAGGGACAAGAGCTGGTTGAATGGACATGGGAAATCAGGCATGGAAAGTAGGAGTGTGCTGTCACATTATAGGGAGAGCAGCTAGGGTCACATAGCAATGTGTGTATAAATTTTTGTATGAGAATCTAATATGAACTGTAAACTTTAACTTAAAGCACAATTTAAAAAAAAGTATGGGAAATGAGAGAGAATTGAAAAAGCAAATTAGTAATGGGAAGCAGGAGGAGCTGGGTGGTGCAGACGGATAACATGCTTGGAAAGGTTGTCAGTTCAAGTCCATCCAGAGGCACCTCAGAAGAAAGGCCTGATGATCTACTTCTGAAAAATCAGCCATTGAAAACCCTGTGGAGTGCAGTTCTACTCTGACACACGTGGGGTCCCATGAGTCAAGGTTGACTTGACAGCAACTGGTACTTGTTAATAGGAAGGAAAATTAGACAAATACAGAAGAGTATAAATAACAAAATATAATTTATTTAAAATAGAGGCATAGTTATATAATAATAGCTGATATTATCAAGTGCTTGCCAAATACTAGGCACTTTCTAAGCATTTTACATCTTCTATTTCATTTAATCTTCTCTACAAACCCTTTGAGTTAAGTACTACCAGTTTCCCTATTTTTCAAATGAGTAATCTGAGTCCAGAGATGAGGAAGTGGAGACAGAGGCTGGATAATGAGTCTAAGTTCACACATCTAGTAGGTGGGGAACCAGGATTGGAATTTCTGCAGTGTAACTCCAGAACCTTCATTCTTTTTTTATTTTTATTTTTTGGATAAGATTTTATTTAAAATTTTTTTTAATGTTGTAAAAATGCATATAGTACATTTGCCAATTTAACCTTTCTAGTATGTACAGTTTAATGACATCAATTAAATTAATCATGTTGTGCAACCATCACCAATACCATTGCCAAATTTTTCATCACCATAAACAGACGCTTAATCTTTCCTGAACCTTCATTCTTGAGCAGTGATGCAGTAGAGCGGGTGGTTCTCAAAGTGTGGTCCCTTGACCAGCAGCATTAGCACCACCTGGGACCAAAAATCCAAACCCACTGCCATCAAGTTGACTCTGACTCATAGCAACCCTATAGGACAGAGTAGAACTGCCCCATAGGGTTTCCAAGGCTGTAAATCTTTATGGTGCAGACTGTGACATGTTTCTCCCACGGAGCAGCTGGTGGGTTTGAACCGCAGACCTTTCAGTTAGCAGCCTAGCGCTTTAACCACTGCATCACCAGGGCCCTCCTCACCTGGGCTCTTAAATATAAATGAAAATTATCAGGCCCTACCTCAGAAACTCTGTTTTAACAAGGCTTCCAGGTGATTCTGATTCTCAGTAAAGTTTGAGAATCCCTGAGGCAGAGGGAAGGCCCACTGTCGCCTGCTGCTTCCAGTCTGGCTCCAGTCTCTGGGGGGCTCATTGTAAAACAGCTCCTCATTTTCCTTTAACCTGGTTGTTAAGCTACTCCTGGGGTCCATGCACTCATATTCTTAGTACCACCCTCAGTTATTAGTGATAGCTTGAGCTGTCTTTGCTCCTTGCAATTAAAAGATGCAATTAAAACAAACACTTTAGACACCTGCAATATGTTTGCTTTAATTAGCTTATTAAACCTGGGGACGGTCCTATTTCTGATAATATGGTGGGCTAGGATACTCAGACCTATCCTGACACTGAAAACAGCTAAAAAGGTTAGGATAAACACATATATAATCTTAAAAGCATTCCTTAATAAAAAATAATTACTGGGGTACTGATAACAAAGCTAATGTATGCTAGCTGTGGTATTTTCTACTCTGAAGAGCCTTATTTATATTTTGTTAACAGTAGGTTTGGTAAGATATTTTATGCAGTTAACTTTAGATTTAAATTTATTTGAAATTAAATGACATGCTTAAAATATTTTGAATTGTCACTATATAAAGATCATTTAAAATGCATTAAACTTACATTGTCTTTTCAGTTTCCGCATTCAACTGAGATATAGACGTAGACATAGATATATAGATATATAGAGATATGAGCCAATTCTCCAGCAAGTGGAGCTAAAGCCTGATATTGGTTTCAATTATCTGAATATATATGAAAACTTGTGGGTTTAGGAAATATACATTTCAGTTAAATGGTCTCAGTCTCCGTTTCAATCATGAAGTTTAATTAAGGTGTTTAAAGGGTATCAGTAACTTTGGAAGAAATGCAAAGCTAGAGTAATAGAGTCAAATTTATATATATGCAAGTCCAAGGTTTCTGGGCTCCACCAGCGTGCAACTGATTCGACAGTAACACAATCTGGGTCACCCAGAGAATAATTTCACTTTCTAGGACGGCTAAAACTTAGAACTGAGGCTTATTGTGTGGAAAGAGTAGAACCACCGTTCTCTAACTGTGAATAAGGGAATCTGCAGATGTTGGATATGCAATATCCAATTCATCCCTAGAGATGCTAATTACTCTTTAAGAATGTAGTAATGAGGTGAAACATACTGTGTGCCAGCAGGCATAATAGATCGTATTTCCTATCATTCATTTAAATCAGAGCATTAATTTTCATTACAAGATAAAGTCAGTGATAGAAACGGAGGCGAACGATGGGGAAAATAAAGTTTAGCAAGTACAGACAACAAGCCACACAATAGTTGGCACTTGAAGTACTGATCTCATTTACTTGCAGCCAGACTTGTTGAAAGATGGCTATCAGAAGAAAAACAAAAACCCTCTCTGTGGTGCAATATTAATGTTAATAGCCCTTAGCAAGGAAAAAAACATACAGTTCAGGTTAAATGCCATAAAGAATAATTCCTCTGAATGCAACATGAAGCCAGAGGGTGGAAATATAGTTTCCACTTTTTGTATTATTCCTTAGTGTTCACTTACTGAACACCAATCACGTCAAAATATAAAGGAAGGAGTAGACCTTGTCCAGAAAGCTTACAATCTGTGTAGCCGAGGGCCAGATGTGATGCTCATAGGTGAGGGTACCTTGGCATCGTACATTAATGAATGTTTTCATGTTTCGATTTGATCCCTGTCTACTTCAGTCATAGACTAGAAGACAGTTAGAGAAAGTTAAGAACTTTTAGAGGAGATGGCTGATTTGCTCAACAGGAAGTCACATGTAAAATGAGTGCGAGAAAGTGGCTTAACTGATTGTGGACCTGTGAGAAGACAAAAAGCAGGGAAACAGGTAGGTAACTCCTGAGAATCAGTGGGCTCAAGAGAACGGTGGAATCAAGAGTACACATTCTTATGCTGCCTCTGCCACTTGAATGAATGAGTAAATAAACAAACAAACCGAAAGAGTTCTACAAACTGATACAAAACAGTAGATCTAAACTTTAAGGTATTAGGGCAAGTAAGTCAAATACTAGAGTCCATGGGTGCAAATGGTTAATACCAAAATGTTGGTGGTTCAAGTCCACCCAGAGGTGCCTAGTGAGCTACTTATGAAAACCTTATGGAGCACAGTTCTACTCTGACACACATGGGGTCACCATGAGTTGGAATCTACTTGATAGTAACTACTTGGATTGGAGTCAGATATTCTCTTAGTGAAAATAGCCAGTATTAATGGAAAAAGCATAGGGTCTGGAATCAGAAAGACATGAATTTGAGTATTATCTCTGCCACTCACTTTTTGACCTTGAACAAAATAGCTAACTTCATTAAGACTATGTTTTCATAGAAAAGATGAAAATATATAATTTGCAAAATATCTGGCAAATAGCAGGTTATAATCCTAAAAGGAATAGAAAAAGAGTTGTTTCTATATTATATGACAACTGTATGAAGTAGTATAATTTTAAATATTTGATTCTTGAGAGAATTTTATAAAATACCTCCTTTGACATCATTGTGTCTAGATACAACCTTGTCAAATACTTCAGGAATAAGGAGAATTTTGTGTTGAAATATAAGAATTTATAATAAGTAGCTTGGGCAAAAGCATAGCTTAATTGATCAGAAATATGTGGTCTAGCATATAGGTCTTGCATATAGTAAAGTAACAGGGAAGAGAAGAGGCTGAATTGGTAAGGAATGTGCGTGGCAATTATATTAGTTAGTTTTTGCTATGTTACAAATTACCCAAAACTTCAGTGGTTTAAAATAACATCCATTTATATAGCTCACAGTTCTAAGTGTCAGCAATTTTGGCTGAGCTCAGCTGGGCAGTTCTGGTGTGGTTGGGCTCACTGATGCTCTTGTGACAAGCTGCTGAGTCAGCTGGGGCCTGTCTACTCTAGAATGACAGCTGAGACGGCTTGCTCTGATACTCCTGGTCTCCTCCCATCCAGCAGGCGAGCTCGGGCTTGTTCACATAGTGGCTGACAGGGTTCCAAGAGAGTGAGGGGAAGTGTGCAGAGTCTCTTAAGGCATAGTCTTAGACCAGGCACATCATGACTTCTGCCGTATTCTGTTGGCAAAAGCAAGTAACAAGAGCAGTCCAGATTCAAGGAGAGGGAAAATGGACTCCACCTTTTGATGGGAGAAGCTCTAGTCACATTGCAAAGGGTGTGCATACAGAGAATTCGACCTTTTTTTTTCAATCTGCTGCAGCAAAGAGTGAGTTTTAGTAGATTTCATGATGAGGACAAAAGAATTTAAGAAGGAACTACAGGAGACTGATTCCACCAAAGCAGCAAAAACACAACACTGCTCTTGACAGAGGTGTTTAGAAAGGTCTGGAAGGGTGATGGGAAGCTTGGCAGGAGCTCTGCTTGGGAAGAATACTGAAGTTGAGAGAACCAAACAGGGATTTAGGTTTTTGAAGGGAGAATAGATATTATTCTAAGGAAAAAATAAATTATTTAATTTTAAAGCTTTCTTTCAGTTGCTGATGAGTTGATTCCAGCTCTTGCTGACCCCATGTGTGTCAGAGTAGAACTGTGCTCCAGAGGGTTTTCAATGGCTGATTTTTCGGAAGTAGATCACCAGGCCTATCTCCTGAGGCACCTTTGGGTAGACTTGAACCTCAGACCTTTTGTTTAGGAGCCAAGTGGTTAACCGTTTGCACCGCACAGGGATTCTACTTTGAACCTTAATGTAGATAAAATGTTGAAGACTGGCTAAGTGCAATCCAGAGAAAATCAAGTGGGCTCTATAAATGTTAAAAAAAAGGAGGAGAAAAGGAACACACAAAGAAAAAACAAAAGTATGATGTGTACCGTCTGCAGTCTTTCCTGAAGAATGTGGTGCTTTTGTTTTCTAAGGGAGTAGATTCATTTCAGACAACCTCAATGCAAACAGGAATTTCTGAGAAACCTGATCTTTTTGCACTTCTAAACAGGATAGGGAAATAAAAAGTAATATGTCTTCACCTCTAAAAACTACCTCTAGTTATGGCAGTGTGAGAGTGTGACTTGCCCTTTTTTTTTTTTTTTTGAGAATTTATACTCTTTATGTGCTCATTACTAATATTCAGTTGCTTTCACTATGGAGTAATCATTTATCAGCAATGATCATTCTATTTAGAAGTCCCTGGGTAGTGCAAACAGTTAACGTGTTCGGCTCCAAAGTTTGGAGGTTGGAGTCCATACAGAGGCATTTTGGAAGGAAGACCTGACGGTCTACTGACAAAAAAAATCAGCCATTGAAAACCATATGGAGCATAGTACTATACTACTCTGGCACAGGTGGGGTTGCCATGAGTCGGAGTCAACTCCATGGCAACTGGTTATTGGTTATCATTCTTTCTCAACTGATTGAGCAGGAAACAAAAATAAAGGGGACGTTTAAGTGCAGGGCCATATTAAGGCAGCATTTGTGATCATCAGACTATTAGTTAAAGGCAATAGATCGTGCCACACCCAGCTCTGTGTGGTATCTTAGCTCAGACCCTCTCACTCCTGTTGCTTGTAGCAGTTTTACACCATTGCAGGTGAGAGCTGGGTCCTGGACTTTTCCTGGCCAACGAGGCTAGATAGAAACTTAAAGGACAGGGAGGATAAGGTCACATTATAATTTTTATTACACAGATCTCAGTTTGGATACATGACTTGTCATTGTGTTAATGGGGAACTAATTATATCTGTTTAATGCTGAAGAAAGGAGCCCTGGTGGCACAGTGGTTAAGCGCTCTGCTACTAACTGAAAGATTGGTGGTTCAAACCCACCAGCCACTCTGCAGGAGAAAGGTGTGGTAATCTGCTTCCATAAAGATTACAGCCTTGGAAAGCCTACGGGTCAGTTCTTCTCTGTCCTATAGGGTTGCTATGAGTCAGAATCGACTCAATGGCAGCGAGTTTGGTTTTGGTTAATGTTTAACAAATGAAGTCTGGTGGTGCAATGGTTAAGCGCTTGGCCGCTAACTGAAAGGTTGGCGGTTTGAATCCATTCAGCTGTGCAGGAAAAAGACCTGGTGATCTGCTCCTGTAAAGATTACGATGGGCCAGTTCAACTCTGTTACATGGGGTCGCTATGAGTCAAAAATTGACTTGACAGCACCTAACAACCACAATGTTTAAGAGATTGGTTTTGTGTGTGCTCAAAAGGAGGAAGCCCAGAACTGCAGCATTCCAGATTACTGACTTCCTTATGCCATTGCCAACAGGCTAGCCCAGTTAAGGTCCTTTACAAACACAGGAGAGGCCAGCAAAGTTTGCCATATGAGCATGTGCTTCTTCATCCTGATCAGACAAGGTAAGTAAGTGCCTAGGCAGACTGGGGCTTATTTCACGGTGCCAGAAGCAGCTGTTTTAGATTTTCTCTGAGTCAAACCTCACGAACTGTTGTCACCTAATTCATATTCTTTGGGACAATGGTGATGAGGCTTATTGAATTTTGAGCTTCTGTGATTTTCGAAGAAGAGAGGTCAAACTGGGCCAGTACTTCTAATAGGCAATAGACCTACCTCTGTGGCAATCCACCCAAACACTTGCCTTTCCTAAAGATGGGGGCTTTCCTACTCTTGGTGCGATGCATGTGTAAATTGATGGATGATATTTCATTGTGACACATTCAGCCTCCATAGTTCTCTTGCTGACTTGAAATTAAACTTTTAAGATATAAGATGACTACAATATAGAAAATTTGGAAAATAAAGTGTAAAGTTTAGGGATTGCTAACACTCTGACATAACCCTTATCTTTTATGTTATATTTAGGTAGAGCCTTTCCATGTATGTTTTTTTTTCGTAATATAATTGAGACTGGAACATAACTATGAGGTGTCATAAGGCCCTCTTCGTGCCTTTCCATAAATACTACGTAGTCTTTGTAGCTAATTTCCTTGATTGAATGTAAAAAAAATGTAATCGATGTTTTATATTGGGTATGTAGGTTGTTTCTATTTTTACCTGTTGGTAAAGAAAGTAATAGAAGCATTTTTGTGCTCACAGAATTCCTTTTGGATTTTCAGTTATTTACCTAGCAAATATTCCCAAAGTAGAAGTGTTGTAACAAAGATAACACATATTTTTATGAATCAACCCATATTACCAAATTGCTTTTCAAATTATTTTTTTCCAATTTATAGGTCTTTATCAGTTTTGCTCTTAATAGTTATCCTTACTCAGATATCTTGTGCACCAAGGCATAGAAATCAGTTATGCCTCTTTTAGTGATGCTCCCCAAATAGTCTCCATTTACCCCGACATTTTGCTTTGCACAGTTTCTGCTTTGGCTTGGCAAATCTTTATTTTAAGCTCCCCTCTTGTCTTTTAGATATGTGGATTCTGCTTAATTTCTCTGACCTGGTTACTTGTGCGGAGCCCTGGTGGCATAGTGGTTAAGTGCTATGGCTGCTAACCAAAAAGGTTGGCAGTTTGAGTCCACCAGCTGCTTCTTGGAAACCTTATGGGGCAGTTCTACTCAGTCCTGTAGGGTCGCTATGAGTTGGAATCAACTGTACGACAATGGTTTTTTGTTGTTGTTGTTTTTGCTTCTGCATCTCTTGGGGCCCAGGAAATCTTCTGCTGTGCCTTCTATTTTCAGAGACCCTGCCAATCCCCTGCTCATCACTGAGGGTAAAGTATGAGGAGGGATTTGGATAGTGACAAGGAGCGTGTTTGTGTAGCAGCTTCTCCGAATTACGCAGAGATTGAAAATTATTCCATTTAATGATCTGATGACTTAATAGGTAATTTTGTTGACTTTTTGAAATAAGTTATTTGACTATTAAAGTATTAACAATTCATAAAGCATATAAATTTTCCAGATAATTTGGCTTATTATTAGAGATAAATACTTTTAAGTGACTGATTGGACCTAGTCCCTGAGACTTACAAAGATTTGGGGACACGTACATTCAAATTAACCATTTGGCTGAGATTTCTAAGCAAGATCTTAAAGGGGCCACATGGATTCTCCTTGCTGCTCATAGTAAAATGCTAGAGGAAAGAGATGGAGTTAAAAATGAACTGTGCAACATGAAAACAAAACTTAAAGATTTGGAAAATTCTTTTGTACAAACTAAGGACATGTGTTCTAGAATTTTTACCAAGGATGTGGCTACATAATCTTTTGTTAAAGAGATTAAGCCTGTGACTGATGGATCTAACCAACCACAACAGCAGAAAACCCATAAGCTTAGACTGAAGGGAACAGAGAAAGAATGAAAGAACACTGTCTGCCTCTTGGAATTCTACAAGCAGAAAACAGGCCAAAGGAGCTGCATCTATAAGGAAGAAGGACCATCCCTGGAGCAGCTTGAAGATCAGCAGACCTTTTGGAAGGCACATAGGAAGCAGGGCTACAACAGTTTCAAAAGGTGGCGTCATGGCTTCCTAGGTTTAGAAGAATCAGATCTTCACCAACTCGGAGTGTGGGGCTAGAGTTCACGAGTACCAGGAGGATGAGGCCTCTGCCCAAAGCTGAGGGGGTGGGGCTGCCATGCACAAGGGGCAGAAGAATGGAGTCTGCCAGGGCCGAGAGGGTGGGGTCACTACTCAGATGGACTAGGAGAATGGGGCCACCCAGAGCCAAGTGAGCAATGTTGCCATCCCAGTGAGGCGGGGCTGAAGCCCAGAGCTGAGGGTTTTCCACCCAGAATCCAGAGAGCTTGGCCAATACCCAGAGTTTGGAGGGCAGGGCCTTTGTCCAGTTGGTCTCAGAGAATAGAGGGTTATTTTCAAGACTTGAGAGCTAATGTAATGCATTCTGCTGGGTTTTGAACTTACTTGGTGCCTGTTGTCCCTTCTTTTCCTCCAGCTTCTCCTATTTGTAATGGCAATGTCTACTTTGTGCCTGTTCTACCATTGCACTTTGGAAACAAGTAACTTGTACATTTCACAGGTTCACAGAGGAAAAGGAATTTTGCCC
Source organism: Trichechus manatus latirostris (assembly GCF_000243295.1). Classification (NCBI taxonomy): domain Eukaryota; kingdom Metazoa; phylum Chordata; class Mammalia; order Sirenia; family Trichechidae; genus Trichechus; species Trichechus manatus. The sequence continues at coordinate 23,230,531 of NW_004443957.1, forward strand.
CAGGGTGGAATACACCTAAAGGCTCACCCATATTTGATTTAGATAACTCAGAAGATGAGATTTGGGGCTTGGAGTTGATTTAAGACTTTTGGGATGATGTGATGGGGTGAATATGTTTTGCATGTGACAAGGACATGAATTTTGGGAGTCCAGAGGGTGGGATGTTACGGATTGAATTGTGTCCCCCAAAATTATGTATTGTAAATCCTAACCTCTATGCCTGTGGTTATAATCCCATTTGGGAATAGGTTGTCTTTGTTATATTAATGAGACAGGATTAATGTAGGGTGTGTTTTGAGTCAGTCTCTTCAGAGACATAAAAGAGATTAAACAAGCAAGCAAGCAAGCTGAGATGGGGGAAGCCAATCCACACGAAAATAGCCCAGGAGCAGAAGCCGAAAGAGATAAAAATCTTCCTCCAGAGCCTACAGAGAGAGAAAGCCTTCCCCTAGAGCCGGCACCCTGAATTCAGACTTCTAGCTTCCTAAACCGTGAGAGGAAACCCCGCTGGTGTAGTGGTTAAGAGCTATGACTGCGAACCAAAAAGGCTGGCTAGTTAAAATCCACCAGGCGCTCCTTGGAAACCGTATGGGGCAGTTCTACTCTGTTCTATAGGGTCGCTATGAATCAGAATTGACTCGACAGCAATAGGTAAACTGTGAGAAAATACATTTCTGTTTGTTAAAGCCACCCACTTGTGGCATCTCTGTTATAGCAGCAGTAGATACCAAGACAGGGCCTTTAATGCTTACTTAAAATGAGAGAGGGATAAAGTGTGATACAAGGCAACAGATCACCTCTCAGATGTTCTCTGTTCTACAGATTAATAGCATTTTAGAAATAGAAATGGAATTACCAAATCCACCCACTTTGCAGATAAAGAATCCGAAGTCCAGAATTGCCAAGGGCAGACACCCAAGGCCGGGTAGCTTTAGAGTGACTAAACTGAAATTATAACTCAGATATCTTTGTTCTCAGCTGAATGTATTCTTCCTTGACCAATTCTGGAGTATATGAAAGATACTAGGGAAAGACTTCAAGAAAAGAACATGGAAAAGAACAAGTGAGCCTCTTCAGTTGGGAAAAAAAAAGATATCATAAATGTTTCAGTTGATCTGGGGGATTATTTTGATAACTTTTCTCTATCTGCCATATTATAGAAGTTCTGCAAAGCTAGTCACATCTCTGTAGACTGGCTCCTATGGTCTTGCAGAGGGGAGGGTGGTGTGCTTTGCAGGGAATCTGGATGAACGCTAGGTGAAGCAGTTGTTTAGGAGTCAAGTAACAGGGTGATAAAAAGTCACTGGAGGGAAACAAAAGGAGATTTGGTGTAACTAATTGATTGTGAATGCAGTCTAAAGCATGTGAATCCAGGGAGTCCTTCACAGTCCACTGACTAAGTATGTGCTTTCTAATCAAGAGGTTAGTGTTCATGTGAGTCCTGTTTCTCCTTTGAAAAGGGCTTATTCATTGGAGGAGTTATTGGGAACATGTGTTTATTAGGCCAGGATGGTGAAAGCTTTAACATTGTTGAAAGAGGTCAGCCATGTTATTCAACCTCTGTTGTACACTTTGGTAATTGACAATGCCGTTAATAGAAGCGGAATGTACAGTCAGTCCCTGGGTTATGAATGTCTGACTTAGGTACAATCCATCGTTATGAACCAACCCCCATAAACTTATTATATTAAAAATTTGAGGTACATACAATAGTTCATAATACCACATGGGCGCTACTTTGCAACGTGCATCAAAACATTATTATTATTATTACTGTATTGTATTGAAGATGTTTTAGTGTATCTGGAAGTATTCTTTTAATGTTTTTTGTGTATAAAAAGGTACACTATATACTATATACTAATACAAACATTTGACTATCTGACGTTAGGTACAAACTGTACCTCACTGTTCTGACTTAAGTACAAATTCTACTTAAAGACAGATTTAGGAATGGAACTCGTTTGTAATCCAGGACAGTTCTATTAACTTTCCTATATGTTGAAATGTAATGCTATGAGTTTAGGTTTGTTTTTCTATGAAACCCAATTCATGGCTCAGTGGATGTGGTTTAATAGGTGATAAGCCATTGGTATTTCCTGTTTATATTTGTTAGTAGGTCTAGTTTATTATTTTCATATTTACATTGTAAGCTCACTCCAGAAATTTTCTTCTCAGAGACTTTTTATGAACCTTTAAAATTGTCTCTCTTGTGTATTTAATAATTGGATGGCAGAGCTGTCTTCCTGCACTCCAATTAGATAGTTTATTTTTAGGGGCCACATGATTTCTTCACTCCATAAGTGGACTGCCAGTGACTGTCACTGAATTTTCCTGCTCATGGGCAAGTGAGGAATATTTCCTTCAGCTGGTGATTAACTTTCAGCATCAACAATAATTGTATAAGGTTTTATTTTTTGTTTTATCTTTTTGCAGTCATTATGCAATCAAAATAGCTATACTGTAATGTGGAGTAAATACAAGTAAATACAAATTTCTTTCTTTAGCAATACATTATCATGACTTCCTGTTTTCTGTAATTAAAATAGGGTCTGTATTACCTTTGAAAATATGGTTCACTCAGCCAATTAAGTGAGTCATGCAGTGTATCCTTAATCTTACTAAAAACCAGTTGCTGTTCAGTCCATTCCAACTCATGGCAACCCCATGTGGGTCAGAGTAAAATTGTGCTCCATAGGGTTTTTAATGTCTAATTTTTCAGAAGTAGATAGCCAGAACTTTCCTACAAAGTTCCTCCAGGTGGACTTGAACCTCCAACCTTTTGATTAGCAGCCGAGTGTATTAGCCATTTATAACACCCAGGGACTTCTTAATCTTTCAATATAATTACTTATTTTTAATAATGATAAAATAAATAAATGATATATATTCTATAAATAAAAATTATTTATAATTTTCAGTACTCCAAAGCTGCTACAAGTTCCAGTGCCTTTTCCCATCCTTCATTTCTTCTTTTTATAGTTGTGTGATAGGTAACGACACGAAGAGGTGGGAGCGAAGAGACAAGTATAGTCGAAGTTTTCTTGCTGTCTCCCCTCCACCTGCCTCTATTCAAAGATGTGAATGCAGAGCATTTTATGTTCTGATACTTCTGTTAGGCATTTATTGGTCACAGTCAATAACTCATTCTCCATAATCTTACTGTTGTATCACAAAAGTTTTTGCAGTTTCAAATGTTTGACACATTATCATGATCCCAGTATGCACAATTCCAGTACATGGCACCATTTTACCATTTCTTTTCATCTTACTCATCATGCCCTCCAATTGGTTGTGATATGGTCTTGAAGAATTCTCCTTCCCTCCACTATGTTTGCAGCCTATGTGTCATGGATATATTGGATGTCAATGGATATACTGGGTGTTCAATATGCTTTTCTATGGCCTGACAGCATGAGGAGGGGGGAGAGCAGGACCAGAAGGGGATTATGGCTGGCTACGGCAGTTGTTGGACCAATCTTTGTTTGCCTCAAGGCCATTGAAAACACATGGGCTATGGGTTTCAGATCTTTCCCGAGATTCAAAGTAAACCCCCAGAACCTTCACAGCTTCCAAAAATAATGGGCCTTAGGTATTGACTTCCCTGATTTATGCCAGCAGTTGTACTCCTGTAGTCAGTTAAGGGGCAAATGGGGTTTTGGCCTCACAGATGTGTGAGGACTTCCATAGGGTCCCTCTGTGTGCTTCTCCCTCAGAAAATTATGTCTTATTGTCCCTTTTGTTTTTTCTCCTGTTAAATCCCTCTTTATTGCTGGAGACTTAGTGGTTTGGTTTTGATAGTTCTGCTTTCTCACCTCAGTTTTCTTTTTAAGCAGGAAAAAATAAGTTGGACACAATAGAAGTTTCTCAACCTGTGACACACTGTGGTGATTTAGAAAACAAACAAACAAAAACAAACCCATTGCCATCGAGTTGATTCTGACTCATAGCAACCCTATAGGACAGAGTAAAACTGCCCCATAGGGTTTCAAGGCTGTAAATCTTTACGGAAGCAGGCTGCTACATCTTTCTCCCGTGGAGCGGCTGGTGGAATCGAACCACTGACCTTTCAGTTAGCAGCCAAGCGCTTTAACCACTACACCACCGGGGCTCCTCACTGTGGTGATACGGAGGCCTTATTTGTCCCCACATCATTTTGTGGAGATCCACATCTTTTTCCTCGGTTGTCCACTTATCCCATCAGCCTAGTTCTTTATTCATTTTAGATCTTTTAAACAAATCATAGTGTAATTTACATAAGTAAAATATGCAAATCTTAAGTGCATGGTTTGATGAGTTTGGCAAATGTAAACACCCACGTAAGCCACAGGGCCATCAAGATAGAGAACATTTCCATCACCCCAGAATGTCCCTTTGTCTCTTCTCTGCCAATCTTTCCACCTTTTAAACCCGGTGCCATCAAGTCGATTCCGACTCACAGCAACCCTAGAGGACAGAGTAAAACTGCCCCATAGGGTTTCCAAGGAACAGCTGGTGGATTTGAACTGCTGACCTTTTGGTTAGCAGCCGTATCGCTTAACCACTATACCACTAGGGCTCCTTCCACCATTTAGGCAACCATATTCAGATATCTGTCATCATGGATTCGTTTTGCCTGTCCTTGAACTTCATAGAAGTGGAGTCAGAGATTATGTACTCATTTGTGCCTGACTTCTTGCATTCAGTTTAATATTTTGTTTGTATCAATTTCTTTTTGCAAGTATCAATTCCTTTTTCATTACTAAGTAGTATTTCCCTCTATGATTTACCACAATTTGTTTATCCATTGTCCTGTTGATGGACTTTTGGGTTGCTTTTGATTTGTGGTTAATATGAACATTCTTGTATAAGTCCTTTTGTGGACATATGTTTTCATTTATCTTGAATAAATGTCTGGGAATACAATTGCTTGGTCATAGGGTAGGTGTGCTTCTCAAGCTGCTTCTTTTAAAAAAATTAGGAATATTAGTGGAAAATTTGGGAATTTTGTTCACTCTTCTCCCTTACTGAACTGTTTTGTATAGGCTGTGGTTTTAGGATGAGTGCACCACTTTCTAGAATCTTCATTTTTCTCTCCTGTAGTCACCATTTCTTAAAAGATAGTGAATTATGGGTGTGCCTCTTCCTCAATTGATTGCTATGGTATTTTTCTTATTTATTTTTTTCCCATTTTTTTGTTCATTTGCTAGGTCTTTGGGAAGGAGGATTCTGTGATCTGGTTTCAAACTGCTAATTTTTCCCATTTGTAACATAAAATATTGAAAATTACCCAACTAATTCAGAGTCCTCTCCTCCATGCTTTATATATATTCCTTAAAGCTAATATGTATTTTAAAACCAAATTTACCTTCACTCTGCCATCTTGCCTTAGAAGAACGCCAAGATGCCATTTTTAATGCAAAGCCCAGCCTCCCTTTGCCTGTGTGCATTTTCATCCTAAAACAAAATTAGGGTTGTTTCTTTTCTTTTTTTTAAAATTGTGCTTTAGGTGAAAGTTTACAGCTCAAGTTAATTTCTTATACAAAAATTTATACACATATTGTTTTGTGACATTAGTTGCAATCCCCATAATGTGACAGCACACTCCCCCTTTTCACCCCAGGTTCCCTGTGTCCATTCAGCCAGTTCCTGTCCCTTCCTGCCTTCTCATCCTGCCTCCGGACAGGATCGCACATTTGGTCTCGTTTATCTGATTGGAACTAAGAAGCACACTCTTCAAGTTGTTTCTTATTGGCCAAATAGTCCACCTCCTACAAAGAAGTAAAATGACAGAAGAAAAGGGTAATCATCATTAATGGGGGGAAAAATAAAGCTAAATAATTCTCTTTTGAATACCAAATAGGGAAAATTTTTCTGCAGAGTGACAAATGTGATATGATCCTATTTCTGGCTGATAGGAGACTGTCCTTAAATATCAAGCACTTCATTAACATAAACAAGTCCTAGGACAATTGTGAGAATAAAAGATTCATTTTCTTTAATGGAATTTTTTTTTAATGGCTCATTCTAGTCACTTAAGGGATTTTAAATGATGCTCTTGTGAGCTTACTCTATTTCAAAACAATACTGCTTACTGGATAGAGGTCTGTTATGTTTATAGGGTGACCTGGTACCCAACTCTGTCTCCACTTATCAGCTATCATTGGCAAATCATTACCATTTTTATGACTAAAACCCACAATAAGCAAAATACTGCAATATTTTTTTTACAGTGTATCTCAAGGAATCCCATGTAGATTGACAAAAAGTGTAGATTAACAAAAAAGATGCCTGTAAGGCATTGTGAGATATTTTAGAAGAAGAATGCATTATGATTTTATAACATTATGATGATGTTGTTATTTATCTGGCTCTACGGAGGCCTTTCTTAGTTTCCAAATTGAAGGCCCAGAAATCATTTTCCCTAACACAGGGTTTTCCATGGATATGCAAAAAACAGTGTTTGGAACTTACATTTATGCAATACATATTCTTCCATGTTCTTTCTACGTGCCTGTTACTTTGTATTTAGCATAATTTTTTTTGTTTCCCATTGATGATAATTATCCTTTTCTTCTGTCACTTACTTCTTTGTAGGGGGTGGGCTATTTGGCCAATAAGAAACAACCTTAATTTTGTTTTGGGATGAAAATGCACATAGGCAAAGGGAGGCTGGGCTTTGGATTAAAAATGGTGTTTTGGCTCTCTCTGACTCATCTGGGGTTCTCTTGCATCTTGGCTTTCTGTGACTTCCTTGGAAATCTGTTCTATGGCCCAGTCTGGTTCCAGCAGTTGCAATGTATCATTGTGCAAACCTTTTCTAGCTGCAAATACCCTCTTAGAAATGTATTTAACCACAGATTTCAATCTGCAAATTATTAATGTTAAAAATATTTGAAGAAGTTCACATTTCCAGACACAAAGCCAACATGAAGCTTTCACATAAATCAAATACGGCAGAACCAAATTAAAATTATTGAATTTTTCCCTGTCTCTAGGTTTGGGTCATATTGATGGCCTAATTTACCACTTGTGGTTCGTATCATCATATCCTATACTATGTGTCACCCCAATGCTATATTTGGATTCGCCTCTGGTAACATGAAATGAATTTGCTTTTCAATGTTTTCTCTTTTTCTTCTTCTATTTTTACTGTAATTTTAAAACTTAAAATCTATTCCTTTAAATTTGAACCTACAAGGTGAATGTGTCTGTGTGTATGCATGTGTGTGTGGTAGAGTTGGAGAGAGAGAAGGGTGTGGAGCACTCGTATATTATACATGAGCTCTCCTGAGGAAAAACATTGACCTAAAAGGCAGATAGACACCCCGTCTATTGGAAATGAGAGGAATTAGGTTGAGCCTGGGATTGAAGGTGGCAGAGAGTGTGCTTCTCAGAACCTGCTCTAAACCCCAGCTTGCCTTGGTGTCTCACTGTGGGCTGGCAGAGTGGGAATCTGCAAGCACATGCCTCACTGAATTAGAGTCTGGAGAGACTGGCAGAAGCACACTCAGTGCCCAGGGTTGCCAGTTGACCAAAGCTCATGCTATGCTAACATTGCAAAATCAGCGGCTGTATTGCATGAGAGCTCACAGGAAAATGCATTGGGAAGGGAGTCCACTAGTGAGGGAACAAGACAGAGAGAAAACCCTAAAAATCCTGAACACATCCGTTGCTGTTTTTCAGCTCTTGTTGGCAAGTCCTTTCTCTCTCTATGCCTGAAATCCTTGATTAATAAAATACTGGAATATATATTACCTGTGTCTCTTTGGGACTCTGGTGACACAGTGGTTAAACATTTGGCTGCTCACCACAAGGTCGGCAGTTCAAATCCACCAGCCACTCCTTGGAAACCCTATAGGGCAGTTCTACTCTGTCCTATGGGGTCGCTATGAGATGGCACAGGTTTGGTTTTTGTTTGTTTGTTTTGTGTATCTCGGGGTTGTTGTTGTTAGCTGCCATCAACCTCATGCACAATGGGATCAAACAGTTGGGATACATAGGGTTTTCACTGACTTTTTGGAAGTAGATCTCTACGCCTTTCTTCCTAGTCTTAGTCTGGAAGCTTTGCTGAAGCCTGTTCAACATCATAGCAACACACAAGCCTCCACTGATGGGTGGTCATTGCTCTTGAAATGCATTGGCCAGGAATTGAATCCGGGTCTCTTGCATCATTGTTGTTAGGTGCCAACTCATAGTGACCTTATATGTAACAGAACAAAACATCACCTGGTCCTGCACCATGGATCTCCTGCATGGAAAACAACAATTCTACCACTGAACCACCACTGCCCATATTTCTTGGGGTAGAAGAAGGGAGGGAAATTAACATCCACTGCCCTTATACATACATTTTCTCTTTTAATCCTGTAAGGTAGTTATTATTTTTTTACAAATTACAGATAATGAGCTAAAGCTCAGAGAGGTCAGGTTACTTATCGAGAGAGAAACAGCAGGTAAGTGATAGAATTCAGGCACAAGTGTTTGGCTTCAGAATGTACACTTGGATTAATATACACTGAATCTTTCCCTCCTGTTAACCCCCAAACACTGATACTCTAGAATAACAGAAATCTGTATTAAAAATCACCTTAAAAATCCGCTTAGTTTGCTCTCTCCTACAATCCATAACCCAATGAATTAAATAATTTTTAGGCTAACCATTCGGTGAGGTTGAAATGTATGATATTACCTTCTATTTTGATTTTAGTTTTTGAAAAACTTCAAGGATTATTACAAATTTTGGCACTTCTCTAATGCCAATGCAGCAAAGGGATGATATAGTTTAATCTATGAATTTACCTAAGTGCTGTTACAAAATATTCAAGACATCTGTTGAATGCTTATAAATATGCAAGGCACTGTGCCCAGCCTTCCACTCTCCTCACGTCTTCTCCAAAAAGCTTGAGAGATAGTGAAAATTAATATTACATTAGAATACAGTATGGTTTCTTTTCATTTTTGTGGAACATGTAAAACATGTGGAACCTGAAATAGAAAAGATTTACTGTTGACATATAAATGCACAGATCAGCTTTTAAATAGTAGACATTTTAACTTATGGCTTGAGGTTTGGTTGGAGTTTTGCCATGTTGTTTAAATTAGCCTTATAGCCTAGAGGGGGGTTTTGCAGGAAGCCATTGTAATTTTCATTCCTGAGACGCTGGTATTTTCATGAGCTGAAGTTAAGTGTCTCAGGGGATAATGGAATATCACTAAAACATTTCCTGAGCTCGCTTGAGCTGTACAATGGTATGTCCCAGTCTGTTCTCAGAAGAACAGGGCTTTTGTTTCATTTTGTGAGGATGTGATGTTGTCCCCAAATGCAATTTTTCCCTTTAATGGATATTTCTTCTCAAAATTGTATTCAGAAAAAAAATAGTTCAAGTAATTTGTTCAGTAAAAACCTTCTATGCTTAGTTTGAAGAAATCGTGGGGATTTGATTATTTTTATTTGCCTTTAATACCTATGTAATAAAGCAACTAATTTAAAATATTTGGCTAACCTGAGGTTTTCTGAAAAATTATGAAATAATGTAAAGCTTCATAGACGTTTTGTGACAAATAAGAGCATTTTAATTACATTTGTTTTTAGAAATTCCCAAAGACTTGTAAGTTATTTTTATAAAATAATCAAAATTCACATGTAGTATTTGTCACAGTTTTTCCACCACTGCTATTTATAAAGCAATAACAAGAAATCATAAATAATGGTACCTTATTGGATATTAATGTGACTTCACAGACATTTATTTTATGTTCCTAGCTTGAGAAGCTGGGGGAATGGATTTTCTATTGGTTAAGAAAAAACCAAAACCTGTTGCCGTTGAATCAACTCTGACTCATAGTGACCCTATAGGAGAGAGTAGAACTGCCACATAGGGTTTCCATGGAGAAGCTGGTGGATTTGAACTGCCGACCTTTTGGCTAGCAGCCGTAGCTCTTAACCACTGTACCACCAGGGCTCCTGTTAGTTAAGAGAAGGAACAAATGTTGGGGAGGTGAGAAAATAGTGAGCCGTTTGGTCTTGTTAAGTCTGAGGAAATTGTGGGAGACTCACTAGGATACTCAGGGACAGTGGGAAAACGCTCCAGTGCGGGTTAGCACATGTGATGTGGTATTCAGACTTCAGTATAGCTCCGCCAACATTTTGAAATCATTCTGTTCTTATTATCATATAACAAAAAAAGAAATGATTATGTTAATTAGAAAACATGTCATATACATTGATCACTTTGTGATTTTGTACAACAGAAATATCCTTGTAAATTTTACCTAAATTATGCCACATATTATAGTAACAAGCCATAGAGTGACATGGCATGGCTATTTGCTCCTACACGCTTCTGAGTGGAGACCATTTCTGTAATTGTGGCCCCTGTGATTACAGTAGATGTTTTTTGTAATGATCCTTCAATAATTCCTGTGCCTCCATCCTGGCTGTCGTCAGAGGCAATTGTATTTATCTGTTAACTCCTGGGGACCAAAGCAGACAGCCTCTGCTCCAGAGTCAGAGATAATCTTTGGGCTTACTGCTTATTGGTGTAGTCTCTAGGCAGCTTTTACCTCCCCACTCTGGATTCTAACTGCTAATAATGACAGGATCTGCCAGAGTCTTTCTGTCTGAAAGGCCTATAGTACTTGGGTATTTGTCATATCCCTTCTTCCTTGAAAAATACCTGTTTTGGTTCTGTTTCTTTAAGACACTCTCCTCTGTTTCAGTTGGCACTTGCAAACAGTTTCTCCTATCATTCTCCTCCTATCATGAAACACACATACACAAATCACCTACTCCAAAGAAACAGTCTCCTGACCAAAACAACAACAAGGTTACAACCCCTTCAGACTACTGTTGTAATATTACGTATTCCTTCATTGTCAAATTTATTGAAAGCACACTTCAGACCTACTCAAAATTTCCACTTCCCAATCACCCCTTCCTGTATTCCTTGTAATAAAGCTACTATTCTCCAACAGTCGCCAACAACATGCTTGTTGCCAAAGCAAACAGTGGTTTGGTCAGTCTCACTCTCCTTCACTTTTCTGTAGAATGTGACGCTACTGACCATTATTCAGTCGTTCCTAAAACACTGTCTTTTACACTTGGTTTCCGTACCACTGCTTTGTCCTAACAGAGTGAAGGCGCAGGGCTTTGCAGTCAGACAGGCTTGATATGAATCTCATTTCTGATCCTTATTATCTGTGTACGTGTAAGTTATTTAACTGTCTGGTCCTTCAGAAATGGGGCACTGAAGGAAGGCTGGAGAGTATGATGTCTTACAGCCTACAGCAGTGCTTCTCGATGGGGCCTTATTGGCATGTTGGATGGGACTGTTCTTCCTTGTGAGGGACTCTGCGAAGCCTTGTAGGATGTCTGGCATCCCTGGCCTCCAGGCAATAATTGCTAGTTGCACTCCCCATTGTGCCATCCAAAAAATGCTCTACACATTCCCAAGTGTCCTCCGTAAAGGTGGTACTGCCCCGGGTTGAGAGGAAATGGGAGGAGATGATTAATTGTTTCTTCTGAGAGTCCTTCGTGTGACATTCAAGTTCTTTTCTTGTTTATTTCTTTTGAGAAACTAGTGTGGTATATAAGATCTTTGTTGTTATTAGCTGCCATCTAGTTGGCCCCCAACTCATGGCGGGCTCATGCTCAGTGGAATGAAATGCTGCCTGGTCTTGCACAGTCCTCACAATCAATTGTGTATCAGACTATTGTGATCCATAGGATTTTCACTGGCTGATTTTTTGAAGTAGATCGCCAGGCTCTTCTTCCTAGTTTGGCTTAGTCTGGAAGCTATGCAGAAGCCTGTTCAGTATCGTAGCAGCATGCAAGCCTCCACTGACAGATGGGTGGTGGCAGGGAATCAAACCCAGATGTCCCACATGGATGGTGAAAATTCTACCACTGAACCACCCCTGTCACAAAATATGCATCGCCCAAATTATGCTATTTATAGTTTTTCAAACTTACTTTTTCCTTCACTTCCAGGTGTCTGTCTTTATTGATGTGGAACTATTTTGTATGAGAAGCTCCTACTCATACTTTGGATTAAACTTAGACCTAAATTCCTTGGAAAAACATTTAACTCTTAGATATAAGAGCTGTCTTCTATGAGTTCCCTTTGTACCTTGCGCAGTGCTTATCACATTGAATGGCACAGCTGTCTTTCATGTCTGTTTCTCGAAGTACACAGTAAGTCTGTCTAGGGCAGAGATTCTATCTTGTTCATGCTTATTATGTGCTTGGCACATAGTAAGTTCTCAACATTTATTTGTTGTGTGAATAAAACAGAAAGGAAGGGAAGGATGTAAGAGTCAGAAAAAAAAATTTAGGTAGAAAGGAAGTAGAAGCGGCTTATGTTAATTGACCATGAATATTGTAGCGTGATGTTGCAATGTTATAAAAAGGCAAACCCAACTTTTATCTCTAACTGTGAGGCAAGGATCAGCATAAATACATTTCCCAGCTGGAAGTGGATCCAGGCCTTACCTTCCCACATTTCCACTCCTCATTGCCAGCCATTTTAGTGACGATTTCCTCTCTCTCTGACCCTAACCACCCAGAGTTAAATAAGACTTCATCTCTGACTCTCCTGAGCCAGGTTAAAACATCCTTGGCCACCTGAGGCCAGGTCATGGGGGAACAGCTGCAGGCTCAGGAGTCTACACAACTCCCTGCGCTTCAGATCAGCTAGCCTCCTCCTCTCTTTCTCTAGTCACGTGGGACTGGGTCACAAGTTAGAAGGACTCTATCCTTCTTCATTGACTGCCTGTGCAGCCTTCCTCTATCACTCAGCCACCCAGAGCTGGGTCTACACAAATCAACTTTGTACTGCCAGCTCCTGCTGGCTCATTGCCCCTATGGCTTTGTTAATTCTGTATCATGGCTCACAAAATTCACAGAGACTGTTACCTATACTTACAGTTGTGCATTTATTATAACCAGAAAGGGTGCAAGTGTAGAGACATATCAGGCAAGGTCTTGGAGAGTTCCATTGTCACCAGGGACTTGCCATTCTATCCCCTGCATGGGTGTTTTCACCAGTGCAGGAGGCACCAAAGAGAGCCCTGGAAGGTCCTGGATCCCCTGTTCATTGGGATCTTAATGAATATGCATAGCTTGGGGCTTAGTGTATAGTTATAATTGACCCAATCAATGAATATGCATGACTGCATTAAGCCCTTCTCCCTTCCTGAACTAAAAAAAAAACCTCACTGCTGTCAGGTTGATTCTGACTCATAGCAACTCCACAGGATTTTCAAGGCTGTAAATCTCTATGAAAGCGGACTGTCACATCTTTCTCCCGCAGAGTGGCTGGAGCTTTTGAACTGCTGACCTTTCAGTTAGCAGTTGATCACTTTAATGACTGCGCCACCAGGGCTCCTTTCTCCCTTCCTGAAATTAGTCCCAGTTGTAGGTGGGACCTGTGTAGCCCCTTCCTGTCTGACTATTTTGGAAAACAAAGCATCTTGATTGCTCGGGTTATTTTCAGAAACCAGAGTCAAAGGACCAAACCATGTTCTTTGTCTCACAGATGTGGATTATAGTAAAAATTCGGTGTGTGGGGAAAGATTTCACTGCTTTCTTATCTTGATGGTGAGAGTGAGTCAACAAAGACTTAGTAAAGGGACTATGAAGTGGCACAAGATCCCATCTGAAATTAGAAAGTCTTTGTAGCGAAACCCGTTGCCATTGAGTCCATTCTGACTCATAGCCACCATATAGGACAGAGTAGAACTGCTGCATAAGGTTTCCAAGGAGGAGCTGGTGGATTAAAACTGCCAACCTTTTGGTTAGCAGCCGAATGCTTAACCACTGCACCTCCAGGGCTCCCTTTGTAGTAAACAACATTTTATACAAGTAATTTTCAAAAACCCTGGGATAAGATTGAAAAAAGTTTAAATCTGAAATCAGGAAATGTGAGGGATTGTGATTATTCAGAAAGATCTCAAAAGATAAGAACTGGGAAAGGAGGAAGAGTTGGGGTTTCTCATAACAGAGGTAAATTTTTTTAAAAAAGTAATATGAGCTGTATCTCTCTAATACAAAGATTTAAATGGATTTTAAGAATTTGATTTCTCAGTCTCCAAACCCCTTATCTTTATCATTAATAAAAGTATTAAACATTGAAGATATTTTAAAAATAAATCCTTATTTTAAAATTTAGCTTTTTCTAGTTGCCAGAATATTTTCTCAAAATCCTATTCCATTTGTTCTTATGAATATTTATTCAATTCTCCATCCATTTACTTTACTCCAGCTATCAATAGTTGGCACAACCTGTTGGGTAGAAGTCTTTTTTTTTTTTTTTTTAATCTTAGCCCATAGATAAATATTAAGAGCTACTCAATGGATATAAGCACATCTGCTGGTATGTCTCTGGCCTTAAATCTTCACTTTATTAGTGCTATTTAAGATTTTATGTGGTTAAGAGACAGGATTTTGATTTGCTTTCCTAATAGTATTCTAATTTTTTTCAATAAAAGTTTTGTCCTATAGTTAATAAAACAAATTATTGGCCAAAAGCCTTTTGTAGTTTTCTCATTCTATAGTCAAGAAAGCTAGAAAAGAGGTATCTGCCTTTGGCATTGCAGTTAACTACTAGTATAACTTTTTTTTTTGGAAATAAAGATTTAATTAATGATTAAAACCAGATGAGCTCATTTTTTTCCTAGTGCTTTACTTGCTGATTTTATTCAGTAAGTTTTAAACCACAAACTGCTCAACGGTGTATTTCTGACCTTGTATAGAGAAATTAAAGTACTCAGAAGGAGTATTCAGATTAAGTGATGTCATTTATAACATATCATAAATGTGCAGGACAATCCTAAATAGCTTAAGCAAACTCATGTAAATGCTGAGCTTGCCACAGGTGATTTTGCTGTCCTTTGCTCTTGGATATATTTCCCCTAGGTTCAGGACAAGATGAGATTGAAGGGTACTGGTAGACGGATTGATTGATTAAGTAAACATCAAATGCCTACTATGTTCCATGCAATAAATATAGAGATAAATGAGGCAATAAGTCTAGTCCTGAAGAAGTTCACTGTCTCAGTTATCTAGTACTGCTAGGTAACCCAAATACCACAAGTGAGTGGATTTCATTAAAGAACAAAAATTTATTTTCTCACAGTTCTGGAGGCTAAAGGTCTAAATCTCGGTCTTGGCCTTGTTGATTATTTCCTTGTCGATGTCCCTGGGGGTTCCTTTGTTCCTTGGTGATCCTGACATGATATCTGTCTTCCCCCATGTGCATGTTTCTGTGTCTAATCTGCTCTTTTTATAACTCAGAAGTGATTAGGTTTAGGATCCAGCCTACACTGGTACAACCTCAACTGACTGATTACATTAGATTGCATTATGAAAGGTGATTACATGATATTACATTATGTTGCATTACATTATGGAAGGCAATCAGCTCTACCAAAGCACGATTGATTTAATATGGCCAGGATTTTAGTACATATTTTTGGGTAACACAATTCAGCCTGTAAGACTCATCATCTACGGAAGGAAATAGGCATATGTATAAATAACTATAATAAAAATTTAAAAGACATGTAATAGAAATGTAGATGTCATTTTAGAAGGAAAACTCTGAAGGTAGCATGGTGATGATAGTAAGGGAGCATCAGCATGCCAATAAGAACAGTTATTTGCTACTTGCCTGGACTACATAGCAATCAATTCTATAGCTGTAAACTATATTCACAATCACAGCCTTGTTGCAAGTAGGGTACAGATAAAAATTTCAATGGACTGAATAAATCCTTCACAATTATGAGAAAAACCATTCAAAGCATCCTACTAATTTTTATTGGTGACTTGGTAGTATCATCTTTGTGGAGAAAAATAATTTCTCCAAAATGTCCAGGGCAGGAGTTGTTTGAATTAATGGTAGATTTGGTATTTATCTCCAAAAGGACACAATGTTAAAAAACAAACTTGAACCATCCAGCCTAACGTCTTCTTTGTGCAGTTTCTCTTTTTTCCCTATTATACGGATTAAAGAATGGCATTTATAGTATATAATTTTTCACAATAAAACTCTGAAAGTGATTGTTACCTGCTGTCTTAGTTATCTAGCTAGTGCAGCCATAAAAGAAATACCACAAGTGGGTGGCTTTAACAAGCAGAAGTTTATTCTCTTAAAATTTAGGAGGCTAGAAGTCTGAATTCAGGATGCCAGCTCTAGGGGAAGGCTTTCTCTCTCTGTTGGCTCTGGGGGAAGATCCTTGTCATCAATCTTCCCCTGGGTCTAGGAATTTCTCAGTGCAGGGACCAAAGGATGGGCTCTGCTCCCAGCTCTTCTTTCTTGGTGGTAGCAGATCCCTCTCCTCTCTGCTTGCTTTTTCTTTTATATCTCAAAAGAGGTTGACTCTCCTGTAGATTGAGTCCTGCCTCATTAACACATCTACTTCTAATCTTGCCTCATTAACATCATAGAGATTAGGATTTATAACACATAGGATAATTACATCAGATCACAAAATGGAGGACAACCACACAGTACTGGGAATCATGGCCAAGCCAAGTTGACACACAGTTTTGGGGCACACAATTCAATCCATAACACCTGGTAAGACATAGAGTGAATGTACCTCCAAAAATCAGCCAATAAAAACCCTATGGATCACAATGGTCTGATCCACAACTGATCATGGGGATGGCACAGGACTGGGAAGCATTTTGTTCTCTTGTGCATGTAGTCATGATGAATTGGGGGTTGACTTGATGGCAGCTGACAACCACAGGAAGACATAAAAATGACCAAGAACAGTTACTAGTTGGGTTTTTCCCATGAGCTCACAATTATTTCACGAGCATCCTGATGACTGCCCCTCATATTTGTATTTCATGATTGGTGCTGCTATGACATCACCTACCAACCACTGGTAGGTCCATCGTCATCCTCTTCACATTAGAGGAAACCATACTTAAATTACTAAAATGAAGGGCTTTAAAAAATTGATCATAATTAATAATTTTTTAAGTTTTATAATGCTGTTGTCAATACATTCTTTTATTGCAACATTTTCAGTGTTAGACTCAAGAACAAATAGTTTAGTGTATAAGAGGAGCCAGGGTTTATTGAGACAATAACCTAGTGACTGTTACAATTCTAACAATTTCTTCTTGGTTTTGTGTAGATATGTTTAGATTAATACAATTTATGTCAAGTCTAGCATGGTGCTCATAGATCTTATAATTCTTGACATGGTGATACTGTATTAGTTTCCTATTGCTGGCTCTGTAACAAAGAACTACATGCTTAGTGGCTTAAATCAACCCAAAATTATCTGACAGTTCTGGAGATCAGAAGTCCAAAATTGGATTCCACTGGGCTTCAATTAAGGTGTCACAGGACTGCATCCCTTCTGGAAGCTATAAGGGAGAATCTGTTTCCTTGCCTTTTCCAATTTCTAGAGACAACATGCTTTCCCTGGCTCATGGCTTCTTCCTTAGTTCACTCTGATTTCTGCTTTCATTATCACATCTTCTCTGACTCTGACCCTCCTGCCTCCCTCTTATAAAGACTCTTGTGATTAGATTGGACTGATCTGGATAATCCAGGATAGTCTTCCTATATCAAGAACTTTAACTTAATCATATCTACAAAGCCCCTTTGCAATGTAAGGTAATATATTTACAGGTTCTGGAAATTAGGATGTGGACATCTTTGAGGGGCCATTATTCTGTCAATCTCAGTTACCTTAAAATAAAAGTGTCTGCATCATTAAGAATTATTTTGACTAACGTTTTAAATGTTGCTTGTCATAGATTGAATTGTGTCCCCAAAAAATATCTGTCAACTTGGCTGGGTTGTGACTCCCAGCATTGATGATTGTGTAATCTGATGTGATTTCCTTATGTGTTATAAACTCTGTCACTATGATGAGGTTATCTTGATGAGGTATACAAGATTGGATTGTGTCTTAATCCAATCTTGTTTGATATATAAAAGAGAGAAGTGAACAGAGACATATGGGAACTTCATACCACTTACAAAGCAGTGCCGGGAGCAGAGTGTGTCCTTTGGACCTGAGGTTCCTGCACAGAGAAGCTCCCAGACGAAGGAAGACTGATGCATCACAAGCACCTTTCTCCAGAGCAGACAGAGAGATACAGAGCCTTCTCCTGGAGCTGATGCCCTGAATTTGGACTTGTAGCCTACTGGACTGTGAGAAAATAAACTTCTCTTTGTTAAAGCCATCCACTTGTGGTATTTCTGTTGGAGCAGCACTAGATGACTAAGACACTGGTAAATGTCAAAAGAAGATTAATATTGAAAATTGGAGTTAGTAATTTTTAAAACAGGGTATGGGGAGTCATTTTAAGAATCTACCAGTGTTTAGAGGGGTCTTTTAAAAATAATATGTGCCTCCAGGAAGATTCAGATATACTCTATCTGGGAGTGGGCGTGCACTCCTTTCCCATCCCCTCAGTTAAGAATCACTGCATGTAATGAGAGATATTATCAATTTGTGTGTCTTGTGCAGATGAACAGCATGGAGACCGAAAAAAATGGTTCAGAACCAGTGAGCTAATTTCTTATCAAGAACTATCAGAAGCTGAATCATTGACTGTATTTAGATAAGTAATACCCATGCATTCCAAATGCTAATTATTTGTTACTCAAATGACACTAATTTACCACTGCCAATGCTATTACTTTATTTCTGCAAAATTTCGTGATAAGTAGACAGCTTTGGGAAATGTTATGGTTTGCTTCAATTATCCAGGGTTTTGTCTTATTTGATAGGGCCTCTTGTCATTTTTGTTTTCTCCTTCTTAAAGGAGAAAATTTTTTTTTTTTTAAATCTTGTTGAAAATAGTAGGGGCATACTAATAAGTCTGTAATGCAGCCACAGTGTCAGGTCCAAATTATGTGTTTAGCTAAGTTTCATTGAATGTAAGTGGGACATTGATTTAAAAGATGTTGTGATGACATTGCCAAAATATGACTTTTGTAAGGAAAATGAAAGTAATGCCACTAAATTTAGAGTTGAAATTCTTAGATTAGAACCTTAACTTTTGGAATATTTATATCAGTTCTGGAATTGTTTCAATTGAAGATCCATGTTTATTTCTGGGAGCAGCTAGAAATCTTTCCATTGAAGGAATAGTGTGCATGTATTTCACAAGAGAAAGTAGTAAGCATACCTTAATAAGTGTGCTCCACACTAGACTACATAAAAAGGTCCCACAACTGAGCGTCAAATAGGAGGATTGTAAAGGTAGGGATGGTCATAGCTGAGTTTGTGAAATTTCTTTTCCCTGGTAATTGGACACTAGTTGACTGACGGAAGCTATAGTGCCTTAGACTTACTTATAACTTTCTGCTGCCAACCCAAATACTTCAGTTCCTAGCTGTTCGAGAAATCTACATTTTTATCTTGTTACTTCATATAATCACAGAATCCTAAAAAAATAAAGAGTCATTTCAAAGTTTCTTCCCAAGAGAAACCTTTTTTTCCCAAGGAGCTGCATGTTGAGTTGGTTGTATTACAGATCATCAATTTCTGGCTGTTGAAATGACCTTGTAGTAACATACTAAATTTGGTGCCCTCATGCCAAGGACGCAACTCAAGAAACCGTAATGAGCTTTTGGGTGCCAAATTCTACGTTACAACTTCCCATAGGAATGTCCTGAGTGTGGGGATCTCTTCTGATAGCTTAAAGTTCCCAGAAAAATACATGATCTCTGTTTACATTGATAGTTCCTGAAGAAGGGCATGTCCAGCATATGAAAAATAAGAATTTTCTCATCTCTTTAATTCTAAAAACAGCTGCTTAAAGAATCAAAGTCTCAGGGTTTTCCTATTAAATTACATGTCTGATTTCTTTCAACTATTGGTTTTAAGAGATACACTCAGCAGCCTCAGTGAAGGCCAAAGATCATGTCTGTCTTGTTCTCTGTTGTGTCCCAACATCTAGCACATAGTAGGTGGTAACTAAATATTTGTTGATTGACTAAATGAAAAGTGTTAGCAGTGACTGCCATCGTCATGTCACCTTATTTTTAACTACATGTTGGAAATCATTTAGTCACCTACTTAGCCTTTAACGTTTCTAAGCTTCAGTTTCCTCCTCTGTAAACAAGGCTAATTATATGTATTTTACAGGTTATTTTGAATATTAGTGATAAGCAACTAGCACATAACAGATACTTATTCAACTGTAGGATATTATTATAAATAATCATAAATGGAACAGTTATAATCTTGGTTTCACCATTAAATTGTTTTGCAAAAGAATTAGAGCTTTGAGCAAAAGTTTCCAAACGTCTAAAGTATTTGAATTAAGCACATCCAATTTATGAATTGCTTTACTATTTATAGATTGTTTATTGTTAAAGAGAAGATTAAATGTCCACCTTAGAGAATATTTTAGGCCGTATCTGTGATATGAAAATCTGATAATCTCTCTTCTGTTTTATTTTTGTGGAAAATAAAGATTTTTAAAATATAGATTTATATGGCAGCTAATAAACTATTTATAATGACTTTACCAAGAAAGTATTTCCACTGTTCTTGAGTCAGTACTATGTCCTTTGAAACTTTTTAAAAGGTGCACAAAGTAAAAGATGATCTGCTTTAGGCACATTTAAAAATCAAACAAAACAGCAACAACATCGAAACAAATAAGTACTATGCCACAGCACCTGGTATAATCCTAGTACACCAGAGACACTTCCCCTCCTTTTTTTTTTTTAAAAAAAAAATTGAGTTGAATTGAGTAGAACAACAAACTTCTTCCCAAACAAAAATTGTAAACTACAGCTGCGAAAAACTTGCCGGTTAGGGTTTGGTCAATGATTCAGAAAGATTCGTGTCAGTGATGAGTGGAGCGCTGAAACAGAAAAGAGTCAATTGGCTAAGATTTTATCACTTGCATGCTAAGAAAAATAAATGTTCTGGAAAAATAACAGCCCAAATGACTGGATACAATGTTCCATTTCTTTCATGAACTCTCCAACAACTTCAGGTTGTCCTAATGGTTCAGTGCTCCAAGTGTCTAGTTCGGCCATTTACTCCTTTATTCAACAAATCTATATTAAGCTCCCACAAGGTGGTAGGCATTTGGCTTGGCACTGGTGATGGTGAAAAGCAAAAACAGACACAGTCCCTTCTCCCTTTGGCGAACAGTCTTGTGGAGAGGCAGAAATTGATTAAAAAGTCAGATCAAACAGTTGAAAATACAAAATAAAACTTAGTATAAACTAGTTGAGGGGTTCAGGCAAGTCTTCCTCAAGGCTGAACTAAATGCCAAGGAAGAAATAGGCGTTAGCTAGAGGGGAGGGTAGAGGGAAGAGCTTTCTAGGAAAAGGAAACCAAGCGAAGGTCCTGTGGAATAAGAATGTGCAAGATGAGTAAGGGAAGCTAAAAGATGTGGAGAGAATTAGGGATTGCTGGAGAGATGGATAGAAGTTAGACCATCAAGGGCATTGTAGGCCATTTAGGAGTATCAGCTTCATCTTAAAATCAATAGGAAGCGCTTAGGAAAAAAACCAAATCCTTTGCCACTGAGCCAATTCTGACACATTGTTACAGAGTAGAACTACTCCACAGGGTTTTTGTGGCTGTACTCTTTTTTTTTTTTATTGTACTTCAGGTGAAGGCTTACAGAACAAATAGTTTCTCATTAAACAGTAGTCCACATATTGTTTTATGACATTGGTTAATAACTCCACAACATGTCAACCCTCTAACTTCTCAACCTTTTTTTTTTTGGTGAAAATACACATAGCCAAAGATACACCATTTCAAAA
>NW_004443957.1:23258097-23280219 GCF_000243295.1 Trichechus manatus latirostris
TTTTTTCTGAGTTTTCCTGAAACAGAGTTGTATCCAAGTGTTTGTCTTCAATTCCACTGATCCTGTCTTCCACTATTTCAGATCTGCTTCTCAGCCCTTCTGTGACACCGTCCATTTCTGAAATCTTGTTGTTTATCTTTTGGATTTCTAATTGTTGTCTTTATATAATTTCTAGTTGTGAATTTATTTTGGTATTTATTTCCTGCATTGTTTTCCTGAATTCTTCCAATTTTTTGTCTGTATTTTCCATGAATTTGTCTATTTTTTTCCTCGTGTTTGTCAGCTTTTTGCCTCAGCTCTTGGAAAATTCTGAGTATTAGGGATTTGAATTCCCTATCAGGTAGTTCTAGTGCATTTTCTTCCACTGGAAAGTCATCTGGCGTTTTATTTTGGATGCATACTGGAACCATCCTGTCCTGTTTTTGTAAATGTTTTGATATTGTCTTCTGTCTTAGGGTCATTCAGTAGTTATTTTTCTTGTTTATTGATTGTAGATTTGTTTGTTTCGTACCTTTTGTTTTGAAAATTTGACTATGTCTGAGCAGGCAGACTGTGTGCCCTTTTTTATTTGCTCGTCTGTGGGTGCAATACTTTTTGCCTCCTTCTGCAATTGGCAGGGTCAGTCACTCAGATATGGTATGGAAGGGCAGGTCTAGCTGAAGAGGAGTTACTGGGACGGGGTGTTTGTGGCACTTACTACAGTCACCAGGGCGGGTCGGCAGTCAGTGAGGGCAGGTTCCAGCAGGCTGTGCCTGTGCTGCTTGGTGGTGTGATGTCAAGTGCATGGTGCAGGTATGCAGGATGTAGTGGGGAGGCTGTTATGTGTGGAGCTATGATGGATATGGGAGAGAGGAGAGAGGAACAGGAGCCAAAAACATACAAACAAACAAAAAAGAATGCCAGGGGAGCTTACCGTTGGAGTGGAGAGATGAGAGACCATGAAATGGAGAAAAACAGAAAGGGGAAGAGGAAGAAAAGAAAAAAAATTGGAAAGGTTAAAGAACCACAAAGTTCCCAGGGATCCCACCGGTGCAGCTACAAGGTATGGGGAAGTCGCTCTCAGGTGTTGCGGCACAGCCTGGCTAGAAGGCGTAGAGGTGTACAATGCCAGGTATTCAGGGAACAGAAAGAGAAGGAAGATATAGAGAGACGAGAAACTGAGTAATGATGAAAGACAAAAAGGGAAAAAGAGGGAAAAGAAAACAAAACAAAACAAAAAAAAGAACAAGAAAATCCCCCAAAAAAACAGAA
The DNA here is from genome assembly GCF_000243295.1 of Trichechus manatus latirostris. Lineage (NCBI taxonomy): Eukaryota > Metazoa > Chordata > Mammalia > Sirenia > Trichechidae > Trichechus > Trichechus manatus. The sequence continues at coordinate 23,259,349 of NW_004443957.1, forward strand.
GAAAAAAAAAACCCAACCAAAAAAAAAATGCTCTCAGGGATCCCTTTGCATGTCTCTGCAAGCCGAGGGCGTAGTCTTCTTGCCACGCAGCACTGCCTGGGCAGAAAGGGCTTCCAACTCAAGAAAAGGAAAAGAAAACAAACAAACAATTCAAAACAAACAAACGAACAAAAGCCCCGGGATCCTACCAGCGTGGTAGCCCAGACTGGGAAGCAGCTCCACACTCGAACGGGGCTCCACAGCCCCTCAGGAAGAAGCAAAGATGGTGCACGGAGCCAGGTATTTGAGCGAAAGGAGGGGGAGGTGGTGAGAGGTAAGGAAGAGAGCAAAAGAATTGGAGAAAAGCAACACCAGCAGCCAACAAATGGCACTCAGAGAGCCGGCCCATTCGGGTGTGTGGAATCCAAACAGCCAGTGTTTCCCGGACAAGAGATTGTGGCCACGGGAAGCAGAGGAGGCCAAGTGGGGGTGAAGAAGTGTGGGGGGTGGGAAACAGAAAACTCAAAATTACCAGTTGTTTTTTCTCCCACTGGAAGCTCCGTGAAGCTGCTTTCTCGTACCCCGTTTGCTGGTCTCCGATAGGAGTCCAAAATGGAGGATCTGCGCTGCGTTAGCTGGTAGGGGACCTCTGCATGAATCTCTCCTCGCTCTCCGTTCTCTGTCAGTTTTCTACTCCATTTGGTGCTTGAATGAGTTCTTTATCTCTTCATTTGATGTTTTAGGGTTTCAGGATTGTTGTTTTCTCTGTTCAGCTTAGTTTTTCGGATCTTTGCTGTGGAGGGACGGCGTGGTGCTTCTGCCTAGAGCGGCATTTTGCCAGAAGTCCTGTGGCTGTACTCTTAACAGCAGCAGATCGCCAGGCCTTTTTTCCTCAGTATTGCTGGGACTTCTAGCCTCCTAAATTATGAGAGAATAAACTTCTGCTTGTTAAGGCCACCCACTTGTGGTGTTTCTGTTATGGCAGCACTAGATAACTAAAAAAATAGACAAATGTTACAAGCTTGGCTATAAAGGGGAAGAGAAAGGATGGCAGTGGAAGAGAATAAGGGAAACAGGGAGGTGTATGTGATTTTTGTTTTTTTAATTGGAGAGACTTGAAAGGTTTAAGCAATGAGTTTCACTTTATGGTGATGGAAAAGTTGGTAATGGATGTTGGTGATGGTTACACAACACAACTAATGTAATTAGTGTCTCTAAACTGTACATATAAAAAATGTTGACTTAGCAAATGTTACGTTTTATGTATATATTTACAACAATAAAAAAAGAATAAAAAGCCAATAGGGAAAAGGGAGGCTTTAGATATATACAATAGAGAGATCGAATAATCCAGAAAATAAGCCTCCTACTGCATGTTTGAAAATAATTTTTTTCTCTTTGGGTCCTAGAATCTTATTTCTTATTTGTACCACTTTATAAAAAGAGGGAAGGAGACCTGGTGGTGCAGTGGTTAAATGCTTGGCTGCTAACTGAAAGGCCAGAGGTTTGAAGCCACCAGCCACATCTGGGAGAAAGATGTGGCATTCTCCTTCCATAAAAATTACAGCCTTGGAAACCCTATGGGGAAGCTCTACTCTGTCCTACAGGATCACTATGAGTCAGAATTGACTCGCCTGCAGCGGACTTAAGAAGAAGGATATCAGAATTTTCTATGAACTTTTTGGCTCTGGGAATCCCCCCAAAGTAAACGTTACTCAAGAAAAAGTTTTCTCTTTATAGAATGCCTTCACTATAATTAGCAGGACCAAGAAAACAAGGAGGAAATGACTTTGGGGAGTAAAAATGGTGAGATAAGAAAAGGAAAGATAAATTCCTCTGAACTTACTTTAGCCTTTATAAACACCTTCAGATATATATTTTCTGTCATTTTTATCATTATAAAGTAGTTTTATTACAAACACTCACCACAGTAACTTAAGCCCATAGGAGCTAAGTTGAGTATCTGTGGAATTCAGGTGACATATGGTCATTTAAGCTGAAAGATCCATTATTTTTTCAATAGAATTTTTTTTTCCCGGTCAGTTTTACCTTATAACAGGATTTGTTATGGGGGAACAAAAAAGAAGTTGAAAAGTAAATCTCCATGTTCTCTCAACATTTGAAGAATGGAGCAGGAAAAAGATAAAGCAGAAAAGGCACTTTGGAGCAGTCACTACCTGTTTAGGAATAGGAAAGTGGGATTAAGTAGAATTTTAGTTGTTTTACAAATTTCTTTACACTTCAGACACTGCTTTTTATGCCAATATATATATATTTTTCCATTTCTGTTAGATCCTTTTTATCCTTTCCCACTAACTGGTTGTGTAAACTTAGGTAAGTTAGTCCTTCAGTTTTGTCATCTGCAAGGGATTGAAAGAGATGATATCCAAGTTTCCTTACCATCCAAGATTCCAGGATTCACAGCAAATTTTAGTCATTGCTTCTTGGATATCTCTCAATTATTGTCCTCAGAATGAGTCTTCTTGGATCCTTTAGTTATCTGTCAACAAAAATAAATTTTTTTGTCTTTATTTCTGAAATATCTGTCATAGAGTCTCAGATGTGTGAATTGGTATGGAAAGTAAAGAGAGAGAATTTTTAATCATTACCACCCCCCCCCACCTCCCACACGAAAACCACCTAAAGTCAGCTGGGTCACAAAGAATTTGTAAAACATCAGTATGTTGTTTTTTTAAATTTTAGTTGCAAAATTGAGAAAAATAGCTAAAGAGTGAATTCCATACGTTCTATGCTTTCACAATAAATTTTCAGTAGTCAAAGTATGATTGTGATAATTCTAATGGTTAGCAATGCTACTAACTTCTCAAAGATAATAAAGAAAACTAATACTAATAAACTCTTGTTTGGTATAATGTCTGCTTACTGAAACATCAGCTATTTTGCACATTACAACCCCAGTCACTGTGATTTTGATGTTTGTTGGTGTTGTTTGTTTGTTTAGCAGTCTTCTGGAATAATTATTTCCTAAACTCATATATCTTGCTTTTTTCTTCTAAATACTTTGAGGCTGCTTCACTGGCTAATTAAAGAGAAAGATAGCCTGATTTATCTCACATTGCTCCTGCAGGATCACAGGAGTGACCACAGAACCCTACAACCCCCAAATCATCATGAAACTTTATAATACTTGTAGATTTTTAAAAACTCATTTATGACTTTCAACACAAAACTTTTATGTGCTTCAAAGATGGCTTCTTTTAGCTCCAAACAGACCTCATAACCCAGCCTCCTGCCATTACTTCCTTATTTGTCTGTTATCCTCACCACAGTCCATTTCTTAAATGTGTCGTTACTTTGACCTGATTCTGCAGATATTCTCATTTATGTCTTAATTGTTTCGTGTCATGACAGTAGCACTTCCTCCTTTCTAGTCTTCCTAAATCCTTCCTTTCTAAACTTCAGAGGGGGCTTAGAATGTTAGGGCGAGACTACAGATTCCTGCTGTTGGACAGCAATGTACATTGTACTAAAGTAGTGTCTGTTGACATAGTGCTGCTTTTTTTTTTTTTTTTTAACTATACCATTTGCATGTTGACTTGTTATGATTGTTTGGTTAGAAAACAGATGAGACTAGCATTTGGAAGGAATTTTACCTCTGACAGGTTTTATTGGAAAACGTATCCTGAATAATTTCAATTAGCTTTTCAGTGGGGAAAAATTCTTATGATGGTAGATTTTGCTTAACTTCATGGTAGTGTTTTATTTAAGTCTTACTTAACTAACTTTAGACTGAGAGGATGAGAAAAGCATGTGAATATAACCACATTACTCTTATTCTAAAGACATTCAAATGCTTTTCACAGTTACAGCAGAATTCGTAATTCTTTGTAGTATATTTGCAGTGCATTTTTTATTAGTAATTCAGCTCCCTAAATAATGCTTATGAGGTAGAAGTGAGAATTTTGCATTCTCCACCCCTTAAGTATCAAGTGGAGGGGCTAAAGCTCAAATATTTTCCCTCAACAATTTCATTGTTACCTAATAACATTTAAGTTTTAAATGTCAACATTTTGTCAAACTGACTGACTGTCAATTAAATTTCGTCATATTATTGCTGAGATTTTGTCACATCTCATTATTGACAAAGGACAAAAGAGAAACTTCTACATTTCTCAGGTAAACTGCTTTTTTGTGGAAAAAATATTTTAACCATATGATCTTTCTGTGAATTAGTTCTGACAAAATTGTTTTTGTGGCAGTGTATGTGCTATTTCTCTCTCTCTGTCTTTCTCACTTTTTTTCTCTCTCTGTCTCTTTGTCGCTCTCTTTTTTTTCTTTACGACATACATCCAACCCTGCTCCATTGAGTGGGTGCAAAAGGCACTTGTGAAGGTTATGTGGGGCAGCCAGCACGTCAGCCCTGTGTTCTGCCTGAATCACTCCAGGCTGCCCTCTACCAATACTTGAGTTGACCCTGCTGCAGGCACCGTATATACTCTAATCATTACCATTCAGTGCCACATTAATGGGTATTTTTTTTTTTGGACGGAAAATGAACCAGGAAAAACTGGGACTAATAAAAGAGGATCTTGTCATTTTTTGGGGGGAAAATATTCCCCATGGCAGACAAGTCAATCAAGAAGAGATGATGGTAGAGTGATTCCATGTAAACACACACTTCACATAATAATAATAGGTAACTTTTATCGAGAACTTATAATCAAAGGCATTAATTCTTCTTCAGTTTTCTTTATTCATTGCCCAGCTTTCGCATAAGAGGCAATTGAAAATACCATGGCTTGGGTCAGGCACACCTTAGTCTCCAAGGGGACATCTTTGCTTTTCAACACTGTAAAGAGATCTTTCGCAGCAGATTTGCTCAACACAATGCATCTTTTGATTTCTTGACTGCTCCTTCCATGGGTGTTGATTGTGGATCCAAGTAAAACGAAATTTTTGACAACTTTAATCTTTTCTCCATTTATCATGATGTTGCTTACTGGTCTAGTTATGAGGATTTGTGTTTTCTTTATGTTGAGGTGTACTCCATACTGAAGGCTGTAGTCTTTGATCTTCATCAGTAAGTGCTTCAAGTCTTCTTCGCTTTCTGCAAGCAAGGTTATGTTATCTGCATATTGAAGGTTGTTAATGAGCCTCTAATCTTGATGCCACATTCTTCTTCATATAGTCCAGTTTCTTGGATTATTTGCTTAGAATATAGATTGAGTAAGTATGGTGAAAGGATACAACCCTGCTGTCACACCGTTCCTGATTTTAAACCACACAGTATCCCCTTGTCCTGTTCGAACGACTGCCTTTTGGTCTATGTACAGGTTCCTCATGAGCACAATTAAGTGTTCTGGAATTCCCATTCTTTGCAATGCTATGCATAATTTGTTATGGTCCACACAGTTGAATGCCTTTCCATAGTCAATAAAACACAGGTAAACATCTTTCTGATACTTTTTGCTTTCAGCCAAGATCCATCTGACATTAGCAGTGATATCCCTCATTCCATGTCCTCTTCTGAACCTGGCTTGAATTTCTTTCAGTTACTTGTTAATGTACTGCTGCAACTGCTTTTCAATGATCTTCAGCAAAATTTTACCTGTGTGTGATATTAATGATGTTGTCTGATAATTTCCACATTCTCTTGGGTCACCTTTTTTTGGAACGGGCATAAATATGGATGTCTTCTAGTTGGTTGGCCAGGTAGCTGTCTTCCAAATTTCTTGGCATAGATGAGTGATCATCTCCAGCACTGCATCTGTTTGTTGAAACTATCGATTGGTATTCTGTCAATTCCAGGAGCCTTGTTTTTTGCCAATGCCTTTAGTGCAGCTTGGACTTCTTCCTCCAGTACCATTGGTTCTTGAGCATATGTTACCTCCTGAAATGGCTGAATGTAGACCAATTCTTTTCGGTATAGTTACTCTGTGTATTCCTTCCATCTTCGTTTGATGCTTCCTGCATCGTTCAATATTTTGCCCATAGAATCCTTCAATATCACAACTCCAGGCTTGAATTTTTTCTTCAGTTCTTTCGGCTTGAGAAATGCTAAGCATGTTCTTCTCTTTTGGTTTTGTAGCTCCAGGTCTTTGCACATTTCATTATAATACTTTACTTATCTTCACGAGCTACTCTTTGAAATCTTCTGTTTAGCTCTTTTACTTCATCATTTCTTCCATTTGCTTTAGCTGCTTTGCATTTCAGAGCAAGTTTCAGAGTCTTTTCTGACATCCATTTTGGTCTTTTCTTTCTTTCCTGTCTTTTTAATGATCTCTTGCTTTCTTCATATATGATACCCTTGACCTTATCCTGACTGATGATATTGAGCTTTTCCATTGTCTCTTTCCACAGATGTTGTCAATTTGATTCATGTATATTCCATCTGGTGAGGTACACGTATATAGTCACCATTTATGTTGTTGAAAAAGGTACTTCCAATGAATAAGTCATTGGTCTTGCAAAATTGTCTCATTCGACCTCTGGAGTTGTTTCTGTCATCAAGGCCATATTTTCCAACTACAGATCCTTCTTCTTTGTTTACAACTTTCCCATTCCAATCAAGTAATAATCAATGCATCTTGATTGCATGTTTAATCAATTTCAGACTGCAGAAGTTGGTAAAAATCTTCAGTTTCTTCATCTTTAGCATTGGTGGTCTGTGTGTAGATTTGAATAATAGTCATATTAAGTGGTCTTCCTTGGAGGCCTATGGATATTATCCTATCACTGACAGTGTTGTACTTCAGGATAGATCTTGAAATGCTCTTTTTGATGATGATGGCAATGCCATTCCTCTTCAATTTGTCATTACCGGCATAGTAGACCATATGATTGTCAGATTCAAGATGGCCAATATCTGTCTATTTCAGCTCAGTAATGCCTAGGTTATCGATCTTTATGCATTCCATTTCATTTTTTGTAACTTCCAATTTTCCTAGATTCATACTTTGTATATTCTAGTGATTAGTAATGGATGTTTGCCACTGTTTCTTTTCATTTTGAGTCATGCCACCACAGCAAATGCAGGTCTTAAAAGCTTTACTGCCTTAACATCATTAAGATCTACTCTAGTTTGAGGAGGCAGCTCTTTCCCAGTTGTATTCTGAGTGTCTTCCAACCTGAGGGGTTCATCTTCCGGCACTATATCGTGCAGTGTTCTGCTGCTATTCATAAGGTTTTCACTGAACAATTTTTTTCAGAAGTAGACTGCTAGGTCCTTCTTCCTAGTCTGTCTTAGTCTGGAAGCTCTGCTGAAATCTGTCCACCATGAGTGATCCTGTTGGTATTTGAAATATCAGCAGGATAGCTTCCACCATCATAGTAACATGAAAGTCACCACAGTACGACAAACTGACAATGAGTGGTGGGAAGATTACATAGTCCTTGGCAATTAAAGACTTACATTTTGGTATCAGATGCATATTCAGACTTTTTCTATTCTGCCACTCCTCTACCCAATAATTACATGTAATGTTTAGCTATTATACATTCTACGTAGTTTATAAGTTTGAAAATAGATATCTTCTTAAAACGTGCACAGTATATCAGATTGAGGAAAGCAAACTAGCACACTCACACACAAACACGCACAAACACGCTCAGACACACATGCTCATACACACTCACATACACTCAGTTGCACACAGATAAACATATGGGCCCACATGCACACACATACATACACACACAGATACATACACATTTACATACAAATACTCTCAAGCACACACACACACACACACATTGGAGAGTAAAACTAGTTCTAGCCAAAAGCTGTTCTTGGATGACTTTGTTTTGGTGTTAATATTCAAAAACTCCTTTAAAATAAACTTTTGAACATTATTGACAAATTATGAGAATGAGTCTGCATTCCTCTCTTTAGTGTCACTTCCTTCATGTTTATGAATTTTATATCTTTACATTGGATCTTTTCTGCAAAATTTCTGTTTTAAAGAGAAGTCTTTTCTTTTTTCCTCTGTAGTCTGAAAGATAGGAGGAAAAATTAAGTGATATAACTTTACTAGTTTTCTAAAAAAATAAATATCTTGAAAACATTATATTCAGGAAGAAAAAGTGGCAGAAATATTCTTTAGAATCAAGTTATGGAACTTCGTGATCTTTTTTTTTTTTTTTTCTGATGTAACCAGATAGTTCTGCTTTGTAATGAAATTTCCAAAGAATTATAGCAATAATTCATTGAAAAATCACTCAAAACCCAAGCGAATTACCTCTGATTTGTCTGTTGCTTTTGGTATTGACTATTTACTAAATTTTTTGAATGGATTGTGGTGCTTCATACAAGGTTTTCTTTTTCTGGGGTAAACCTACAGCTCCATTTCATATTATATGTTTATCTTTGTATCTTGATAAACTGTTTGAAGTAAGGACATCCTTCAAAGTGCATTCTACTTTGTCTGCTCCTCAGGCACCTGAATGACATGAGAAGTTGACTGTTCCTTTTCTTGGTAGATCAATATTTCTTTCTTTGACTGTTAATGATGTGATGGCATCCAACATGGATTTTTGGGCAACTTTCACAGAGTCAAAAGTATTCAGAAGGGAAATAGCAATAGGCACTACGTAATGGATCAGCTCTTTGGAATGGATAGCTATTAATTTATACCAGACCACATGTTGAAGGTTATTTTACCCACCCTCCTCTTCTGTGATCCAGAGCCAAAGGATTCAAATGGGTAATTACCTTTTGTCAAATTATATTTTGACTTATTTTATGATAATACTCATGTAGCATTTTTTTCCTGAAGGACTTATAAGCACTTTATTAACATCTCCTTCAGTCCTATCATATGTCTAAGAATGAGATAGAGGCCAAGAATTTTCTTTTACCATAGTAAAAAATCCCATTTTATGGACAAGGATGGAGACTAAGACCATTTTCTGGAAAATGGAAATTGGCAGTTTTCCCCAAGAATTTTAATTTTGAAATATTCTCTTTTAATACCCTGTATTAATAGGAATGTTTGAGATACTCATGATTAATAAAATGTGTTTTGTCTTTACTACTCTATTAACAATGAATTGATATATATATATGTATATATATAAAACACTAGAAATTCCTAGGCATTATTTACTATTTTTTAAATAGACTTTAGTTTTGAGACGGAGCCCTGGTGGTGCAGTGGTTAAAGTGCTCGGCTGCTAATTGGAAGATTGGTGGTTTGAACTCATCAGCCACTCCGAGGGAGAAAGATATAGAAGTCTGCTTCCGTAAAGATTACAGCCTTGGAAGCCCTATGGGGTAGTTCTATTCTATGGGGCAGTTGGAATTAACTCGACAGCAACAGGTTTGGTTTTATTTTTTAGAACACTTTTAGGTTTACAGAAAAATTGTGCAGAGTTCCTCTTTACTTCTTCCCTCTGCGCATTTTTTCTCCGATTAACCTCTTACATTCCTGTGGCACATTTGTTACAATTGATGAACCAATATCGATACAGTATTACTAACTAAAGTCCATAGTTTACATTAGGGTTCTCTCTTTGTATTGTACAGTCCTATGGGTTTTGACAAATGCTTAATGTCATGTGTCCATTATAGTATCATACAGAATAGTTCCACTGCTCTAAAAATACTCTGTGTTCCACCTATTCATCCTATTATTTACTATTTTATTCCTTATTTCATTCAACAAATATTTCTGAAATGACTACTATGAAGTTTCAGGAAAAAAATACTGAGTAAGAGCTTAGCATGCTTTTTGATATATGAATGTTGGGATGGGCCAGATATAAAGTATACCGAAAGTTATTTCGACCCTGTCTGCACTTACCAGATTTAGTGAATTGCTTCCAGTCACTACTCACCATTCTGAGAGGCTTAAGATACTCTTTTGGAAGCAATTCAGACTCCTACCATGACCCACCAGAAACTTCAAAATGTTTGTCACAGAATTTCGATGATTCTTACAGCATTTTTTTCTCTTTGGTCTAAGTTTTTATTCTGCATGCTGGGATTCTTTCGGTCCTATTATTGTTAGTCTTCTCTAGTGAGGAAATAAATACTCAAGAGAAGACAAGCTCATCTTTTCAGGGATTTTTGTAATTGCAAAGTAATCTTTTGACACTTTGGTTGTGACACCACAAAACATGGGAGGATTAAACTCATCTGAGCCCTCATTACACTATCAAACGGAGTGAGGGGGAGATAACTGCAGTTGAATTATTCAGTCTGGCCCCTTTTTATTTGTCAATTTTTCCATTATTCAGTGAGATGTTAGTATTTCATTTGGGCAACTGCTTTATAATTGAATTTAGATTTTTGTAATAACTGGGATAAATTTGCATTTTACGCACAGAAGTATGGAAAGATATGGAAGTAAAGACTTATCAAATATAATCAGAGAGTATTTTAACTTTAAAAAGAATTATTTGGTCCATTTAAAAGATTCAGAGACATCTGAATCATGACTGAAAGCAAAGCTCAAATATAAGAAAACCTGCCTCAGTGTTTTACTTGTTGGATTTTTTTCCTGATTTGACACTGAGTACTTAAATATAGGTATTTTTACATATTACATGAAGATGGATCTAAATTGCTGTATGTAGTAAAGTGAACTATTTAATCTCATAGCCTATTTATGGACAATTTTAAATATGCTCCTAAAAAGTGATAATTGAATAAATACCAACTCAATGTACACACACACACACACACACACATACACCCACACACACTTCAAATATGCACAATGTGGGAAGATCATTAATTCCATAATTGCTAAGATTTATAAAGTATATGGAAAAAAATGAAAAGTTGTATGAAAATATTGATCAGAAAGTAAACAAATATCAAACATATTAGATCATTAACAGTAAATTGGTAAATTCCATCTTTCAAAGTTCAGCTGGGTGGTGGTTTTAAGAAAAAAAATTAAGACATCTCAACGTTGTTTGTTTATGGAAAACATTTGCAATTCTGTTAGCAAAGAACAGTGTCAAAAATCTAAACCTTTTTTTCCTTCAGCATCTGCATTTGCTTATTAAAAAACAAACCGACCCCACACCCCTAATCTTTCCAACAAGTTAAGTTTGTTCATGGAGTGTTTTTCTAGTGTCATGACATTCAATCTCAAATGTTTCATGTGTCTGTGAATTTTAGTCTATTTGTTTATGTTACTCCCACGTGTCCTTACATTTAGGGATTAAGATAGGAGTGATCTTGTAGCGTTTCAAAAAATGCTTAAAGAAAAGGTAGTCATTTTTAGGGGTTCAATCTGAGAAAGGGCTATTCAAGGGACTGGTGGATCCTCTTATACCATGCGCATGATAAAATATGTGTGCTCCACCTTCCATGGGTGCTTAATCAGCTGGACTTAATACATTTATTTAGAACTGGTCAAGTTTTAAAAATTTACATTTGCTCAACAGTATGTTCATATATTTAGAATATATCATAACATATATAGGTATCTACCTATGTCAATCTATCTCTATATAGCTCCAAAACAACCATTTGTTGTGGAGTCGACCTCAACTCATGGCTACCTTATGAGTGTCAGTAGAACTGTGCTCCATAGGGTTTTATTTTTTTTTATAATTTTATTTTTTATTGTTGTAATTAAATGAAGTTTACATTTCAAGTTAGTCTCCCATACAAAATTTTTATACATACATTGTTATGAGACCCTAATTGCTCACCTCATTCTGCAACAGCACACTCCCCCTTTGTGCCCCTGATTCCCCTTGACCATTCAACCAGCTCCTAACTCTTTCCGCCTTCCCATCTCACCTCTGGACAGAAGCTTCCTGTTTGGTCTCTTCATCTGCTTGACTAAGATACACACTCTTCACGAGTATCACTTTATGTCCCACAGTCCAGTCCAATCCCTGTCTGAAGAGTTGGCCTTGGAAATTGTTTTAGTTCTGGGCTGATAGAGAGTCCAGGGGCCATGCTTTCTGGGGTGCCTCCAGTCGCAGTTTGACCATAAGTCTAGTCTTCTTACGAGAATTTGAGTTCTGCACCCCATCCTTCTCCTGCTCTGTCAGGGACCCTCTGTTGTGTTCCCTGTCAGGACGTTCATTGGTGGTAGCCGGGCACCATCTAGTTCTTCTGGTCTCAGGCTGATGAAGTCTCTGGTTTACGTGGCCCGTTCTGTCGCTTGGGCTAGTAATTTCCTTGTGTCTTTGGTGTTCTTCGTTCTTCTTTACTCCAGGTGGTTGGGACCAATTGATGCATCTTAGATGGCTGCTTGTAAGCTTTTAAGACCCCAGATGCCACTCACCAAGTAGGATGCAGAACATTTTCTTAATAAGCTTTGTTATGCCAGTTGACCTAGATGTCCCCTGAAAGCATGGTCCCCAGACCCCACAGGGTTTTCAGTGGTTGATTTTTTCAGAAGTAGATAGGCCTTTCTTCTGAGGAACCTCTGGGTGGACTTGAATAGCCAAGTGAGTTTAACCATATGCTTCACGCAGGGATTCTGTATATGATATAAGTGATGATAAGAAGGAAAGAAAGTGCTTGGTGGATGGGCAGATTATTACTGTACCTTATCTCAATTATTGGGCTGATTTCCTCTCAGCGAATCTATTCTTACTGAAACATTAATTTAAATATTATATTTATATTATATTTGATATGTTTTATTGAAAAGCATGACTGACACCCTTACCCCCTCCCATACACGCACACTCAAACCAATGGAAAACAGATACAGAAGAGAGACTGAGTCATCTTAAAATCGAATTGACTTGAAAAATGGATATAATTTTAGCTTTTTGGAACTATTCTTTAAAAAAAAAAGCCAATGAGTTGCTGTATACATCTTCAAAAGAAAGTGATTTCTTATTTGACCTGTCAGTTAGCTTTTTCAAGGAGCTTTGGTGGCTCAGTGGTTAAGCACTCAGCTGCTAACCAAAAGGTTGGTTGGTCTGAACACACCAGCCACTCAATGGGAGAAAGATGGGGCAGTTGGCTTCCATGAAAATCACAGCCTTGGAAACCCTATGGGGAGGTTCTACTCTGTCCTATAGGATAGCTATGAGTCAGAATCGACAATGGATTAACTTTTTCACATTCTCTAATTATCTGTTGGATATCAAACACATAATATTTGGGATCTAAAAAGTGAAAATTATAAGTATTGTCTGTTTCACATTTAAAAGCCCATTTGTGAAATTTTTAAGGTAAATATTTAGTGCAGGTAGTAGGCTTTTGAAACTGTTTGCGTATTTATCCATAAAGTAAGAGGTTCTGTTTACTTTGTAACTGATGAAAAGAATTGAAAATGATTTTGGCAATTTAGTTGCCCACTAAATTGCTCTTTAGCTCTTAATTATCCCAATATCGACTTAGAACACACGCGCACACACACACACATACATTCCTTCATGATAAACATCATGCTCAAAGAGATGGAAATGAAACTTAACTCCTTTTTTCTGTAACTGAGAAAATAGATAGCATAGAATTTCCAAATTTGCAAGTGCTTTGGCTTCGTGGAGCTAAGTATTAAGGGTTTTCTTTCTACATTGTACACACTACAATTTTTTGAATACAGTAGACTGTATTTTGTAGAGCCATTTTACATTTACAGAAAAATTGTGCAGAAGGCACAGAGTTCCTATTTGTTCTCTCCCCCTTACATATTTTTCCTTCTATTAAAGTCTTACATTTCTATGGTACATTTGTTACAATTGATGAACAAATATTGATACATTATTATTAACTGAAGTCCATAGTTTACATTAGGGTTCACTCTGTGTTGTACAGTTATATGAGTTTTGACAAAGGCTTAATGTCATGTGTCTACCATTATTGTGTCATACAGAGCAGTTGACTGCCCTAAAAATGCCCTGTGCTCACTCTTCATCTCTCTTCCCTCCTCCTTCCCCCCAGCAACCACTAATCTTTTCACTACGTCTATAGTTTTGCCTTTTCCAGAATGTCATACAGTTGGAATCATAGAGTATGTAACTTTTTTGGACTGTCTTTTTTCATTTAGCTGTATGCAGTTAAGGTGACTCCATATCTTTTTGTGCCTTGATAACTCATTTATCTTTATCGCTGAATAGTAATCCATTGTATGGATGTACAACAATTGGTTTATGCATTCACTTATTGAAAGACATCGTGGCTGCTTCCAATTTTTGGCAATTATGAATGAAGCTGCTATAAACATTTATGTGCAGGTTTTTATGTGGATATAAGTTTTCATCTCACTTGAGTAAATACCTAAGAGTGCGATTGCTGGTTTGAATGGTAAGCCAATGTTTAGCTTTGTAACGTGGCTACGATTTGCACATGCTTTCTCCATGAGAACATTTCCTAATGATTTCCTCACTGCATCTGATTGAAATGGTAACAACTGAGCAGGGAATTATTTACTTTTCGTGTCTCAACTACACTGTAAACTCCATGTCTGCCTTGCTGTATTCTGCTTCCCATAATAGGTACTCAATTAATATTTTCAAATGAATGAATGGATATATACTTACTTATATAACATTGTTTCATTTATTAAAATTAAAATGGTAGGTCCTTGGAAACAGGGTGAATAAAGTTTTAATTACTGATGTTTTATTTGACTACCTAGATAAAATGTGAAAATGTAAGCAAGAAGTTCTATTGCCATTTCTTAAATTTCTCTGGTCATCAAAGGCAAAATGGGGTAGGTTAAAAAGAAGCATAATAGAATAGCAAAGCAATTTCTGTTTAGTCAAGTGACAAACTTCATTAGAAATTTAGTAGTCATCTAAATTTTCACTCACCCTGGTAATGTTTTCTAGTGATTTTTAGTGATCCCTGGATCTATGAACCTTTTACTTCTATGACTAACTCAAACTATTTTAGAGGTACGCCGTTTGTAAACTGAAAGTTTCTAGAGGGCAGGTCAATGCATAGTTTTTTGGAATCAAATCCATCTTGTTATCTTATATGATGCCAGTTGTGCAGAGTTTATTTTTGACTACCTTTATTATGAGTTCAGACTCTTTAGGTATCATGGAATGAAATAAACACGCAGTTTTAGACTGTATACCTTACCTTCTATTTTCTATATTGCAAGATATGTGAACATTTTTATTAGACTGCTGGTTCATATAATAAACATGCATGCATTGTCTCAGAAATGTTCAGAAAATGTGTAACCTGACCTTTCTTAACTTCTGTAGCAGGGACAGCATTATACTGATATGACTGTTGGCTTAACAGTTGTTTTTCTCTGTACAAAAATCACTATGTCTCTTTATTTCTTGTTCCTATAGACACCTGCCAAAATTATTAATTGACTATAGCTACCGGTGACAAGAGCAATTAGTTCTGGGTTTTGTTTGTTTGTTCTTGCTGGCATTTTTCTTCCTGTTTAATATGTTTTTAATTTTACTCTGTTTTTATTTCTTTGAAAATAGTAAGTGCTTCTTAGCTTCATTATTAATAGAGATAGCACTTTTCTGGTATTATTAATCACTCTTTGTGATTAATCTGTATTTATGTAAAAACATAGTAGAAGTATGAAGGTTGGCTGAATAGAGAGAAACATTATATATTCTTGTATAATCTTAATTTTGGACATATCTTAAGAAAAACCAAATCCTAATTACTCTTGAAAGATATACCGCAAAAGGAAGTGTTAGGTCAGTTTGGAATAAACATATACTTAATTAGCCTAACCTCCAAGAGAGGTTTTTAACATGGATCTAGAAGTACCAGCAGGTGGAGCTGCATTCCAATGCTGAATAGCAAATGGACTTTTCCACAGGGTTGACTCGTGGTAATACCAAAATCCTGGTCAATAATCTTGTAAGGAATTTTGTGTATCATGGTATTAAGCACACACATTAAATTATGTATATAATATAACCATGATTTGGGATGTAATACAATTTTTTTCACTGCTTTACATGAATTTTATGGACTTGGACCCTGGGTTTGATGTCATCCAAATAGTTTTAGTTTTGCTATATTATATTTGATTTCCCCTTGTATATATACTACCAAAATACATACATGAAGAACTGAAACAAACGTAACTGTAAAGCCAAGTTCAGACTCATCATAGAGAAAGAGTGAGGAAACGATGGGTAGATGAATTGGATATGGAGTTCATACAAAGACAATGGAGAAACTAGTGGAGTTCGTGATGGTGTTAGTTCATTTATGGATGTTTGGCTTACATATCTCTTCTATACTTATGGCATTTTGTTATTCTCTGCTGCGAAGTACTGCATATTTTGCTGTGAGTGATAAACTGGAATTTCAAAAAGTAATAAAAAAAGTTTTAGGTATGAACAGTCAGATTTAACCTCAAAGAGTGATCAATAGAGATGGAACCTGAAAATAGGAAGGTGAAGAGCCTTATCTTCTATTAAAACAGGAACTGTACAGGTTACTCCTTTGAAGCAGTTGGTGATGACCGTAGTCTCTGACAAATCTTTTCCTCCTTTGCCTTTTAAATAGATTGTTTTTATTTTTTTTAATATCTATGTATCGTAAAATTGAAAATTAGTGCTAGAGACCAGGCTGGGAGAGTACTCTTCTCAATGTACACTGGCTTTCACAAAAAAATTACATTTTAATAACAGGCGAACAATTAAAGTTGGGTTATTTTCTTGCTGAAACAATAACTTAACCTATTTAGTACAAGGTAAATCTAGATGTTTGGCAATATTTACTTAATTAGCCACTGGAGTTTCATTTGGCAAAGAATGCATCTATTTTATCTTTCCTGCTTATTGTTTCTCAGATTATCTTTTAATTACATTGTAGTACTTAGTATTTATTGAATCTTATTATATAAGAAATAGAATTTAAGGTCCTGAAGGGTAAAAAAATCAAGATTCCTTGCTATAAAATAAAATGAACTATCCCATTGGTTAAATAAGAAAAACATGTGTGAAGCCAATAGGAAAATTTGAAGTTTTATAGCTCAGCATACTTGCATAATGATTGATGAATCACGCAAAAATATTAACTAGGCAATTTTGAAGAACCATGTACTAAGAATGATTTAATTAACCTTTAAAACAAGTTGTTTAACAGACTATGACAAGATAGGGGCAGGTCATGAAGTGGAATGAGAAATTTGTCAAGTCCTCAGGTTTTGTTTTTTAATGTAAAAAGTGGATGTGTCAATTGTTTGTAAATTGAACATATTACTCTTATGTTCCTTTTCTTAATAGGGTTGTAGGTGTCTGCAATAATTTTAAATTCTTGTAAGTGGACACCATGTGTTAGCATCCTTGCTATCTAGAACTGTGCTTAC
Source organism: Trichechus manatus latirostris (assembly GCF_000243295.1). Taxonomy (NCBI): domain Eukaryota; kingdom Metazoa; phylum Chordata; class Mammalia; order Sirenia; family Trichechidae; genus Trichechus; species Trichechus manatus. Next base: position 23,276,520 of record NW_004443957.1, read on the forward strand.
GCATAGAAGGTAGTCTAAGATTTGTGAAATGAAAGAATGGATTTATATTTAATAGGAGTTTTCAAATCTCCACTTCCATTATTTAGATTATTTGCTCTGGAGTTATTTTGTTATTTAGTGTTCAAAACATCAAACCAAGAAGCCTAAATCTTAATACCAGCTCTAGCAGTTTTGACTAGCTATACAACCTGGAGGGGAACAAGGCATAGTGTGCTCGGTAACAAGCTGATGATAGTGTTATGCACATATTTAAGTTTCCTCCACATTTGAAAACACGTGTACTGTGTTTCATAATCCAGGAAAACAAGTGCAACCAAAGATCATGCCCATTAGTCTTTATCAAACTGGTTACGAAAACAACCCTTCAAGTTTGAGGCTATCGCTACTTTCAGAGATTGTCACTGCTCACCAGCTGACCACCTAAGACTTACAGATGGCTAGCATTCCTTGCGAAGACGTTTACTATTTTATATTGCTGAACACAAGTTTGATTTTTTAAAATTATAATATCAAATACTACTGTGCACTACATCAATTGGTGATAATGCTGTTTGGACTGTATAATGAAGGAATTATTAGGCCCAGGGGTTAGAATCCAGGTAAGAATTCATGAACTAAGTTTGACACAAGCAAACATTAGGACTAGTAGAGTGAGAAAGTCTTTTTCGTCAGACAAAAAAAAAAAAAAAAATATTTTACTATTTAAGGAAGAGTATCTAGCATGAACCTGGGATGCGTTACTATCTGGTTAGAATAGAAAGTTGAAGGACCCATAAGAGGATCAAGTTATAGGCAGTTACTAATGCAGATTCAACAATTCGTGCTAAAATGACTTTGTAAAAGGGCCGGTAATATCTTAATTTACCACTTTTCTGTTTGAAAAGCTTTCACTGTGTGTTGAAGTACTTAGGGACTATTCTCAGTACTTTTGGGGATGCTTGTAATATTTGAAATGGAAAATATTACAGAATCCTTAACCACGTATCTCTTTGTATAGTGCTCACCTCACTGTGCCTTCCCAATATATGTTCAATTTATTGGTTATAGGAAAAAGATTAAAACAAGTTATTTATCTCTCCCATGCCTATAACAGAATAATTTTTAGATAATGATGTATGACTTTAGTACGCTAATGTCAGCTGTATCTGATTAGCAATAAGGGAAGCTTGGAACATAACATAGAAAAACTTGTGGTCAGTATTGGGTAACATCCTAGCAGGGAGAATGACTCAGTTCTAATGCCCCAATGTGGGGGCAAAAGCATTTGAGTACGTCTTGCCTTAGGATTTTATGGATTTGGAAATTCTGTTAGGGTAAGCACCCGGAATTTGATAGACCTGTGGGTCTAGCTGGGGGGAAGTCTGGAAACAGAGAGAAGCACAAAGTGGTGGGGTGTCAACATGGACTGTCAAGTGATGGTTTGATGCTGACTGCAGATCACTCTTGATGCTGTGGCCTGGACCTCTTTCTAGTCTACTGCTTGGAAATCCACCTAACCCCCAATGGAAGCTCCATGAGGGCCGGGATTGCTATTTTTTTTTTTCTCCATCAGTGTATCTGCAGTGTCTAGAACAGTGCCTGGCACGAGGTAGGAGCTCAGTAAATACTTGTGAATAAATTGAATAATTGAGCTTGTTATGAAATTATTCTGAGCAAGGTACTTTACTAGGTGCAAGGAGAGAAACAAAGGTAAGTATAAGAAACACTCCTTTCCTCAGCCAGCTCCAAGCCCAGGAGGGAGGACAGGTGGTATATTCAAAAGACAACGTAGAATAACCTCAAGGGCAGTGGGTCCGCAGAGGCAAATGAGGTAGTCCTGACTGAGAGGCAGGAGTGGAACTGCAAAAGTGCCCTGGGGTAGGGGCTATCCAGCTAGGCCCTCAAGTGTGGGTGGGCAGCAAAAGGCAGCAGTGGAAGGCAGTGCATCCAACCTGAAGGGACAGTTGGAGCAAAGACAGGAATGGAGACTTCAGATCATGACTGCACAGCAATAAACAGAGAGTTTGGGCCTGGGGTAGGGTACCTAGGGGATGAGGTGAGAGAAAAGATTGAAGGGGAAGGCTGGGGCCAGATTATGGAGAGTAGGAAAGTCACCATAAAGCAGCTCAGATGTTAGACCGTGACGATTTTATGTAGAATTAGAGCTTTTTGCGTGGTTAAGGATCATGAATAACAGTCAATTATAAAATCCCGAAGGTCATGGACCACAGTTTATACTTCATAGCATATTACACAGTTTCAGAAAATTGTTGATTAGCCCCTTTTAGCCTTAAATTCACTGAGACCTTTGTAGTATCTCCAATATATTTATTATAAAGTGACCCAGGCTAGGATATCTTCCTTATACAGAGCCCAGAAAGGACTCAGCCTATCCTTAGTCTGTCTACATCCACATTTTTTAATTTTTTTTGTTTATTGTTGTAGTTTAAATGAAGTTTACATTTTAAGTTAGTCTCATACAAAAATTTATACATACATTGTTATGTGACCCTAATTGCTCTCCCCATACTGTGACAGCACACTCCTTCTATTATACCACTGATTCCCCATGTACATTCAACAAGCTCCTAGCCTTCTCTGCCTTCCCATCTCATCTCCGGACAGAAACTGCCCATTTAGTCTCTTTATCTGCTTGAGCTAAGAGGCACGCTCCTCATGAGTATTACTTTATGTCCCACAGTCCAGTCCAATCCCTGTCTGAAGAGTTGGCCTCAGAAATTGTTTTAGTTCTGAGCTGATAGAGAAACTGGGGGCTATGCTTTCTGGAGTTCCTCTAGTCTCAGTCAGACCATTAAGTCTGGTCTTCTTACTAGAATTTGAGTTCTGCACCCTACCTTTCTCCTGCTCCATCAGGGACTGTCTGTTGTGTTCCCTGTCAGGGGGTCATTATTGGTAGCCGGGCATCATCTAGTTCTTCTAGTCTCAGGCTGATGAAGTCTCAGGTTTATGTGGCCCTTTCTGTCTCTTGGGCTAATACTTTCCTTGTGTCTTTGGTGGTCTTCATTCTCCTTTACTCCAGGTGGTTGGAACCAACTGATGCATTTTAGATGGCTGCTTGCAAGCTTTTAAGACCCTAGATGCCACTCACCAAAGTAGGATGCAGAACATTTTCTTAATAAGCTATGTTATGCTAGTTGACATAGATGTGCACTGAAAGCATGATCCCCAGACCTCTACCCCTGCTACTCTGTCCCTCAAAGTGTTTGACTGTATTCAGGAAACTTCTTAGCTTTTCTTTAGTCCAGTTGTGCTGACTTCTGCTGTAGTGTGTGCTGTCCTTCCCACCACCTAAGATGATTCTTATCTACTATCTAGTTAGTAAATAACCCTCACCCTCCCTCCTCACGCTGGTAACCATCAAAGAATATTTTTTTCTGAGTTTAAACCTTTTCTTGAGTTTGTATAACAGTGGTCTTATACAATATTTGTCCTTCTGTGACTGACTAAATTCACTCAGCATAATGCCTTCCAGATTCCTCCATGTTATAAGATGTTTCACAGCTTCATCATTGTTCTTTATTGTTGTGTAGTATTCCATTGTGCGGATGTACCATGATTTGTTTATCCATTTGTCCATTGATGGGCAGCTAGGTTGTTTCGATCTTTTTTGCTATTGTGAACAGTGCTGCAATGAACATGGGTGTGCATATATCTATTCGTGTGATGGCTCTTATTTCTCTAGGATATATTCCAAGGAGTG
>NW_004443957.1:23280319-23281781 GCF_000243295.1 Trichechus manatus latirostris
TATCTTCTTTGGTGAAGTGCCTGTTCATATCCTTTGCCCATTTTTTAATTGGGTTATTTGTCTTTTTGTTGTTGAGGTTTTGCAGTATCTTGCAGATTTTAGAGATTAGACGATGATCGGATTTGTTGTAGCGAAAAATTTTGTCCCAGTCTGTAGGTCGTCTTTTGACTCTTTTGGTAAAGTCTTTTGATGAGCAGAAGTGTTTTATTTTTAGGAGCTCCCAGTTATCTAGTCTCTCTTCTGGTGTTTGTGCATTGTTAGTAATGTTTTATATTCTGTTTATGCCATGTATTAGGGCTCCTAGCGTTGTCCCTATTCTTTCTTCCATGATCTTCATCATTTTAGATTTTATATTTAGGTCTTTGATCCATTTTGAGTTAGTTTTTGTGCATGTTGTGAGGTATGGGTCTTGTTTTCACTTTTTTGCAGATGGATATCCAGTTATGCAAGCACCGTTTGTTAAAGAGACTGTCTTTTCCCCAATTAATGGACTTTGGGCCTTTGTCAAATATCAGCTGCTAATCAGTGGATGAATTTATATCTGGATTCTCAATTCTCAATTCTCATTGGTCTATGTATCTGTTGTTGTACCAGTACGAGGCTCTTTTAATTACTGCGGTGGTATAATATGTTCTAAAATCTGGTAGTGTGAGGCCTCCCACTTCGTTCTTCTTCCTGAGTAATGCTTTACTTATCTGGGGCCTCTTCCCTTTTCATATGAAGTTGGTGATTTGTTTCTCCATCTCTTTAAAAAATGCCAGTGGAATTTGGATTGGGATTGCATTGTATCTGTAGATCACTTTGGGTAGAGTAGACATTTTCACAATGTTGAGTCTTCCCATCTGTGAGCAATGTATGTTCTTCCACTTATGCAGGTCTCTTTTGGTTTCTTGCAGTAGTGTCTTGTAGTTTTCTTTGTATAGGTCTTTTACATCTCTGATTAGTTTTGTTTCTAAGTATTTTGTCTTCTTGGGGGCTATTGTAAATGGTATTGATTTGGTGATTTCGTCTTCGAGATTCTCTTTGTTGGTGTAAAGGAATCCAATTGATTTTTGTATGTTTAGCTTGTATCCTGAAACTTTGCTGAAATCTTCTCTTAGTTCCAGTAGTTTTCTTGTGGATTCTTTGGGATTTTCTGTGTATAAGATCATATCATCTGCAAATAGAGATACTTTGACTTCTTCCCTACCAATCTGGATGCACTTTATTTCTTTTTCCAGCCTAATTGCTCTGGCTAGGACCTCCAGCACAATGTTGAATAAGTGGTGATAGAGGGCATCCTTGTCTGGTTCCTGTTCTCAAGGGGAATGCTTTCAAATCTCTTCATTTAGGACGATGTTGGCTGTTGGCTTTGTATAAATGCCCTTTATTATATTGAGGAATTTCCCTTCTATTCCTATTTTGTTGAGAGTTTTTATCATGAATGGGTGTTGGGCTTTGTCAAATGCATTTTCTGCATTGA
>NW_004443957.1:23282372-23286753 GCF_000243295.1 Trichechus manatus latirostris
TTTTTTTCCCTTGCTTTTTCTGTTATTGATTTCTACTTTTGTGGCTTTATGGTCAGAAAAGATGCTTTGTAATATTTTGATGCTTTGGATTTTGTTAAGGCTTGCTTTATGGCCTAATATGTGGTCTATTCTGGAGAATGTTCCATGTGCGTTGGAAAAGAAGTATACTTGGCTCCTGTTGGGTGGAGTGTTCGGTGTATGTCTGTGAGATCAAGTTGGTTGATTGTAGCATTTAGATCTTCTGTATCTTTGTTGTGCTTCTTTCTGGATGTTCTGTCCTTCACCGAAAGTGGTGTATTGAAGTCTCCTACTACTATTGTGGAGCTGTCTATCTCTCTTTTCAATGTCTGCACTCTGTGTGGAGCATAAGGGGCTATCTTGGCTCGTAGAATCTCAGGATTTAGAAAGCAGTTTAGCCAGGCTTAACCACTTTTAGTCCTCACACCTACTAGGTTTTCTCTCATCCTAGTGCCTTTACACATATTGTTTTCCTATATCCTCCCTCCACCAACTGTTCTGCTCCAGCATTTGGCTAAGCCCACCTCCTCCAAAACTCAGATCATTTGTTATTTCCTCTTGGAGTCCCTGGGTCACGTAGTTTAACACGCTTGGCTACGAACTGAATAGTTGGAGGTTCAAGTCCACCCAAAGGCGTTTTGGAAGAAAGCCCTGGAGATTCAGTTCCGAAAAATCAGCCATTGAAAACTTATGGAGCATGGTTCTTCTCTGACACACATGGGGTTGCCATGAGTTGAAATCACCTCAAGGGTAACTAGTTTTCTCTGGAAAACCTCTTTTCAACTTCCAACCTCCTGCCCAGGTGGAGTACACCTCTATCTGCTCCTAGATATCCTCTCTTCACATTTTATTCACTGCACGGTAATTATTTTTGATTTCAAGAATGGATCAATCAGTCAATCATTCAATCATTCCAAGCCCCGCCACAACATCCTTGAAGTTGATCATCCCTTAATCATGCCCTTAAATGCTTCCTGTGATAGGGTGGGCCATCCCATTTCAGTTTTAATTATTAGAAAATTCTTCATTATGCAGCTGAAGTCTGGTTCGCTGTCTCTTTTATCCATTGATTTCAGTTCTTTTTCTTCAAAATTACATGCCTGTAAAATGCCCAGAGACAATTATCCTGTTGTCATTAAATGTTTGTATGAAATGCTTTCCAGATTAAGACACCTCTCTACCTGATAACTCTTCTCTGGATACACTCCAACTGGCCATTTTCCTTGCTTAATACATAGAATTGAATACAGTTCTCCAGACGTGACTTGAGTAGAATGGGATATAGCGAATTCTTACCTTTGATATACTGGGAAATGCTGGTGGTATAGTGGTTAAGAACTACAGCTGCTAACCAAAAGGTCAACAGTTTGAATCCACCAGGCGCTCCGTTGAAACCATATGGGACAGTTTTACTCTGTCTATAGGGTTGCTATGAGTCAGAATTGACTTGATGGCAATGGTTTTTTTTTTGGATATAATGCAATATTTATTTTTATTAACCCTACATTTTTTAACTGTGTTGTTAGGAAGCTTATGTTATGACTAATATGAAGATTGCAGTTGGCTGAAGTCTGAATATATTTTTCATAAGAATTGAAGTTGTATGTGCCCAATAACTATGATTGGATGTAAAATGAATGGCACCAGCTTTATGCCATTCTATACTTTTGAAAACTTAAATGCAGAATGTAAAACATTTCCTAAGTAAATTCCATTTTAAGAACCTTTAGCTTGGGCTAAGTTTTCCATCTCATTGAACATGAATGACTTAAGAACTTTTACCACATTGTTTGCTGAAATCAAGCTATATTATGTGTTTCCTTTATCTATCACTACAGTAGCCATGGTTTAAAAAGGAGCTGCTACTAGTTTGACATATTTTGTTTTTATTCATATACAACTACATTTTCTTCCAAATATTCAAGACCATTTTAGATATTTTCATGAATTCGAAATTAAGTTTACCAGTCCACATATACTTTCCAGTATTTGCCACTCTTTTTCTTTTTTTGAAAATGACATTTGTTTCTATTTATCATTTTTTGTCACATTTTCTAGTTATCTATGAATTCTCAGATATTAAATAAATCTTAATCTGTCTTTATCCTCTTTTATAAACTGAAACATAGTTTAGCCAGAAGTTGGAGAAAAGTATCTCATTAAAATTGGCTAGTTATTGTTTTCCTGACTTCTCAATTATTTTGCACCCACTTCTCTGATTGAAGTGGTTTTCCTATATCCATCTATAATCTTTCTTCTTAAATATTTTATTTTTAAAAATACTCTTATTTTTTTTTTTTATTTCAAAAGAATAAGCAAAAGAAGCAATCTTATAAGAAATAGTCCTAAATATTTAAAAACAGGAGAAGTCCAAAACAATGGGGGCCTGATATCGAACCACTGGGTAGTTCTGAAGTGGAAAAGTCAGTAAAATAACTCAATATTATGAACCTCAACCAACATTCTGAAATGTAGTTTTATTTTCCTTTTACTAACAATGTATCATGCCTTATGACATGTTTAATATGACCTCTCAAAGGTGTAGCAAGGCACAAGAGAGAGAAAACCCCTCCCCCAAAAAAACCCAGGGAAGGAGCAGGAAGTAGATAAAGGAGGTAGCAGGAAGGAAAAAAGCACAATGAAGTGTGATAAGGTGGCAGAGGGTAAGGGAACCACTGCTAATGGTTCTACCAAATATGTACAAGCTATTTGCCTTTGATTGGGAATTGTCAGCTTGGGAAAGTGTTGCTGGAACATAGAATCTCAGGACTTGGAAAGCAATTTAGCCAGGGAAGGTTACATGAGGGGATGAGCTGGGACAGAAGACTTGAAGGGGAAGGCCGAGGTTATTTTGCCCTTATCCTTTAAGAGACAAAATTGGCTTGGGAGCATTGATCCTGACAGAGATATGAAAGAAAGAGCCTTCTCTTTCACTTCACCTGGACCACCTCTCTGAAGGACACTAGCTCCGTTTTTATTACACAAGAAGGAAAGCTAGGGGGCCATATGAGTATTTGGAATTGAGTTTTTGCTGTATCCATTTTATTACCCCAAGGCATTCCTCACTCATGTTCCTTAAACCGGGATTTTAAATTATGAACCTGAGACAGCCCCAAGTAATAGATATTCTTAGTTGCTAAAACAGATCAAACTAATTGGAAGTGAAAGACTTGGTTCCCAGTGACTTAGATTTCACAGTACTCTCTCCCTCCCTGTCTTTGAAATTAAAATTGTTTGTTTTTGTGATTCAAATAAAGCTACAAGTAGTAAGTTTTCAAGCATCGTCTGAAAAATATATTTAAGCTTGTGGTACATGCTGCTGTTTAGCAGTTTTGGGATTTAGGAGATTAATACAATAAAAATCAAGCTGAAGACCATTAGCCAAAAGCATTTGAGTCATCAGAAAGCACTGTCAGTAGGGTATATAATATTTTAATGCTGTGTAGCACTATTTTCTGGGTGAAGTGCTTGCCATAAATCACAGGTGAAATGGACTGTCTATTGCCTTCAGCTGGATGAAGATACTTTATATAGACATTTTCCTTCACTAGTTCTGATCAGCAAATTTCAAACTTTTAATATCAAATACCCTTATTGATAAAAACATCGTGTATGTACCTGCAGAAGAAAGGCCTGCCAATCTGCTTCTGTAAAAATTATAGCCAAGAAAACCCCATGGGGCTCAGTTCTACTCTGTAACACATGGGATAGCCATGAGTCAGAATTGGCTCAACAGCAATGGGTTTATTTACCAGCAATATCTGTGTACTAGGTTATGCATCACATACTTGTACTACTCTTCCAATATGTTCACTTTAAAACTCAAAAACATATATAACTGGTTGAGATAATTACGAGCAGAAATTTCTTGCATATAAATGCTCTTGTGCACCTTTTGGACTATGTATGCCTCACGTTAGAGACCACCAGTATAAAGGGTTGAATTCTATGCTTAATTTTGCTAGAGGTGCATATATTCAGAGGAATTCTGAAGAAGCTAGTGCCAAGTTTTGTTTTCTCTCTGGTTTAAATCATAGTAACTACAGGTCATTAGGTATTTGAGGTATGTTTGATCTAAGGGAAATGAATTGTTTTATGGGTAGAGGGTTCTATGAAATTTATATGCTATCATATATTAGTAAAAACTAATAGATGATAACCAGACTTAAGAGAAGCGTATTATAAACCCTACTGAGTTGCTGACAGCGGTAGATGATTTCTTTCCCCAGAATCAACACGTATGATTCTCGAAACCAAACCAACCTTCTAGAATGTAATTTGTTTATCAGACAGATGAGACTCTGATGACAAGTATACTTTGTGTGTGTGTGTGTGTGTGTGTGTGTGTGTGTGTGTGTGTGTG
>NW_004443957.1:23286853-23324513 GCF_000243295.1 Trichechus manatus latirostris
TGTGTGTGTGTGTGTGTGTGTGTGTGTGTGTGTGTGTGTGTGTGTGTGTGTGTGTGTGTGTGTGTGACTGCTAAATACAGCCCTTCCTGGCTCAAGCTTTTCAGCCTTGCTGAGTTATGGGGATAACCTTGTTTGTATCTTACTTTTTACGCTGAGGAAATTCTTCAGTAACAGAGCCAGTCCTTGGTCCCCTTCTGCTTTGCCAACTTGAGGAGGGTGCAGGAGAGCCAAGGAGATGGCTGAACACTGGGGAAGTAGGAGTGCAGGCAGATGATTCTTTAGGGTGGAAAGGTAGTGTGCCCTGCCCTGGGAGTGAAGCTATTACCTGGTGATTGCTTTGCTGTAAAATAAGCTTCATGTTGTTCATGTTGCTGTGAAACTAGGAGCCCCAAACATAAGGAAACTGGGTGTTCTAACTTCTGCCTGCCTGGGACAACATTCTCTTACTAACCTGAAGGACTTAATGTTCAGTGTTAGTTAAATAAAACCCTTCTCACACAATTACGTTAATTTACTTGATTCAGTCCATTAGAATATCCGAGGGTGCCTTCTTGGCTGCCAGTAGCTGTTTTTAACTAACACCCCCGCCCCTTATTTATAGTCTGTTTTAGCCTAGCATTAGAAATTAATCTGTTGTTCAATCTCATTTGCAATGAGAATCAATGGCACATTGTTTGCCTGAAAGGAGCTAATGCAGCCAAAGTAAATAATATTTTAGCTGAAGATATGGGCTTCCTCATTTATGATTCCATAACTGTAAAAATCCGAAGTGTTTTTCTTGACGGAAAACATCTGTGTAACAGGCAGGATATATCTTATTTGACAAGAATAGTCCAGATTCAGGAATTTTTGTTTGTTTGTTTATGAAGGAAATTTACGTTCTTTGTAGAAAACTTGGAAACTTACAAAAGTATAAAGAACAAAACAAAAGCAGCAAAATTATAACAGAATCTTACTGTTAAAATGTGATATTTTTCATTTCAGTCTCCTCTTTTTTTCTCCTTTCACTGTTCTTTTTTGTTTCAGGCAGAGAGTATATGGATTATTTTATTTTGCATTTCACTTTTTTTACACATTTTTATCATGAATTTTCCCCAAGGCATGAACATTATTTAAAATATTACATATGGATCATCATTTATTTAAATATCTCCTATTGGACATTAGGGAATTTTTTTCCTTTTTACATAAATCTTTGAATAGGTTTGATAAATTCTTTGGAATTGAGTATTCTTGTCTTGAGATATTATTTTTATGGAAAAAGCTAGTTCCTTTTTTCACAATTAGCAAAATTTAAAATCTTTATACTGATATTTTCATCAACTTCCTGTTATATCCAAGGTAAACATGGAAAATCAGTGTGAAAATGTGGGCAACAGAAGCCAAAAAATTGTTTTTAGGAATTGATTGTAAAGTGCAGATCATGTTTAATGCTAATTTCATAGCTATACATGTTGATAGTTTTTTTTTTTTTTTTGAATGTTGTTATTCTTGTTGCCTCAATTTACTATAAACTTGATGTTGCCTCAACTTACTACAGATTTCTGGCAACGATGTTTATTTTTATGACTGAAGTTAGCCTTGAGTTTCCCAGGGGGATGCCTCTTGGCTTTGTGGTCTTAAAGAAATCCAAGTCAGGCCCATTGAGTAGTTCACATGACTGAATGCCAAAAGATAGAACCCAAGTAAAATATCCTGTTCTGGAAAAATAAACCACCCAAAGGACTTGCTTGTCTTTTCTTATTTCTTTTTATTTCTAATTTAAGAAAAAGATTTATCCAAGGGGCAGCATTTTGAATTTAGAACTGAAACAATACAGACTTCTAGAAATGAGTAATTAAATTACCTAGGTTCATAGTGCAGTCAAGTGTGTTGTTATATTCATACTGCTTTACTAATATTCTATCATTTCTAGGTTTTATTTTCTTCTAAACATATCGGAGTACTTTGGAACTAACAGTAAATGGGTTTGTGTTTGTTTTCTCATTATCTTCAGTCAACATTCCATGGGAAACTGACACCGCATGTCTTTGATAGAAATGGGAGTAGGTGTGAAAATATTCTGTGCTCACTGTGAGACTTAGGTAATAATAATGATATTATCATTAACTCACATGTCCTGGGTGCTGGGCTTTATGCTTCATCATAGTTAATCCTCTCAACAACACTGGGAAGGTCTCTCCTAAAGAAGAGGAGTCTGAGGTTAAAACATTTTAAGTAAGTTGCCCAAGATCACGCAGGTGGAAAGTGGTTGAACTGGGATTGGAGCCCAGGCTGTTTCACCTTCAAACTTCATGTGTGAAACCACCAGGGTTATTGGCCTGAATGAAAGTGATGTTCTCTCTTTCTCTAGACTCTGTTATCATTTTTCTACCACAAACACTTATTCCACACAGTCCCATTTGCATTTATTTGGCTCATTTTAATCTTCTGACTATAAATTGTACTCTTTTTGAAATCAGAGATTGAAAAAATTCAGAATTACAAATTGTGTAACCCAGTAAGATACTCCCTCTCTACAAGCTATGCAATGCCTTACAACAAACCAAAAACCTGTTCCTGCCAAGTCGATTCAGACTCATAGCTACCCCATGTGTGTCCGAGTAAAAATGTGTTCCAGAGGGTTTTCAATGGCTAATTTTTTGAAAGTAGATCACCAAGCCTTTCTTCCAAGGTGTCTCTAGATTAACTGTTTGCACCACCAAAAGATACCTTATAATGTTGTTGTTAGGTGCATTGAGTCGGTTCCGACTCACAGTGACCCTGTGTACAAAGAACAAAACACTTCCCAGTCCTGCATCATCCTGACAATCGTTATGATGCCTGAGCCCATTGTTGCAGTCACTGTGTCAATCCATCTCATTAAGGGTCTTCCTCTTTTTTGCTAACCCTCTGCTTTACCAAGCATGATGTCCTTCTCCAGGGACTGGTCCCTCCTGATAACATGTCCAAAGTACGTGAGATGAAGTCTCGCCATCCTTGCTTCCAGTGAGCATTCTGGCTGTACTTTTTCCAAGACAAATTTATTTGTTCTTCTGACAGTACACGGTATATTCAATATTCTTTGCCAACACCATAATTCAAAGGCATCAATTCTTATTCGGTCTTCCTTATTCATTGTCTAGCATTCACATGCATATAAGGCAATTGAAAACACCATGGCCTGGTCAGGCACACCTTAGTCCTTAAAGTGACATCTTTGCTTTTAATACTTTAAAGAGATCTTTTGCAGGAAACTAATAATTATGCGTTAACACCTACTACGGGCTAAGCTCTGTGCTAGATCCCAGAACTGAATGAACACATACATTGGTTGTAAGCACAATTGGAACTATAAAGGTTTTTGGAATTTTCTTGGGGAAGATGCTCACCTTTGTTGAATGCCTACTACATACATGGTTTTACATATTTTGTCCCATTTATGGAGCCCTGGTGGTGCAATGGTTAAGAGCTATGGCTGCTAACCAAAAGGTCAGCAGTTCGAATCCATCAGACATTCCTTGGAAACCCTATAGGGCAGTTCTACTCTGTCCTATAGGGTCGCTACGAGTCAGAATCGACTTGATGACAATGGGTTTGTCCCATTTAATTCTAACCAGTCTGTCAGAATCTCACAGATAAAGAAGCTAAGGTTTAGGGATATTATATAATTTGCTATAGCTGGTCAGCAGCAACACCAGAATTGGTACCCATGTTTGTTTTATTCCATAGTCTTTGTTTTTTAAACTTTTTTATTCCATCAGAACAATAGATCTATTTTGTTAAAGCTAAGATAGTACAGAAAATTCTCTGACTCCACTCTAAAGTTAACTCTTGTCTCTATTATGCAGCCAGAGGTAGAGGAAGATATAAATCCAAGATTAATGTCTAAATCTGTCTACAATGACTGATGTATCCTTGAGAAAAACTGTGACTAGGGTTTTATTACCATCATTATATTAGATCTTAATGCAACAGAAAGGAGAAGTAAGAAATTGCTCATATTGTTATCAGATTCAATAAATATTTATTGAATATCTATTATGTGTTAGGAACTATGTTAGGTGCTTACATGGGTATTACCACACAGAAACACTGAGAAGTATTTTCAGATCTGTTTTACAATCAAGGACACTGAAGCTCAATAGATAAGAAACTTGTCCAAATAATATTGTAGAACTGGAATAAAAAACACAGTTCTTGAGTCAAAATACAGTATTTTTTCGACTATGTCTTGCTTCAGTGCTATTTTTAGAGTATATCAGTTAAAAATATAATAAAACTTTATTTTGAAAGAAGAAAAGATTTTTGCAATGCTTTCTTTGTTTTGAATGCCAAGAGAAGTATGGTAGTAATTGCTATTTCTGTCTGTAACTATGTCTGAAATATGTGAGTCTAGAGTTTTCATACATGTAGTAAGCTAAAAAAATTTCATGAAATAATTATATCAATACTTCCCAAAGTGAAGCATTTGTAATCTTATTCTCGTCTGTTTGTTATTTATGTTTTGTTTGTTCAAAGTTAGTTTTTAGGTGGGGGATGTATCAACATTCTTAATCTTTGTCAAATCCATTGGCAGGCAAATTTACAGTAGTGTTTGGTCAGTTGCTTAGGGGACAAAACTAAACAGCATATTGGTTGTGTTATGTTGGGCTTTGTGGTTTTACAATTTAGGAAGTTCAGTCCTTGTTCAATAACATGCAACCATTTCTGCTCTAAAATTTTTCCTTCTATATGTAACCAGTGGTTTAAAGAAAGCTATTTGGAGGAGACTCAAGAACTTTATATTCCAAAACAAAGAAATAATGCCACAGTCTACTTGATCAGGAATTGTTTTGTTCCCATAATAATCAAACATTTAAAAACTGTCTTTGGAGAATAAAAGTTTATTTGAGTGTGGTGGTGAATAAAGACCATGGGCTTTAGAGTAAGATAGATACAGGTAGAAATCTCAGCTCTGCCATTCATCTATAAAAGGAAGATTACAATACCTAACTTGCAGGGCTGTTTTGAGGCTTACACAATAAAATAAATGTATGTGTATGTACTGTGCCAGACACAAAGCAGATGACTGTTATTATTTCCTAGTACTTCCAACTCACTTAATTCCTAAACATATAAAATACATGGCTTTTAAGAATGTTCAATTGTTAAGACTGAAAATTAAAGAACTTAAGATAGGACTTCTGGTTTGAATATGGTAGTTTAAAGTCACATTATCCAATCCTCTTCCCAGAAATTATCCAGAGCAACAGGATGAATGAGAAACAGAAATGCAAATGATCATTTTTGGGGGAAACTAAGAGATTGCTAAAACCCAAGACCCTCAAAAAAGAGGAATGTCTGCTTACAACAGTGAGCATTGTAGAGTCGGCTGTGGAGATGAACAGGAGCAAAGAAAGAATGTGGTAGCTGCACCGCTAAAAATATATATATATATTTTAATAAAACATACACTAATTCAACAATTTCTACATGTACAATTCAGTGACATTGATTACATTCTTCAAGTTGTGCAACCCTTCTCACCCTCCTTTTCCAAACTCTTCCTCCACCATTAACATGAGCTCTGCCTCCTAAGTTTCCTATCTAACCTTTCAAGTGGCTGTTGCAAAGAGCCAGTTTTGAAGATGAGAGATACACCCTCATATGCAACATTTCAGTTTCCATTTTTGTAGCAGATCAAATTGTGTGCTAGCAGGGACAGGAGCTTTCTAGGACCCAGTATGGTTTTGGCTAACCACATGAAATACTTTCAGCAAACAGCCAGTCTCTGTTGCAGTGAAGAGAGTGTTTGCATTAGAAAATCACCACAGCTGCCATGTCCCTTGGCTGAGGAAATGTAAAGGGCAGATGAACACGCAAACAAAACCACATCATGAGAAACATTCCTGTTAGCCTGGAACATGACCCTGGGCCCTTCCCCATGTGAACTTCCAGCAAACAGCTGTACAAAAAAAAAAAAAAAATACTTGTTTCCATGGCAAATGATACAAAAGAACCAGCCCAAAATCTCTAAAAAATTCACAGGAAAAGAAAAAAAAGGAGGAAATGAGGAGGGAAACCAAATGCCAGGTAAGAAAAACTCATCAGGAAAAAAAAAAAAAAAAAGTTGCCACAGAATAGACAAAAATTGTTACCAAATATTGTGCTGTAAATGTTTAAATGAAGCAAAATAAAACTTTAAATAGATGCCTCTGTGAAAGATGAGTACAAATCAGAAATACAAGAATTCAGAAAAGAGGTGGTAGGTGAACAGAAAGATACGCTCAGAAAAGGAATGGAGGAGAAAAGTAAAGCCATCACAGAAATAAAGGTAAAGTGATCAGGAGCAAAAAAAAAAAAAAAAAAGACAATAAACTGCTGAAAACATCAAAAACCTAAAAGATGAGCATGAGAAAAGTGAGCAAAATGATAACAGAAATTTAAAAAGAATTTAAAAGAACTAGAGAGAAAATGGTAGCCATAGAAGATAGGCAAAGGAAATCTGTTGTTGTCAAGTTGATTTCGACTCATAGTGACCCCATGTGACAGAGTAGAACTGCCCCAGAGGGTTTTCTTGGCTTTAATACTTACAGAAGCAGATCACCAGGTCTTTCTTCTGCAGAGCCACTGAATGGGTTCGAACTGCCAACCTTTTGCTTAACGGGCATGTGCTTAACCACTGCACCACCAGGCTTCTCAAAGGAAATCTAGCATATGCATTATAGGAGTTGCTGATAAAGAAAATGGAAATTATGTGACAAAATGAATACTTACAGAAATAAATTAAGAGAATTTCCGTAAATTAAAGAGACTTGAATTTCCATGTTGAAAGAGCATACGAAGTCCAATGGAAATTGCACTTTGGTTGTTAAAGTAAAAACGTAGCCAAGTTAAATTATTTAACTTCAGAGGTAGTGAAACAATACTTTGGGTAACCGAGAAAGAAGTCACTTGTAGAAGAAAAAGATTAAAGTGACCTTAAAATACTCCATAGCACATTTCAGGCTAGAAGGCAGTGCAGCAACATCTACAAAATCATCAGAGAAAAAGTCTGACTCAAGAATTTTATAACCAGCAAAAATGTTGCTCAAGTACAAAGGCAATAGCAAACAAGTTTGAACATGCATGATTCAAGGAATATTGTTCCCCATGAGACATCTTCGGGAAATTTTTTTAGAAGATGAACTACAGTCAACCAAGAGATGACTGAAAACACTTTAACGAAAGTACTAGCCATGGACGCTGAATGTATGTAACTCTTTGACTAAGCCTAAAACAAATATGGGGGTTAGGGCAACAGAACAGACCGTAAATATTAGTTGTGCTAATAATATAACAAACTTTACAAAAATGGGGCAATGGAGGAAGAAAAAGAAAGATACAATAAACATGTTTATTTCCTTATTTTCAATAGAAATTATGAGTGTCAGGAAATACCATTTAACGAAGATAAAGCATATAGTAGCATAGGAGTTCTTAACATGGAATCCAGAGACCCCTTGAAGATCGTGAATAATACTCATGGCTTTGTGAATTTGTGTGGGGAAAAAAATAAAGATTTTTTTTTATTTTTAAAATATATTTATATAATATTAATATGGATTTAAATATTGTATTTATCTATCTTTAACTGAAATCTAACATTTCTTTAATTATCAATGTTGGCAACAAGTTACAGAAGTATTAACAGTATCTATGACTTTGTTAACAGTAGTTGAGAAAATATTTTCTTACGGCATTACTATTGTTGTAGATATCTCAAAATATCTTTGCAATTACATTAGCTATACCACCACTAAATCTTGTTAATGAGTTCAGGAAGAAACATATGTATTATTACTTTATAATATTTTAATATGTTTGTGTCAATAGAGTTTCCTTTGTAATTCTACATTTTATATTTTATTAATTTAAAAACATTGTCTGAGAGGAAGTCTATAGTCTTCATCAGCCTACCAAAAGAGTCAATAGCTCAAACAATGTTAATACCCCTTAACTGAGTTATAGTTATGTTAACAGTACAAAGGTAAATGCTATGGAAGATAATATAATTGATCTATATCAATTGACAGAGGAGAGAGAGGGAAGCAAGGAAGAATGGAAAATAATAATATCTTTGGTCATTGTAGGAAATGAACAGATATTGTTTAAAGAAATACACAACATACATTATACATTATAATTCTATTATGGAGTTATAAAGTTAACCACCTAGAGAAAAATACAAGTTACACCCACAGTTCTACTCTGACACACATGGAGAACCCTTGAATCAGTAACTAACTGGCTGGACTTTTGAGTGGTAATGAATTAGGAAGTTGGAAGAAATCAACAGCATCAACCTATACAAAGAAAAATGAAATAATTAAGAAACATAAAAGCAGAAATAAATGAATTAAATGAGAAAAATATCAATACTTCTTCTTTGGGAAGGAAGAAACTATTAGTTAATTAACTTAAAAAATTGAGAGGATACAGTTACATAACGTAAGAAAGAATAACAGGAAAAAGACATCAAAATGCTAGAAATTTAAACTCATGAGAGATTTTGTTTACTAAACTCTTGGTAAGTAATTTGAAAAATTGAATATAATGGTTAAATTTCTAGAGAGAGAGAGTTTACTAAAACACATTCCAACAGACATGAAAAATAAAAGCAGACAAATTAAAACCAAAGAAAAAACCCCATTGCCATCCAGTTGTTTCTGACTCATAACTATCCTACAGGAGAGAATAGAACTGCCTCATAAGGTTTTCAAGGCTGTAATCTTTATGGAAGCAGACTGCTTCATCTTTCTCCTGCAGAGTGGCTGGTAGGTTCCAACTGCCAACTTTTTAGTTAGCAACCGAGTGCTTTAACCACTGCTCCACCAGGGCTCCTGCAGACAAATTAACTGGGAGGAAAAGAAAAATAGAGAAAGGTACCCCTCCCATCATCATCAAAAGCACTGGGCCCAGATGATTTCACAAGAGAATTCTACCAAATGCCTAAGAACCTGATAATGTCAATGATATTTAAACTATTCTAGAGAACAGTAAAAGGAAAATGTTGCAATTCTTAAAATGATGCAAACGTGATATTGACACCAAAATTTAATAAAGACTGCTCTTAAAGGAAAACTTTAGACTATTCATATTCATAGTCATGCAAATAACTATGTAAAAATCCTAAGTAAAATGTTGACAAACCAAATATCACACACATTAGAAGAATAAAACATCCTGATTAAGGGAGTTTATTTCAAGGATGTAATAATGGTTCAATAAAAGGACTCTGTTAACATTCAATCTAAGGAAAAATTACATGATTATATCCATACATATGAAAAACATCGAATAAAATTTAATGTTAATACTTGATTTAATAGAAAACCTCTTAATACAATAGGAATAAAAGGATATTTTCTTAAACTGATAAGATATATCTATTTTGATCCCAAATTCAGCATCATCATTAATGGGGGAACACTAGAAGCACTCTTGCTAATTTTAGGAACAACAAAAGGATGTCCATTATCATCACTAATATTTAACATTGTTTTGGACTAATAACCAATGCAATGAAACGCGAAAAATAGAGATGTAAAAATTGAAAAACTTTTGTAGCTCATCTGAGTGTTTACCTGGAAAACCAAAACAATCAGATGAAAATTTTTGCAAACAGTAAAAGAATTCAGTACAGTGGTGAAAGAAACAATTTATATGTAAAATTCAATAGCTTTTATGTAGACAAAACTACGGTCATTTATAGGTCTATTGGAAGAAAGACCCCAATTTAAAATATCAACATAAAAATGGTAAAATAACTAGCAATAAACTTAGTAAGATTGGACAAGCTTCTATATGAAAGCAACTACAAAAACAACAAGCCAACCTTAAAAGGTTGTTGAAGTTCACTGGAAAAAAAAATTAGAATGATACACCGCAGAAAGTCTCAGCATCTTATAAATTTTTTTCTAATTTATTCTATAAATTTATTGTGATATCTACAAACATATATACAGGATATTTTTGAATCTAGATAGACTGATCTAAAGTTGATATGGAAAAATATTCGAACACAAAGAGACAGGGAAATTTAGCACAAGGAGAGTAATCATGGAGGATTAGCTCTTCCAGGTATTAAAATATATTATTAAGCCTCAGTTATAAATAATTTGGTTCTGGTGCATAAAGGGAGAGATGAATGAAATAGAATATGGCATACATTATGTGAATAATAGTGGCATGTAATATCAATGAGGAAAATAGTTTTTCAATAAATAATGATGAGCCAACAGGGTAGCCATCTGGAAAAAAATGGATTCATACCTCATACCTTACACCAGCATAACTTCCAAATGGATCAAAGATGTAGATGTAAAACATAAACCATAAAGGTACTAGAACACAGAGTTCTGGACAGAGCTGGAGAAGGATGTAGAATATAATTCTAACTCACAAAAAAAAAGACCAGATTTACTGGCCTAAGGGAGATTAGAGAAGTCCCAAGAGTGTGGCCCCCAGACACCCTTTTAGCTCAGTGGTGAAGTTATCTCCGAGGTTCACCGTTCAGCCTGGGAGTGGACAGCCCCGTAAAACCAAATGGGACTAATGAGGTACAGGAGTCCAGTGACAAGGGCCAGAAGGCAGAAGGGGACAAGGAAGCTGGTGATAGGGAACCCAAGGTTGAGTAAGGATATTGTTGATGTGTTGTGAGATTTTAAACCATTGTCATAGGGTAACATGTGTAGTAACTGTTAAATGAGAAACTATCTCGTTCTGTAAGCCTTCATCTTAAGTGAGAATAGCAGCACAATTGGAAGAGCGTAGTCAATGTCACTGAAATGTGTATGTAGAAATTTTTGAAATGGTGTATCTTTGGCTATGTGTATTTTCACCAAAAAAAAAAAAAAGAAGGTTGAGAAGTTAGAGGGTTGACATGTTATGGGGTTGTTAACCAATGTCATAAAACACTATGTGGACTACGGTTTCATGAGAAACTATTTGTTCTGTAAGCCTTCACCTGAAGTACAATAAAAAAAAAAAAGTACTAGAAGACATCATAGGAGAATTCTTTATAACTTCAGCATGAAGAAAGCTTTTCCAACTATGATAAAAACTGGGAACCATAAGAAAAATATTAGTAAGTTTTACTTACTATATAAAAGTAAACTATTTCTGCATGGTCAGAACTGCTCTAACAAACATCAAAGACAAATATCAAACTAGAAAACTTTTTAAAACTCATATTACAGGGAAAATATATTTTACTTAATATATAAAGAGCTTCTACAAAGTGACACGAAGAGACCATCAACAATATAAAAATGGATAAAGTTTATAACATGCACTTCACACAAAAAGAAATTTTCCCTTGTTACTGTAATATTAAGCAGCCTCTTTCCATTATTTCCGTCTCAGTATAGCCTGCTTATTTCTACCATAGCACTTCTTCCAATTTCTTATTTTTTTCTCTTTGCTTGTTTACTTGTTTTATTCTATATTTCCTCTTTAACATTGTGAATTCCATGGTGAAAGCCATCATGTCTGTGTCCTCCACAGCTGGTTCCCTAGCACCAAGTACTGTGCTGTCAAATAAGAGGTACTCAATAATTTTTAAAATCAGTCTGTTCTAGTCCTTCATCAGAAGATGCCTTCTGATCATCCTTCCCTATCACCTGGGCCAATGTCTTAGGCTGGCTTCTCTAGAGGAGCAAAACCAGTAAAGCATGTAAGTATATTTATAGAGAGAGATTTATATCAAGGAAATGGCTCATGTGGTTGCAGAGGCTGGAAAGTCCCAAGTCCGTGGATCAGGCTGGAGTCTTCTCTTGAGTCACATAGCTGCAGAGGCTGGCGAACCCAAGACTGGCAGGTCAGACAGCAGGCAAGCTGCTAGTTCAAGTCCCAAGACCAGAGGTCAGACGAACAGGAGCTAGCTGCAGAATCCAGAGAGAGCAAAAGCGCGTGCACCTTGTCGAAAAGTCCACCTATATTGGACGCAGGCCATACCACAAGGAAACTCTTTTTCAATTGATTGGCTACTCACAGCAGATCCCATCATGGAGGTGATCACATTATATCAGATCTCATCATGGAGGTTATTATATCATTATACGACTGCCAAACTACATCGTAACTGCCAAACCCCTGAGAATCATGGCCTAGCCAAGTTGACAAACAGCCTTAACGATCACAGCCAAATATATCCAGCCAGGTTTTTTTATAATACTAAACTCAATAGTTAGGCTGAGATTTACAGAATTAAAAAGACCACTCACTAGAAAAGACCATTATGTTTGGTAAAGTAGAGGGCCAATGAAAATGAGGGAAACTCTCAATGAGATGGATTGACACAATAGCTGCAACAGTGGACTCAAACATAACAACAATCATGAAGATGGCACAGGATCAAGCAGTGTTTTGTTCCCTTGTATATAAAGTCACCATGATTTGGAACTGACTCCACGGGAACTAACAACAACAGCAACAACAACATAAATATATATAATAATGGAGCTGCAATGTAAACTTTCTTATTAGGCTTTGAATGCTCAGCTTCAAGAACAGGGCATGATTACCTACCTGTTGTTGTTGTTAGGTGCCGTTGAGTCGATTCCGACTCATACAACTCTGTGTACAACAGAATGAAGTACTGCCCGGTCTTGTACCATCCTGACAGTTATTGCTATGTTTGAGACCATTGTTGCGGCTGCTGTGTCAGTCCAACTTGTTGAGGGTCTTCCTCTTGTTCGCTGACCCTCTGCTTTACCAAGCATGATGTCCTTCTCCAGTGACTGGTCCCTCCTGATAACATGTCCAAAGTAAGTGAGATGAAGTTTCACCATCCTTGCTTCTAAGGAGCATTCTGGTTGTACTTCTTCCAAGACAGATTTGTTCATTCTTCTGGCAGTCCATGATATATTCAATATTCTTTGCCAACACCATAAGTCAGAGGCATCAATTCTTCTTCAGTCTTCGTTATTCGTTTTCCAGCTTTTGCATGCATACGAGGCAACTGAAGATACTATGGCTTGGGTCAGGTGCACCTTAGTCTTCAAAGTGACATCTTTGCTTTTTAACACTTTAAAGAGGTCTTTTGCAGTGGATTTGCCAATGCAATACGGAGAAAATGATAAACAGAAAATACTGAAATTGTCATCATCATGATTACCTAGCAGTGCTTACAAATTATTTGTTGAATTAAGACGTGTCAAAATAAGAGTGTTTTTTAAAAGAGATCTTAATATTTTTCTTTGGCAAAATGTACTGCTTCATTAATAACTTCTATAGGGTTTTGAATTCGATTTTAATTGCTTGGATTTTCTTCAGTCAATGCTTTCATCTATTTGTCTCTTTGACTTTTGTGACTTAATAACCATGATAAGATTCATGGATATCATTAGAGATAATGTGTGAGAGGCTCCAGAAGTTCTGTTAATTTTTACTATTTCTCTAGTATTTTTAGGATTAAATACCATAATTGTTACATTTTCAAATATTTTGTAATCACTTAGTGTTTCTTTTTCTTAAACATTTTTCAGACAACCATACTGCTTATATCCGACTTCTTCAGCCATCACACTTTTCATTTCCTTAACTATGTAATACTTACATGTTCATGTCTTCTAAGACTGGCAATTTATGTATTTGTTTATGTCTATTGTGGACATTTACTTACTAAACACACACACATGAACACACACACACACACACACACACATATATATACATACACACATGGATTTTCTGTTTTGCAAGTTAAACTGCCCATTCTTGAAGACAGGGATTGTACTTCATTTTCTGTATTTATAAACTACTACAGTGAATATTTTAAAGTAGTTATTTCTATATATTGTTCAAAATTGTTGTCTGGCTAATTATTTCTGTAACTCCACCATCATCAGTGAGAGTCCTTGTCTAAGTGCTGGACATTAAAAATTTAAGTTTCTGTACTCTGAGCAGTTGTAATCTAGTTTGGGAGACTGAATATGCAGTTAAATGAATGTGGTTATCTACAGATGCATAACAGATTACCTTAAAACGTAGTGTCTTAAAACAACAAATATTTATTATTTTGCAGTTTTTGTGGGTTAGGAATATGGGCATGGTTTAGCTAGGTCCTTTGGCTCAGGATATCTCCTGAGTCTACAATTAAGATACTGACTGGGACTCTGGTCATCACAGGCTTCACTAAGGAAGGGTCTACTTCCAAGCTGACTTACATGGTTATTGGCAGGATTTAGTCCCTTGTGATCCGTTGGACTAAGGGCCTCAGGTCTTTGCTGGATGTTTATGAGAGATCTCCCTAGTTCTTTGCTATGTGAACCTCTTCATAGAGTAGCTCACAACATGGCTGGTTTTAGCAGGGAGTAAGAGAGGGCATATAAGACAGAAGCCATAGTTTCTTTATAACCTGATCTTGGAAGTGACATTTCATCATTTTTGCCCTGTTCTCTTTTAAACAAGCAAGACCTTAGGTCCAGCTCACATTTGAAGAAATTAGACAAAGCTGTGAATGACAGGAGGTGGGCCATCGGTGGCCATCTACCGCATGTGGTAAATATCAAACAAAGAGATAAGACATGTCAATAAAAGAATTCAAAGCAGTGATCTCTATGGGACGTGATATCCAGGAAGGCTTTCCTAAAACTTTGGAATTTTAGTCAAAACACAAAGAAAGTTTAGATAACAAAGGAGGAAATCAGCCTGTTGTACAGAAAAAATATATAGACAAAAATGGAGAGGTGGACACTTGTCTAGATTATTTAGGGAAATAAAATTAGCAACCCCAAACCAGATACCTATTTTCTCCTTTTGGTAAATACTATTTTTACCTCAAATCTTGTTTGGGTATTTATGTTTTTTAAGTATCAGAGAAGTTGAAAGTAAAAATCCAGCATAGTTCTGAAATACTTTATCATGTAACCTGAAATTATAAGATTTGATTCAATTACAAGGATGGGAAATGATGTATCATTACCTCCAAGAGCAAGCAAGTAGAATCTTAGTTATCTGAAAGCTTATATAAACATGATCAAATGTTGACTTCCATCTTATGTATGGTAAAAATATAAAGTTTTTTTTAGGATGCATGGCTTTTTAAGAATGTAGTTACTAATGACTTTTTGAGATGGGAATTCAAATTCATTAAATTATTTTAAGTAGTAATAGGGTACAAGAGAATGTTATTTTTTCTAAACTCCCAGATTAAGATTGGTCCTTATAGTAACTATTTATTTAACCAATCATAGTACCTGGCATGATGTCTTTGACTTTGTCATGAAAATTGCTGGCAGTGGCAGCAGTAGCAACAGCAGCGTTAGCATTTATTGCATGCTTGAGCCCTGGTGGCATAGTGGTTAAGAGCTACGGCTGCTAACTGTAAGGTTGGCAGTTGGAATCAACCAGCCGCTCCTTGGAAACCCTATGGGCAGTTCTTCTGCTCTACTGGGTCACTATGAGTCGGAATTGACTCCACGGCAACGTGTTTCGTTTTTTTTTGGTTTGAGCTATCCTAAGTGTTGCAGCAAGCATGTTATTCTTATTAAATTTTTATGACAACTCTGTGTTATAGGTATGATTATTATTCCATTTTTCTGAAGAGGAAAGTGAAAGTCATTGAGATTAAGGACTTTGACTCCTCCCCTCCGAAACAAAAACAAACAAAAATATATATATAGCTAGTATGTAGCAGTCTCTTAATTCCAATCCAAGTAGTTTTTACTCCACTGCCTGAGTTTGTAATCAAAAGAATAGACTGCCTCTTAGAGCAAGCATTTAGCATAAAGGTGGGCCATGTGAGTGAACAATATGAAATCATATGCCACTTTTCACCTAGGCTCTGTAGATTTTCTTATTGGCTCTGGATCAACAGCAATCTAAACATTAATAATTAGTTTGGTTGGAAATGTCACTTGGCTAAATCTCCCTTTCAGTGTATCTGCTAATTGTTGTTAATGATGCCTGTAAAACACGTTTATTGCATTTTGGTTTGAGTACAGATTGTACAACAAAGAAACAATCCCTGCCTTTTGGAGTTCAGGTTTTAAAGAGAAGGCTTGATATAATCGTTTAACAGGAGTGTTCTTCAGAGTGAAGTAGAGAAGCACCGGAACTTGGAGGTGAGGAATTGAAACCTTGTTTGTAATATCAGTTGGTAAGAGTGGACTGATGATTGTCATACCAGAGAAATGCCACAGTATGTCTCTTATTCCTTGTCTATAGTTTTTGGAAAGTTTTGGATATATGCCACAGCCTGTTGGTGTGTGTGGGACACACGTCTCTCATTGCAATTTCTGCAATGTGCTGGTGACTTGAGAAGAGAGGGAGTGGATAGGCCGGATATGGGTGCTTTCTCATTATCAAGTATCAGCACAATGTACAGGTCTGTTTTATGTCGAAAATGTCTTTGAAGAAGATTTAAACTGGAATGAAGTAATTAACTTCATTGACCCTGAAAAGACTATGATAACTTCCAAATCTGGGATGTTTCTAGTTACCAACTATGGTGACTACTCTGAAATTTTTCATATTAGAAGAAACATTTAAATTTAAAATGGATAGTCATACTGATGATTCAGTTTCATGTTGAGTATTTATAATTGTACTGAATATTTCATATTTTTAATATTTTATGAAGAAAAAAGAAAGAAAAATACACAGGTAAGTATGAACAGACACACATCATTGTAAGAGGGTAGAGAAAATCAAAATAAAAAATAAACAGAAGAAAATTAAAATTTGGCTATGGTTGGATTTCGGTGTTAGAAGTCTAAAGTGTTTCATTTTAGTCCATCAAAAGGAATTCTTTGTATATTCAATTATGACTACCAGTAGGAAGATGACATTGCCAAGAGTGAAAGATGAAAGCTTAAAGTGAAAGGATTGAAAAAGAACACCACTTCCAGACAATGACGGTTTTGATTAGATTTTAAATACTTAAAATATTTCACCTCACAGCATTAACAGCTAATGTTGCAAATAAATGCTTTCTTTGTTAAGTTGCCTAATGCAGAGAAATATTTTAGTGCTTTCCCAGTGACCATTATAAACAAATTAGTAACCACACACGACTAAAGTTTCATGAATACAACATCTCCAGTTTGTATATGATCAAGTGAAATTCCTCCCTTTCTTCTTAAATTATGAACACAGTACGTTAATTTGAAAATTTTTGAGGAAAAGTGTTTATTTTCTCCCCTATGCCAAATATCAATTTTAATTCTAATGTTACCTTTCAGAATTTGTTCTTATATATCTGTATCTTTATAGATAGTTGCAATCAAAGTGTATATAGAATTCTGTGTTTTGCCTTTTAATTTAATGTCATATGATAAACATTTGCTCATGTTTCTACATGGAAAGTAGATTAATGCTACATCATATTATTTAAAAGATCATATGTTTTTAATCATTTACCTATTGTGACTTTTTTGTTGACATCCTATTACTGTCAATTTTTTTATTTTCAGTGAATTATAATGAAAAGGCAAATAATTTTATCACAAGACTTATAAGACCTATAATAAAGTAACTATATTTCATGAAAGTGGTAACCACTTGTAATCCTACCAATAGTATGAATGTTCCAGATTTATAATAACACTGACTTGAGTGACAACCTTAAAAAAAAAAAGTTTTCTTTCTATACAAATCAAGTTTTTTTTTTATTGTACTTTAAGTGAAGATTTACAATTCAAATTAGTCACTCATACAAAAATTTATACATACATTGTTATGTGACCCTAGTTGCTCTCCCTATACTGTGACAGCACACTCCTCCTTTCTACCTCGGATTTCCGTGTTCATTCAGCCAGCTCTTGTCCCTTTTTACCTATACATCTTGCCTCTGGACAGGAGCTGCCCATTTAGTCTCATGTATCTATTTGAGCTAAGAAGCATTCTCTTCACGAGTATCATTTTATGTCCCATAGTCCACTCTAATCTTTATCTGAAGAGTTGGCCTCGGGAATGGTTTTAGTTCTGGGTTGACAGAGAGTCCAGGGGCCATGCCTTCTGGGGTTCCTCCAGTCTCAGACCATTAAGTCTGGTCTTTTTACTAGAATTTGAGTTCTGCAACCCACTTTTCTCCTGCTCCATCAGGGACTCTCTGTTGTGTTCCCTGTTAGGGAGGTCATTGGTGGTAGCCAGGCACCGTCTAGTTCTTACTTCAAGTTTTTTAGTTTATAGTTCTTTGACTATAACTCAGTGTGAACATTTGTTCCTGTTCTTGTTTCTTTGTTATCCTACTTTTAACGAATTTTCCTCTGTTGTATTGATTGGTGTCTTATTTCTTACAAATTAGAATAATCTCTTTAAATGGTACAGATTTCAATCTATTGGGGTAGTTGATATACATTTTCTCTTTTATTTTAGGTTTTAATTTTCATCTTAATTTCTGTAGATTCATCTCTGTCAGTATTTTCTCTTGTGACTTTATATATTGCTTTGAAAAATTGTTATTCTTCTATAGATCTGATACATATTCTAACTTATATTCTCTTAAGATAATTATAACAGCTGTATTTAGCCATTTAATCTTTTAGACTTTAGTTTGCTATATAATGTAAAATATGAATTAGAATTAAACAATTTTAAAAGAAATAATCCAATTTATCCACTTTGTCTTGAGACACTAGCTGGTATATACATTATTATTTTCCAGTTATTACATATAATATTACACATTTATTTGTATACCAGCAGTCTTATCCTCCTATCCTCAGTATTAACGCTTGTGATGTTCTGCTGCTGCTCTCCTTTTTCTGTTTTCATTGGTATAATTGCCCATGTGTTTTTCCAAATAAATTTTAGAATAATTTTGCTAAGTCTAAAAACAAACACGCAAAAAAAAAAAAAAAAAAAAAACCTTTAAGTTTTTGATGATAGATGCATTAAATCTATAAATTAACTGGGCAGGAAAATACACACATTTTGATATTTAGTTCTTCATTAAAAAATATTTTATGTCTTTAAAGAGGAGTACTACTTGGGTCCATGAGAAACTTATAATAGTCATATTGTCTCTAGAATTATAGTTTCTCCTCCCAACCTTCCTAAAGCTGGCTTTTGTTTTTTTTATTCTGGCCGGCTTGAGGCATCATCTGCATTCAAGCCCTGAAATACCACTTGTATAATTTAGGTGATTCCAAAAAAACCTGTTGCCATGGAGTCTATTCCCACCCATAGCTACCCTATAGGACAGAGTAGAACTGTTCCATAGGATTTCCAAAGCTGTAATCTTTTGGGAAGCAGACTGCCACGTCTTTCTCTTCCTGAGCCACTGGTGAGTTCCAACCGCGGAATCTTTGGAGCAGCTCCAGTGCTTAAACACTGCGCCACCAGCTCTCCTTCAGGCGTTCCACTAGGAGTTAAAAGCTCTGATATTTGTGTTTAAAATTGACACTGCGCAATATAAAGATGAATTAATATAAAAACATATAAAAATTCACCCTAATAACTTAAGCCACACTTCAGGAGTTTGGAAAGAGGAAAGCAGGATGCACCCAGGTATGGCGCCTGTGAGGTTGAGCTCCTGAGCGCAGGGATACTTGTGATACTTGTGGGGAGTACCTGTGGAGCAAGCGCAGACCGTCATAGGCACCTACAGGCCCTGCCTAGGAATGCGACCTCCTCCTTCCCCGGATGGGCAGCCAGGTTTCCTGCCGCCAGCCGCTGAAGGCCAGCATGTTCCCTGGCGGGAGCGTGGGCATTTAGTGACGTTGAATCAGTTATGTCTCCTTCCCATGGACTCCGCTGCCCCAACCCTTGGAAGACAGGCATCACCCAAGGATGATTAAACCTTGTCTCTGAGCCTTGGGTGGTACATGGCCTGGGAGTGGGTGAAACGCTCGTCCTCACTAAGACTTGGCTTCTGGCCTCCTGCCAGGGCTGCAGCGCTGCCAATCTGGAGAGGGTATTGCGGCCACCATACCCCGTTTTGAGATGGTGCAGTGCATTTGAGCCAGACTCCAACCCTCCCTACGCCCACATCCAGGACTCTTTTCGGGATTGGAAGGTGAGGGAGGCGGTGCAGGGAGAGGGGTTTGGGGTAGAGCCTGGGGCGTCAGGGTGGGAAGGCAGAGAACCTTTCCCCTGAAGAAGAGAGGTAGGACCACGCGTGGGCCAAGGATCCAAGCCCCCAGCGCATGTTCGATCGTCCCACTGGACTTCACTTACAAAACAAATTCACAAATAAAATTATTAAGAATTTCAAGAAAATGGCTGCAAAGCATTAAACCCCAAGGTGGCGGCGCTTCTGAGATGGGACCCTGTAAACTGCACTGGTCCAAGAACCCATGAAGCTAGTCCTTTAATTTGTAAGACAAACACACCTATTTCTCTTTGTTATGTTTAAGACCCCTCGCTTTAAAGGTATTTTGTTTCTGCTTCCTCCTGACAATTTGAAGTATCCTTAAGTGTATAGTGTCTGTTTGTTAAATAAATCAATGTAAGTATTTAGGCAAAACCACACAGATATCATTTTATAGAAAATTAAAAAAGCATCTATCATACTTTTGGCAGTGTATCTGATTCTCATATTTTTACACATAAAATGTTTACTTCGTAAGGAGATCCTTTGGACTGCTGAATTGTATTTTCCCTGAAAATATGATCAAAGGTTTGCATAAGTTTGTTTAGTTGTTGTGGAAACAATCAGGGCTGAAGTTAAGTCTGTTCTCCTAACGTGGACATTTGAACAATGTCTGTGAGCCTTTTCTAAGGGCTGGCAGACGGATACTTTTTTTTGTCTTAATCAGCATTTTTACCTCTATATTTTTTCTTTTCTTTATCCCTATTTGATATCTAGATTTATTTGGGAAAACGTTCATGTTAAAGACTTATCTAAGAGCAATTAAAACTTTGAAATGATTTCCAATATTTTTATCCTAAATTTTAAAACACATTTCCTTATAAGAATATCATTACTGAAATTTAAATACGATTCTTGAACATAATGTTCATTTTCTTTTTGTTTGCTTTTGGAGTGTCTTGATGACATTGAGATGCTTTTTAATGAAATCAAATATCACATTATCAAATAGCGTAAGGTACAATATTACCTGTTTTCTTGTCTCTGTGAGAATACCTTGCCAATGCATGGGGTATGTTTTGAGGTTAAAAATGCCACTTTGTATTTAAGATTAAATGTACAACTCAGAGTCTGTACTTTGTTGGACATTAAAAATCTCAAACGGCTGTTTTTGCAAGAGTGCTGCTGCCCTGGCCAGAGTCCAGCCTAAGCAATAACATCCTACTCAGTATACCTCAAAGCCCTGCGTCAATTATTACGGCATTCTTCCTTGCTTCCTGTTCTAAACAGCTGTGTAACATTTATGAATTCATGAATTTATGTGCATGATTTTACCCATATCCTGTTTCAGCAGTCCATGAAGTGAAACGATCCTTGCATTGTGCATATACTACCTGCCATTTTTTAAAATGCATATATTTAAGGTTACCATGCAGCTCATCATCAACATGGATAAACTTTTTGAGTAGTGGAGCAGAATGATCTTTTCTTAAATATTACATAACATGCTATACATGAATTCATCATTGGCCTTAATTTTATAAAACACAGCAAATAATAGCACTTCCTCATCAAAGCAATCATTGAGGGCCTTTAAGTGGTCCGGAAAATCACCTGTTGTAATGTGAGTAGGAATGTACTCAGTTAAATGAGTCCTGAAATATATTTGACGTTAGCTCAGCTGAAAATCAGGAAACAGTCCTGTTTTTGTGGATTAGGTGCAAATAATTTAAAAATGATGCTGGACAGAAACATTATAATTGAGTGAGGATGGAGAAATCTGGAAAAAGTATTTGTAGATCAAATTGAAAACAGTGAAGGAAATGTTAACTATCTGATTTTCTGTAGCATCCCAAAGCAGGGAACATAATTTACTAATTGTATTCAGAAAATCTTTAATGCTTTGAATATGTATGTTTACACTAGCAATCTTGTATACATAAAAGACATTAGAATTGATTTGTGTTAAATTAACTGCTGACTGAGCGTAGACTTTTTAGAGAGGAGAACATGTTCAGGTTCGGTCCATTAAAGGGCTTTTGAGCAGACCGTGTCCTGAAGCCTGGAATTTCTTTGCTGTTTTGTCACCCTCTGTTAATCTGGTGCTTTCTTCAAGTCCCAACTCATTCCTTGTCTCTTCCTTGATGTCTTCACTGTGTATTTCCCTAGAGCTCAGGGGTCTCTCTTGTCTCTGGAAACTGAGAGAACCTATTGTCCATCTGTCCTGTATCATTGGCTTGCTCTCAGATGCTGGGTTAGACTTCTCTTAACTTCTATTAGCTCGCTAGTTTTCAACTACATTTAAACTTCTATCATGTTGGGCCTTGTGATTCATCTATTTCTTTTCCTCTTCTATTCTGCCTTACAAATACTGAATAGTTCCTTTATAACGCAGTTTGTTTCTGTTGTTAGTTGCTGGCGAGTCGGCTCTGACTCATGACGACCCCATGTACAACAGAACAAAGTGTTGCCTGGTCCTTTGCCCATCTGCACGATTGTTGGTATGGTTGATCGAGTCCACTGTTGTGGCCACTGTGTATTTTAAGTGCCTTCCAACCAAAGGGGCTCATCTTTCAGCACTATATTGGACAGTATTCTGTTGTGATCCGTAGGGTTTTCACTGGCTGATTTTTGGAAGTAGATCACCAGCCCTGTCATCCTCGTCTGCCTTAGTTTGGAAGCTCTGCTGAAACCTGTCCACCATGGGTGATCCTGCTGGTATTTGAAATACCAGTGGCATAGCTTCCAACATCATAGCACAAACCACCACAGTATGACAAACTGACAGATGGGTAGTGGATAATGCAGTTTAGGGTTTTCATTTTAGTTTTTTGTGTATTTATTCATTTGTAACTATCAATATAAAGTCAAGAGTTTAACAAAAAAGAATTAAGAAATTGTGAACACTATTAACAAATCATGTACAGGCAGCATTTAGACCCCAGAAGGCAGCAGTAAACATTCTCCTAATTATCAAGGAACCACTCTGAATAAAGAAAAACTATAAGGAGCAGAAATCTGTTAGTGGAAAGGAAAAAGGAAGTGAGGAACTGGATATTGATCTTGCCAAGTGAAGCAATGAAAGAAAATATTATTTTGTGAACTTCTTTCCATTATTTTCTCAAGTACAGTCCAGCAACTTAGATTAACAGAACAATGGCTGAGATGCTAGAACTATATCCAGCCATCTGATAAATCCCTAGGAAATGGGAAATAACAAAATTACTGAAAAGAGGAAGGACTGCTTTAGAATTTCAGACACTTTTTTTTAAAATCGAAAATGTTCTCCTGAAGCATGAAATGTTTCTTATATTTGTAATAATACATGTTACTTTAATGGTTCTTTTGTTTTCTGAAATTTAAACTATACGTGGACAATTGTATCTGTTGATCATCTGCATCAATAGTTTGATTGAAGTAAAGAACAAACCATTTTAGCTAATATTAAATTAAACAAATAAACAGTTGCTGTGGGGTTGATTCCAATTCCTGGTGACCCCATGTGTTTCAGGGTAGAACTGCGCTTCATAGGGTTTTCGGTGGCTGTGATCTTTTGGAAGAAGAGCACCAGTCCTTTCTTGCAAGGCACTTCTGGGTGTATTCAAACTGCTAACCTTTTGGTTAGTAGCTGCAAATTAGTATCAATCAGTTGACTAATCAGTGTCATCAATGATTTTGTAGCAGGGTCTTTAGCCATAGAGCAAGAAATAAAGGATAGGAAGACTTGGGTTTGACTTTTTATTCCTTCTCTACCTTCCTCCCATCTTTAAACATTTATTGGGAACCTACTGCATGTACACTGAGACAGCCCGTCTCTTCAAGGTGCTGAAAATTGAGTGGGGGAGACAGAAAAGCAATCAGGCAATCATAATATCATGCAGTAGATGCTATGATGTCACAGGTACATGGTACCGTGATAACCCATACTTGTGTTACCAGTGGCAACCATATATAGTAAGTGCTTGATAAACGTTTGTTAAATAGATTTGAGAAGGAAATTTCCAGTGATGTATCTACTGGGTGAGAGTGGTAACACAAGGATGAACAGACATGCTTATAATTCTGATGGTCTAGTGGAGAAGATAAAAATGTAAATACATAATTACAGCACAATGTAATAAGTGCAGAAATAGAAGTATGAAGAAGATAGTGAGGCAGCACTGATTAAAATAGAGAAGAATTTTTTTTTTCAGGAGGAACCAAGGAAGATTTCAAAAAGAAAGTAAAGGTTCAGGATTTCGGTTAAGGAAAGCAAATTAGTTAACTACTAACGTTCATTTCTTTTAAAACGTTATCACATTAAAAAAAATTGTTCTATTAAAGATAATATCCAGGCATGTGACAATAAAGAATTCTGGGTGTTGTGTGGTCAAATTAGGAACTCTCTGAGCATGACCCATCCTGCCCATGGTCCGGAGGAAAGGAGGAGAAAGTTGACAATGACATAGCCCGTGATAGAATAGGGAGCTTGGAAAAGTGGGAAATTCAGTGAATTTTGCAGGTTGCTTAGTGTAGAAAATGCTATTGATTCTGCACCATCAAACTTTTCAGTTCCATCTTCTTTGGACCTCTAGTTTTCTTATCTGTAAAATAAGGGGATTGAGTCTAATGATCTTTAATACCCTTTC
The DNA here is from genome assembly GCF_000243295.1 of Trichechus manatus latirostris. Taxonomy (NCBI): domain Eukaryota; kingdom Metazoa; phylum Chordata; class Mammalia; order Sirenia; family Trichechidae; genus Trichechus; species Trichechus manatus. The sequence continues at coordinate 23,311,463 of NW_004443957.1, forward strand.
TAGTTCTATGATTCAATTTGGAGATTCATGGTTGTAATATTTTTTGGTGGGTTTTCTTTGTAAACAAGGTGGTCAAATAAACTTAACAAAGTGGAGCTGATCTCTGCATTCTGTTAAATGTTATGCACCTTCATTCTTCCCATATTTTTATCACATAAACGTTATCAGAACAACTTAAAATTAGAAAAAAATTCAAGGAGAGAGGCCTTAAATTGGGCTTTGTAGAATGAGAGATGCGTGAGAGATGAAGAACAGTGGGGATGGTCATGGGAATGGTGAGGATGAGCAGGAGCTTCATGCTAAGGGTGTTGACAAAGTTTGAAGATTGGATAAATAGAAGAGAGGTCCTGGAAAGCCTTGGAGAGTTCCCATTTAATTCTATAAGCAATAGAGGACCATGTTCAGGCAGGAAGAGAGGACAAAGTTGTACCTGCTGAATGTCATCAAAGGCTTGGCAGGGGTTGAAACGAACATGAGCAAAAAGGAAGAGAAGAGGAAATTGCTAAGGACCCAACTGGCACAGGACTGTACTGAGTGAAGAAAAAGATTGGAATGGAAGCAAGTCCTGAAAGGGAGGAGGGTTGGTTTTGCCAAATAGTCATATCATTCAATTCAAAATAGTTGGAAAGGATGCTTACAGCTGGAGGGATATGGCAGCTTAGCAAGCCTTTACCTCTCCTGAGTATTGATAATAGATTTATCTCAGCTGTCCAGTGTGGTTTGCAAAAACGTTTATTCTTGAGCTTCAGGAGAGATTTCCTATCTTTGTTGAAAACAGGTGTATATCTGAGAGTGTCTGGATAACTAAAATGAAGACTAATCAGTTCTTTTATTTTAACAGCATCCCTTGATCTCCACTCTTAAAGAACAGGCATATATCCAGAGCTATTTTTTTTTATTGTTATTATAGGCGGTGTTCCTACATGTCTGCGCTTTTTATTCTTATGAAATCTTTTTTCTAGTATTCTTTGTATCCATTTGTATTTCTTGAGTTTTAAATTCTAGGATTATTTCAGTATTATCCCATGTAAGAACATAGAAGCTTGGCTTGACAATGCTGCTGACAATTTATATGTAAGGGTGTAACTGCCTGGCATATTCTTTGCTGTTTTGCATTCCATTCCAAATATGCCTTTGTTTAGTCTTGAGGGAGTAGGCTCCTCTGATTTTGCGTATACTTGGGAAATGACTTTTACACAGCTAATGACTGGTCTGCTTTGTATGGAATGCAGATGTTTGCATTTTCACACAGCTACTCCAATCTCCTCACCATTCGTTTTGCATACTGCAAGGTGTCTAAGATCTATACCGAAGGGTGGAGGCATTTTTTTTTCATGTAATTTCTAAGAAAAATACATGAGTTATCGCAGACAAATTGTGCCTCCTTTTCAATTTTAATTCATTTATTTCTAAAATCCTACAGCCTTGTTTTGTACCACATGTAGCACATTATGGAGGATCTGGCTAATTAATTATTCCGTTGAAGATATTAAGTCCTTATTAGCAGTATGCTTTGAAGCTAGAAAATGTTTTGTAGAACTAAATTTTAAGTGTCTCTGTAATCTTGTATTGTGGTTGAACATAATAGTTTTGAACACAGCCGATAACATCATTAGAAAAAAAATTGGAAACTTACTGTCCACCCTGGAAATTTAAGATACTATGTTTGTGCATATGATACTCAGATGAATTTTAATATTATTACTTAAATAAGTGATACTTTTTGAGAAAAGTAATTGATACCCTTCCTATTCATAAAGTCCACTTTCAACTTACCTATTTTAAAGATTAATTTTTTCTTATTTAAGAGCATGGGCTTTGGGGATTACACTACTTACTATAGACATACTGTGTTCTACCTCTCCACCCCCCCCCCCCAAAAAAAAATTGTCAGCTTACCTCAAACTGGTATCTGGGCTCCTTCTCTTTCTCTGACCTACTTTCTTGGCTCTTCAGAGAATGCAGTGGCCCCACAGGTTCCTATTTAAAGCAGTGGTTTGTGCAATATATCAGGGCAGTCGTGACGGCCGCCACAGCCCCAAAGAAAATTTTAGTGGGCAAAGCCAGCTCAGGAGAATGGTGATAGCAATGGATGGCAAGCCAGCCATAGGGAAGGAAGTGATAGGGACCATTTCCTGCACTTTTAACATCCTTGTATCTGCACTTTTCCAAGTTCTTAAAAACTTTAGGGGATATGCACTGTTTTAGTTATATAATACTGCTATAACAGAAATACCACAAATGGGTGGCTTTAACAAACAAATTTATTTTCTCACAGTTTAGGAGGCTAGAAGTCTGAATTCAGGGCACTGGCTCTAGGGGAAGGCTTTCTCTCTCTGCTGGCTCTGGAGGAAGGTCCTTGTCTCTTTGAGCTTCTGCTCCCGGGCAATTGTCATGTGGCTTGGCATCTCTCTTCCTCCATCTCTGCTTACTCGTTTGCTTGTTTAATCTCTTTTATATCTCAAAAGAGACTGACTCAAGACACACCCTACACTAATTCTGTGTCATTAGCATAACAAAGATAACCCATTCCCAAATGGGATTGTAACCACAGGCATAGAGGTTAGGATTTACAGCACATATTTTTGGGGGACACAATTCAATCCATAACATGCAGTAAAGGATCATTTATTTACTTGTTTGTTTCATACTATACATTAATTTTGAACATACAGAAAAGTTGTAGACTTTTTTACATTTTATACTTGAGAAAACTGAATTATAGGATGAATAAGTGATTTATTTAGACTCTACCAACAAAGTGCTCAATAAATATTCATCTACTAGTGAGAGCAAGAGAGGACAGTAACTGGACCTCCTGACTGTTAATGCTGTGTCATTTTTTACTCCCTCTGGCATTTCCCAAAGCTAAAAATTCACTCTTTTTGGTATGATGATTTACAGTAAATTGTAAGTTATAGTTTAGTAGCTATTAATTGAGAAATAGTCTTTGGTGTTTTGCTATTTCTTATTATTAAATAAACGTGGTGCACAGTGACAGGGCATCTGAAAAGACAATAAATTAATGGTATTGATTACTGTTTATTGACCCATGTCATTTTTGTCTTCACAGAAATTGGACCAGTTACAATCACCACTGATCCTAAGAAATTTCAGTATGAACTCAGAGAGCTGTATGTTCAGGTGAGTGCTTGCTTTCAATTTTACTTCTTTTAGGGGGATGGAAAATTGTGAATCTTTGACTGATTTTCCTTACTTTTAAAGCCGAAAGAAGTAATTGTTGGGTTATTAAGGGCCCCAGTAAATACCATCTATTTTTTTCCTACCTGAATTCTGAACTAATTGAGCAGTAGGTATGGGAGTGGGACATATGGGATTCAAAATATTATTATCTGTATTACTAATGCAGTGTGTAGAGAATGTGGCTTGCTAACAGTTCCTTGAATTAGATGTCCTTTCTCACATAACGCCGGACACTGCTGGATGACCATAAAACATGCTTTCTGTAGGCAGGAAAATCGCAAAGGAGGGACCCAGAAGGGATTACCCAGCTCCTTCTCCCAAATTCGCCAGTCAGATGAGTCAATCTTCTTCTACTGAGAAAGAGTGAGTGATAGGGTAAAGAGAGAGACCACCAGAACAGGGGTCAGTAAACTACCACCCATGGGCCAAATTCTGCTCACTGCCTGTTTTTGTAAATGAAGTTTTATTGGAACACAGCCACATCCATTCATTCATGCATTGCTTATAGCTGCTTTTATGGATCCCTGGTGGCACAGTGGTTAAGAGCTCAGCTGTTAACCAAAAGGTCGGTAGTTTGAATCCACCAGCTGCTTCTTGGAAACCCTGTGGGGCAGTTCTACTCTGTCCTATAGGGTCACCATGAATTGGAATCAACTCGATGGAATGGGTTTGGTTTTTTGTTTGTATAGATGCTTTTATGCTACAACAATAGAGTTGAAGAGTTGTGACAGAGATCGTCTGGTTTACAAAGACTAAAATATCTGACATTTTACAGAAAAAAGTTTGCTGACCCCTGCTCTATTGAGTTTCTTCACTTAGAAACACAAGGAACAGTTAACAATTCTTCCCCCACAACAGTAATGTGTAACTAAGATAATTTTGATATTCTGTGCTATAAGTCGACTATAGGATATTGTTGAGTGTAAGCATGACTAATTTTGTTATTAAAAAAAGAAAACAAAAACCAAGCCCATTGGTGTCAAGTTGATTCCAACTCATGGCGACCGCATTATAGAGTAGAACTACTCCATAGGGTTTTCTTAGCTGTAATCTTTATGGAAGCAGTTCTCCAGATCTTTCTTCCATAGTGCCACTCGATGAGTTTGAACTACCTTTAGGTTGGAAGCCTATTGCAAACCACTTGCACCACCCAGCCTCCGTTAATTTTGTTATTAGAGAAGATGAATAACATTGGTTTTAATATTATTCTGAAAACAAGAGTTAGAAGTAGAGTAGGTATGCACCTTTTCTCTGATGTTGCTTTCAGATCATTATTCTCCAATCTATTTACAAAAACATGCTTTTCTGAGGTTCTTTCACTACTGTCCTTCAAGGTCTCTGTTGTTATTATTTATAGACCTTTTGGGCAATTTCTGTAATTCATCTAAGATATTGACACTTGGCTTATTGGCTACCTTTCCACCTCCAGGGTGGCCATCGTTCTCAGCAACTTCAACATTTATGGGGATGACCTACCCAGCATCCCCTCAGTTCCTGGACCTTCTCTTCTTCAATGACCGTTCATCCACTCCACCTCAGGCTTCTATTCACACAGACAGTCCCTGGACCTTGCCTTCACCCCAACTATTCCATGTCTCAAACCACTAATTCGAGCATGTTAGTTTCCAACAACAACCATCTGTCCACCCAGCATGTTGGTTCAGTTTTTCACTACAACTGTGCCTTCACTCTCATCAAGTGCTTCAGTCCGTTGGCGTCTATATTTTCTCCCAAGCCATCAGGTCCCTCCTTTCTTTTCTTTCCTCCAGTGTGGTTTAGAGTTGTATCATTTTAAAAAAAACCCTATCTTTTACTCACTTGATTATTGCGTTTCTGTTCAAATCGCTTGACAAAACCTCATGCTTAGATGACCCCACCTACTTGCATTATTTATGCCTATCCATGAGTGACCAACTGCTACGGAAGTCATATAAAATGGCAAGCTGATTCCACTGTAAATTCATAACCTCTGTTTCAACTGGACTGTTAGTATTCTCATGATCCTATTATGTTTCTTTGGTCAATTAAATCTCCCATTCCTCTCAATGACAATTGCAAATTTCCTGGTGCTTTCTCAACTCTGCATATAGAATTATCTCAAAACATGTCTCTGAGCATTTTCCCCTAGTCCCCATCCTCTCATACCCTCCCCTCACGTCTCATCAGATTCTTCCCAAGGTTCTGAATGACCTGAGATCTGCCTACCTTTCAGCCCCATCTAGTGCCACTCCCTCGCTTGCTCCAGTGCTCTGTCTTAGACATAGATCCTCCTCATATCTGTATCTTCACCTTTCCCTCCATGGGGTTTTTGCACATGCTGTTCTCCTTGCATAAGATGTCCAATCTTGCTTCATCCTGCCCCTCATGTCTACACTCCCCTTACCTAGTTTAAACTTCTATTCATACTCAAGAGTTTCATCTTGAATGCCACGTCCTTGAAGAATCCTGCCCTATCCTTCAGGCTTGGTCGTATCTTGATATGACCATATTTTGCTTTGTCCATCACAAAGCAGTTGCGGTTTCACATTGAAGGACTGCATCTGATTTCGCTCATCCTTGAATCCCCTAGTAAAATACCTGCCATTTAAAATATGCTCACTTTTGTGATGAATAAATGAATGAATATGACAGTATGTACAAATTAATAGTCTGATTCAGGGTTTGAAGTATAATTGATTGGTTTCACTGTTGGGTGAATGACGATTCAGAACTGCACATAATGCGGGCATGATTGGGGCGTACAGTGAAAAACCCAAAGTTTGACATTCCAAATATGTATTCAGTGGTGATTGTTTTCTTGTTCATGCCTCTATTTTTAAATTATATACTAAATTGGACTGTATTTCATAGCTGTCTAAATAGATTTATACAGTCATCTCTTGACTATTTTTCTCCTTTATTAAATTTTCTTCTTTCTCAATAACAATCTTCTATTTCCCTTCTCTTAGACCACACCATTCTTTTTCAGTCATTAGTTACTTTCTTACATTTATCTTCCCCAAAATAGCAAATTCTTTGTCACTTTTGTTGCCCAGATTATCTGAAAAAATCTTTACGTAGAAAATCCTATACCGTATATGGTTCATGGGATTGAGAATTTAATTACCCTGTTTGTTTAAATGCTTAAGTTCCCCTATTCTACTGTAAGCTCCTGAGAATAAGAGCCTTGTCTAGCTCATTTAGCCTCCTCACTGCTTGTGATGCAGACCAGTGTACTTTAAATAGCTGTTGAATAAATAAATGTCATACATGGGTGGCTTTTTAAAAAAATGGAATTTAGCAGTAACATTATATCAGATATAATTTAAACATTACTTGACAAGTACAAAAAATACTTTACAAACCTAATAATCAGTTTTCATTGTATTATAAAGATTCAGAAGTGCCCAGTAATGGATATTTCTAGTCAATAGAATGTTAGAAAGGGATTTACTGTATTCATTTTCTTTTTTCCTCTGTAAGAATACAGCAAGACTATTTTCTTGAAAATCTGACGAGATTGGAACTATCTGCATTCTCAGTGAGACCTGGCATCAACACTTCCTGATTTCCTGCCTCTCCCTTTCTTCTGTTCTGAAGGATATTCAGGGAGTGCTCTTATCCTCCCTGCTCCATTCATCTCCAGGGTGAAGGATCATGATTTCTGACTCATACACCATTAATACCTTCCCCAGCTCCCTCCCCCATAATCGTCTGGAATTGAACCTGATACAGAGAGACTCTATAAGGTCATATAAACTCTGTTCAAGACAACAGTCAATCTTTCTTTCTCTCTTGGAGTGAAAGCAGTGTCCTTTTTTCTGGAGGTTTCCCCTGGACAGACTGAATCTTATGGGATTTATTGTTTCATTGTTTTGGGATCTAAGATGATGCTTAATTAGAACAAGCAGCCAGGGAAGAAAGAAAACATTTTCTTTTTTCCTTCATTCAGCATTGGGCATTGCTACAGGCATTGGGGATACCGTGGAAGTGTTTTAACTTTCAAAGTTTCTAGTGAATTATTCTCTTTTAAATCAATGGAAAAAAATATTAATGATCAAATAGGAAAAGGCTACATCATTGCTTTCACACTTAACCTAAAGAATGTATTTTGTTTTCTTTTTGATGTATGCCTAGAGAATACTTAATGATTTCATAACTCAATTTGAGATACTTAACTTCATAAATTTAATAAAATTTTAGTCTGAGACACGAAATTTTGTTTTGCGTATAATTCCCAGAATATTCGTTGGTTCCTTTTCCATAATTGTTAATAACCAAAAAAACCAAACCTGTCACCATCAAGTCAATTCCAACTCAAGGTGATCTCATGTGTTACAGAGTAGAACTGCTCCATAAGATTTTTTGGCTGTAATCTTTATGGCTCCTCACGTCTGTCAGTTTGTCCTACCATGGTGGCTTATGTGTTGCTGTGATGATGGAAGCTATACCACTGGTATTTCAAAAACCAGCAGGGTCACCCAAGGTGGACAGATTTCAGTGGAGCTTCCAGGCTAAGACGGACTAAGAAGGACTTGACGGTATACTTCTGAAAATGTTGGCCAGTGAAAACCTTATGAATAGCAGCAGAACATTGTCTGGTATAGTGCTCCACGATGAACCCCTCAGGTTGGAAGATACGAAGAATACGACTGGGGAAGAACTGCCTCCTCAAAGCAGAGTTGACCTTACAGACGTGGATAGAGTAAAGCTTTCCAGATTTTCATTTTCTGAGGTGGCATGACTCAAAATGAGAAGACATAGCTGCAAACATCCATTAACAATCAGAACATGAAATGTATGAAGTTTAAGTCTAAGAAAATTGGAAAACCAAAAAAAAAAACCACTGCCACTGAGTTGCCTCTGACTCATAGCAACCCCATAGGGTTTCTAAGGCTATGAATGTCTGCAAAAGCAGACTGCCACATCTTTCTCCCGTGGAGGGGCTGCTGATTTCAAACTGTGACCTTTTGGTTAGCAGTTCATCACTTTAACCACTGAAATGGACCGCATAAACGTCAATATCCTGGCATTAGTGAACTGAAATGGACTGGTATTGGCCATTTTGAATCAGTCATATGGTCTACTATGCCAGAAGTGACAAATTGAAGAAGAATGACATCATACTTACCAACAAAAAGAACATTTCAAGATCTATCCTGAACTACAACACTTCAGTGATAGGATAATATTCATATGCCTACAAGGAGGACCATTTAATACGACTATTATTCAAATTTACCCACCAACCACTAATGTCAAAGATGAGGAAATTGAAGATTTTTAACAAGTTCTGCAGTTTGAACTTGATCAAACATGCAATCAAGATGCATTGATAAAATTACTAGGGATTGGAATGTGAAAGTTGGAAACGAAGAAGGATCTGCAGCTGGAAAATATGGCCTTGGAATTTTGCAGTACCAACAACTTATTCATTGCAAACACCTTTTTTCCACAACATAAATGCAGGCTATACAGGTGGACCTCATTGGATGTAAAACACAGGAATCAAATGGACTACATCTGTGGAAAGAGACAATGGAGAAGCTCAATATCATCAAACAGAACAAGGCCAGGGGCCAACTGCGGGACAGACCATCACTTGCTTATAGGCAAGTGCAAGATGAAGCTGAAGAAAATTAGAGCAAGTCCACGAGAGCCAAAGTATTACCTTGAGTATATGTCATCTGAATTTAGAGACCATCTCATGAATAGATTTGAAGCATTGAACTTTGATGACTGAAGACTAGACGAGTTGTGTAATTTCATCAAGGACATCATACATGAAGAAAGCAAAAGGTCTTTAAAAAGACAGAAAGAAAGAAAAGACCAAAATGGATGTCAGAAGAGACTCAGAAACATGATCTTGGCTGTAGAGTAGCTAAAGTAAATGGAAGAAATGATGAAGTAGAAGAGCTGAACAGAAGATTTCAAAGGGCGGCTTGAGAAGACAAAGAAAAGTATTATAATGAAGTGTGCAAAAACCTGGAGTTAGAAAACCAAAAGGGAAGAACATGCTCAGCATTTCTCAAGCTGAAAGAAATGAAGAGAAAATTCAAGTCTCGAGTTGCAATATTGAAAAATTCTATCGGGAAAATATTGAATGACTCAGGAAGCATCAAAAGAAGACAGAAGGAATGTACAAAGTCACTGTACCAAAAGGAATTGGTTGACGTGCAGTCATTTCAGGAGATGGTATATGATCAAGAACTGAAGATACTGAAGGAAGAAGCCCAAACTGCAATGAAAGCATTGGTGAAACCAAGACTCCAGGAATTGACGGAATACCAGTTGAGATATTTCAACAAATGGATGTAGCGCTGGAGGTGTTCACTCATCTTGTCAAGAAATTTGGAAGACAACTACCTGCAAACTGAATGGAAGAGATCCATATTTGTGCCCATTACAAAGAAAGGTGATCCAAGAGAATGCGGAAATTATTGAACAACATCATTAATATCACACACAAGTAAAATTTTGCTGAAGATCATTGGAAGCAGCAGTACACTGACAGGGAACTGCTAGAAGTTCAAGCTGGATTCAGAAGAGGACATGGAAGAGGGATATCACTGCTGATGTCAGATAGATTTTGACTGAAAGCAGAGAATACCAGGAAGATGTTTACCTGTGTTTTATTGACTATGTAAAGGCATTCAACTGTGTGGACCATAACAAATTATGGATAACATTGCGAAAAATGGGAATTCCAGAACACTTAATTGTGCTCGTGAGGAACCTGTTCATAGACCAAGAGGCTGTCGTTCAGACAGGACAAGGGAATATGTGTGGTTTAAAATCAGGAAAGGTGTGACAGCAGGGTTGTATCCTTTCACCATACTTATTCAATCTGTATGATGAGCAAATAATCAGAGAAACTGGACTATCTGAAGAAGAACGCAGCGTCAGGATTGGAGGAAGACTCATTAACAACCTTCGATATACAGACGACATAACCTTGCTTGCTCAAAGTGAAGAAGACTTGAAGCACTTACTGATGAAGATCAAAGGCTACAGCCTTCAGTATGGATTGCACCTCAGCATAAAGAAAGCAAAAATCCTCACAACTAGACCAATAAGCAACATCATAATAAATGATGAAAATATTGAGGTTGTTAAAGATTTCCCTTAGATCCACAATCAACGCCCATGGAAGCAGCAGTCAGGAAGTCAAATGAAACATTGCATTGGGCAAATCTGCTGCAGAAGGCCTCTTTAAAATGTTAAAAGCAGAGATGTCACTTTGAGGACTAAGGTGTGCCTGACGCAAGCCATGGTATTTTCAATCACCTCTTATGCAAGTGAAAGTTGGACAGTGAATATGGAAGACCGAAGAAGAATTGATGCCTTTGAATTATGGTATTGACAAAGATTATTGAATATACCATGGATTGCCAGAAGAATAAACAAATCAGTTTTGGAAGAAGTACAGCCAGAATCCTCCTTAGAACCAAGGATGGTTAGACTTCATCCCCTGTAATTTGGACATGTTATCAGGAGGGACCGCTCCCTGGAGAAGGACATCATGCTTCCTAAAGTGTCAGCAAAGAAGAGGAAGACCCTCAATGAGAGGGATTGACACAGTGGCTGCAACAATGGGCTCAAGCATAACAATGGTTGTGATAATGGCACAGGACTGGGCAGTGTTTCCTTTTGTTGTATATAGGGTTGCTATGAGTTGGAGCTGACTCGATGGCACCTAATAGCAACAATCTCTGGAAGCTGAATGCCAGGCTTTTCTTCCATGGAGCTGCTAGGTGGGTTTGAACCACCAACCTTTAGGTTAGCAGCAGATCGCAAACCATTTGTTCCGCCCATGCTCTCATTTTTAATACCTCTTCCAAAATCATGGTATAAAATGTAACATAGATTCTGATACCCTTAAAACTAACTTGGATTTAAATAAAAAACTTTTAAAATCTTCTTTGTACATTTATAATAGTTCAGAAAATAAGAAAACTAAATTCAATTTGAGGTAAATTAAATAATCACCCATTAACATTACACTAAGTTCAGCTATTTTTCTTACAGAAATATGAAATTTATCTTGAAGTAAAGCAATTTAAAATTTGCCAAGTATAACTTATCAAAAAAAAGAAAATTTCTAGATTAAATAATTAAATTTATAACATTAATTTCATTTTCCTTTATCCTCTTTCATCTGAAATATAGAGAAGTAACTTGAAAAACAAATGAGCTTTCCCCTGGGGAAAAGAAGGAAAGACGAATGACAACAAATGGTATTCAAATCACACAGAGCTTTGGGAATTAATATCCTTGTAAACATGCAGTGCGAAGTCTTGCCTCGGGGTCACATTCCTTTAAAGAAACTATAAAGCTTGTTGATTTTCAGAAACTAGTATTGGCAGTGATATGTCTTGAAGCCTTTTATCCAACTGTTGTAAAGAACAAAAAGCATATTAGTCAAATATTTGAAATGTTTAAAAAAAAGAAGATATTTCTACAATAATGCAATTGCAGTTCTAATTTTTATTTAGGTAGTTGTTCCCAGAAGCTGAAAAGCTTCACACATAATTTAATTTTCCTTTGTGAAGTCTTTTAATAAAATCAACTTTTAAAAAAACAAACAGGAATAGGACTGAAAATACGTGGAACATTGTCATCACATAGCAACAAGATAGGTTTATGAGGAAGAATAAACAGATTTAAGCCATAGCAGGCTGAAATTAGGGGGAAATTTTTATGCTGTAGCATAAGAACAGTTGGTATTAGAATTAACGGCCAAGGGAGAATATGAAATACCATGCCCAGATAGGCAAAAACTGTTAAAGAGAGGAGGAAAAGATGATGCAACTGATTTTAAAGAATAATTCAGTATGCCAATTTGGTATTTTCTAATATTTCGAATCATGATACTGTGTAAAAATGTGTTTTTTATTTCTAGATTTATAGATTCTTTCATATAGATTAAAAAAAAATCAGCCTGATCTATGAAAATCTAACTGAAAAATTAAGAAGTTAAAAAAAGAAAAAAAATCTTGACTAAATAGAGAGAAGGCAAGGGAATAGAAATCAGGATAGAGATAAAGTAGAGATATGAAAGATGTGATTTTCACATTCATTTTTGGTATTGCACATGATTCAACTTAGAAAAAGCAGTTTTTATTTCCATTTAAGTTGTCTTAATATGCATTTGACTTATAAATTATGTATAACTCGTTGCTGTCAAGTCAATTCTGACTCATAGTGACTCTATAGGACAGGGTAGAATTGCCCCATAGGGTTTCCTAGGCCCTAACGGTGCAGTGGTTAAGTGCTTGGCTGCTAACCGAAAGGTTGGTGGTTCGAACCCACCAGCATCTCCATGGGAGAAAAAATGTGGCAGACTGCTTCTGTAAAGATACAACCTTGGAAAACTTACGGGGCAGTTCTACTCTATCCTATAGGGTCACTATGAGTCGGAATTGACTCCACGGCAGTGGATTTGGTTGGTTTTTTAAATCTTTACGGAAGCAGACTGCCACATCTTTCTCTTGTGGACTGGCTAATGGGTTCGAACTGCCTACCTTTCATTTAGCAGCCAAGTGCTTAACCACTGTACCACCAGAGCTCCTCTAATTCATCTATCTATAGAGAGATACCTATAAATCTTTTTATCTACATATCTTTTTTCAAGACTAATGACATGCATTGAATTTATGAACAAAGTGTGATAATACATGTAAAAGCTTCAAGAACAGTAGAACATTGCATTGTCTGACCCAAAATAAGGACTCAAAAAACATTAGCTAGGGTCTCCGGCAAGATGGCGGTCTAGGCAGAAGCACCACGCCGTCCCTCCACAACAAAGATCCGAAAAACTAAGCCAAACAGAGAATCAACAATCCTGAAACCCTAGAACATCAAATGA
>NW_004443957.1:23329807-23371837 GCF_000243295.1 Trichechus manatus latirostris
ACTATTACAACTATTACCAAAGTTTTTTCTTTAAGTGAAATAGTCCCTAAATATTTCTACCCAGAAATGAGCAATGATTATGGAACATGTGCCTTGTGAAAGGTTTTACAAGTGTTTTAAAGTCATTCTCTCAATTCAAAGCCACACAAATATCAATACTCCCCTTTACAAATGAGGAAACTCAAGACTTGAAATATTAGGTAACATGTCTTACTCAGGTCACAAAACTGCATGTAGCAAGGCTGTCTCAAAACCGAAGGTATTTAATGCCAAACGCAGTTTCCCTTATCGCTATACCACTTTCCTTCTAAATATTGGTTTAACTAACCTTATCAATGTAATCAAATTGACATATTTATGTATATAGTTTCTCTTTGCATTTTACTTCAGAGTAGGAAAGTAGAGAATTAAAGACATATGTGGGTTTAAGGCTAGTCTCATCCTCACCAAAATGAATTTATTCCTTAAAGATTTTTACCTCCACTCCTGTCTCTACTCACTTTGAGTTTTGGCTTACTTAAAATTACAGAGCAGCAAATGACAAGGTTAATTATAAATCTAAGATCACTCTCTTTTCTCAGTAAATGTTCTCACTACTTAATGTGATAAGCTTATTTATATAAGACCTCACATACACCTGGGGAGACACAGAGCAAGGTACATTTTAACCCTTTCAAGACCCAATTATTTTCTCCTTTGAATTTTTTGTTGATACTATCTGTTTTCACTAATGACGGCATGCTGATTAAAGGACCAATTCAGAATTTTTGTTATGAGTTATGGATTTTGATACTTATTATCTGGAATCACGTATGTCCCAGCAGATGCTCGATGTAGTACACCCTACTGGTATGAGTCAATGATAAAATTGTTTTTTTTCAAATTTATTTTATTTTTTGAAAATTTGCAAAACATGAGGTAAAACATGAAGGTACCTGGCAATGACTGCACATACATTTTATTCTAGTCTCCTTTTTCTTTTTCATGAAACTTTTCAAAATATGGTACAATGCATTCTTCCTTACTGCAAAAGTGGTACTTTCAGCCCAAATAAATAAAGCCAAGGGATTTTTTATCTCAGGAAAACTACCACTACAATTTATTCTTCATTACTGCAAAAGAAGCACTGACAGGCCAAATAAATAAAACTAAAGGAATTTGAATCTCAGGAAAATTACCACTACTATGTATTCTTTATTATAACAAAAGCAGTACTGGTCTTAGGTGATGCCTCCTGGATGTGTGAATTTTCTAAACTTTTGACAGGTTTGCCTATATTTCTGTGAGATAAACCTCCTCACTATGTTTCCTGGTTACTATATTCTTGGGAGAATGTACTTATTGTGGGAATAAGTTATTAGTAGTCTTCATTTAGTTATAGTGGCCATTTTCTCCTTGATGCCACTCATTTTTTCCAGGTGTTACTGGCTCCCTGCTTTTCTAGCTTCTGGACAGTAAATAATGCCTTTGAAATAAGAAGTAATGCATTGCAATAGTACTTTTCAAGAGATTGGAACTCCTATAAGTTATTCTTACCTTATACTCAATCTTAGGGCCCAGTGATTGCTTCCATATGTAGCAGGTGGAATGCACTGCTGTGAGGAGTTCTGCAAGCAGCTATCTTTTTTATTCTTAGACTTTGAAAAAATTTCAAGATTAATTGTGGAATCTCAGAATTGAAATTGACTTTGAAGATTATTTGTCCAATTATCCCATCAGATGTTTAATTCCTTCCAGAAACCTAACCATACTCCAGACACGAACTAACACTAGTTAGAGATTCGATAATATTGGTCTTCCTTGCCAGATGATGCCTAGGAATCTCCTCTGGAGCACAGACTGAGAGCCTCTGCTGGTGCTGGGGGTGATATCGGCTTTCTTTGGCAGGCATATTGTGTTAGTGAGAACTGGTCCAGCCATCAGCCAAGAACTTCAGGTTTCCTTGTATAAACTTTTAAACCAGGTCTCTATCCTTCTCTATGCATGTTGATTTTTCTTTTTTTAATCTTCATTCTTCTACTGTGTCATATAAAACAGACTCTCCTTTTCCCTTAATTTTGTTTAATGACCAATAGCTCTAAAACAACATAAAAATTATCTCAAACTTCCCCATAATGTAATGTTTTCATAAATTGTAATGCTTTTATTAATTAAAAAATCATTACATTGATAAACTTTTTAGCCAATACATAAAATACAAGCATATATATATATATATATATATATATATAAAATCACATTAAAAAAAGGAATCATGGCATTATAACCTCCTTCATTAACTAGCCAATAACAAAGGTGAAATCCACACGAAAGAGTTGGAGCAGAAAGAAGAGAGATTTCAGTGGGCAGGTGGAGTCTAGGTAGTACAGAGGGAGAGATGGAGAAGGGTCATAGCAGAAGGAGGGCTGGGAAGAAGAAGGCCTGCCCAGAGGAAATACAGGCAAGGTGAACACCTAGTCCTTGAATAAGCGAGTGATGATTGGACACAAAGATTTTCTTTAGACCCTGTCCATGCCCCCTTTTGGATCATGCTCCCTAAGCAAACAGGGGAGCCATCTGTTAGGAGAGACTAGGACATCTTCCTGATCAGGGTGATGACAGTGTCTTAATTTGATGGGAAAGAAGAAGATCACAGTAAAAAGACACAGACAAAATCCTTGAAGAAGAGAGGAAGGAATTCTCTGAGAAGTAAATAACTAGTTGCTGTCTAGTCAATTGTGATTCATGGTGACCCCATGTGTGTCAAAGTAGAACTGTGCTCCATAGGATTTTCAAAGGCTGATTTTTTGAAAGTAGATTGCCAGGCCTTTCTTTGGAGGCACCTCTGGGTGGACTTGAACCTACAACTTCTCAGTTAGCAGCCTAGTGCATTAACTGTTTGTACGACCCAGCAACCTCAGAAATAGAGGAGAGAATTACCAAAGGAGCGACTGAATACAAGAATATCATTTTCCAGTTTTCAGTTTTTGCCTTGAGTTAGCCCTGCCCACTTCCACATGTCTTCTGATAACTGGACACTATGAGGTGCTATTTTTGCCTTGCTCATCTGCCTCCTTGTCATTACCTTCTTGAAAGCACTACTGTCCATCATACTTTAAATGAATTATTAAGCTTTTGAAATTTTTAAAAACATGCCCTACTTTGTTATGAAGGCACATCTTTTGCAGATTTATTAATCAAGGTATTGAATGCCTAGTATATAGTATATTCTTTGTGAATATTTGAATTAAATTGAAACAAATATCTTTTAAAGAGCAAAAAAGCTAGGGAATAAACTCATTATACCTTGCATGGAAGAAGTTTTAACACATTGGAAGGTCAGTTGCTGAAGATTTAGACCCTTAGTAATGGCAGGGGATGCAGGTCAAGATCAGCATCTCTTTGACAATCAAGATCTGTGTCTCTTCAACAATTGAGATCAGCTTCACTCAGAAGATCTAGGTCTGGTTCTATAAACGGACGGAGGTATTTCCAATCTCTGTCAAGGTCAAGATCAAGATCCAGGTCTCTTTCATGACCAAGAAGCAGCTGATCAAAGTCCAGATCATCAACTCCAAAAAGAAGTTGTTCCCCATCAGGAAGTCCATGCAGAAGTGCAAGTCCTGAAAGAATGGACTGAAGTTCTCAAGTTCACCTTTTAGGGTAAAGTTCTTTTGTTTACATTATTATAAGGGATTTGTGATGTCTGTAAAGTGTAACCTAGGTAGGGTATTTCAACCATCTAATCAAAATGGATCTGGATTATTGTTCTGTAAATTCACAGCAGTAAGATAATATACATTTTTGTTGAATTAACTAACATCCTATGATCTGAAAAATGTGGGTTTTTATTTGGCACATTTAAAAAATGTTTCTAACTAAGAAAAAAACTGATTGTAATTCCATCTTAGTCATCTAGTGCTGCTTTAACAGAAATACCACAAGTGGATGGCTTTAACAAAGAGAAGTTTATTTCCTTGCAGTAAAGTAGACTTAAAGTTCAAATTCAGGGCGTCAGCTCCAGGGGAAGCCTTTCTCTCTCTGTCAGCCTTCTCATCAATATTCCCCCAGACTAGGAGCTTCTCCACACAGGCACCCTGGGTCCAAAGGACATGCTCTGCTCCCAGCAGTGCTTTTTTGGTGGTATGAGGTCCCCCACTCTCTGCTTGCTTCCCTTTCCTTTTGTCTCTTGTAAGATAAAAGGTGGTACAGGCCATAACCCAGGGAAACTGCCTTTACATTCGGTCAGGGATGTGACTTTAATAAGGGTGTTACAATCCCGCCCTAATCCTCTTTAACATAAAATTACAAGCACAAAATGAAGGGCAACCACACAATACTGGGGAATCGTTGTCCAGCCAAATTGATACACACATTTTTTGGGGGACATAATTCAATCCATGACGAATTGCTACCTCTAAAGCATATGGAACTGAGGTCAGCAGTTCTTTGATGCTTTGGATTTGGATCCCACCTTCTTAAAGCTTGTTTGGAGATGACTGTGTAGGAAAGGGCGAGCGAGCATGGTGGAATGCCTGGGATGTAACATCTTTTATTTTGATTATGGAGATTTGAGGTTTGGCCTCTGAAATTTTCTGATTGTCTCTCAGTACATTCCTATTATATTTTCAACAAGTGATGAATCCCAGCACATGTCACTGTCATTGTCACTGATGTGTTAAAGCCCTGCAATAGTTCTGATTTATTTTATACTTCCTGGGATGCACACTTTAAATTCAGTCTAATACAATTTAATGACTTCCACATGTACATTATGTTTTTCTGATCATAGAATCATGCAACTATAAGAGAGAACTGAGACCGAATACTTTGGGTCAACTTGCCTTTGACTCAGTTTCATAACTGAGTTTTAAAGATAAAGGACAAATTACACAATGAAGACATTCTTAACCAAAGGGGGTACCATGCCAAAAGAAGAAATTCAGTAGGTTATACTCATGTTGCTGTTGAGTTGATTCTGACTCATGACAACCCCATGTGTGTCAGAGTCGAACAGTGCTCCATAGGGTTTTTAATGTCTGATTTTTTGGAAGTAGATTGCCAGGCTTTTCTTCCAAATACTCTTGTTCGAGTGAGAGTTATTATTGTAATGACAGCAAGAGAGAGACAGACAGAGGGTAGGGGAGCTAGTTAAGATGGGATGTATACATCCTGTGCTTGGTTAAAGAACAACTTTTTTGGCACTGGAATTATATCACTTGAAATGGGCTAGGCTTGGGTGAAACTCAGGCATGAGCCTATCATAGAAGTTTAATTTCTTGACTGTTCAGAGTTAGATGTACCTGGAAAACCCCTTATATAAATACTGGTTAAGTGCAAACGGACGGCGAGAACAGAGGAACTGAAATGGGTTGGCTGAAAGATAAATAGCAAGAAGGCATGGGAGAATGCCTGCTTTCAGATTAGCCTTCCTGGTTTTCAGATCCTTCATTTGATGGGCATTTTCCCATTAGGTTTTGGACAGGGACCTCATTTTTTCCCAACTCCTCTCAGGGTTTAAAGGTTCAGTTTACTCTAGTGCTACTCCCACGCCGCCTTGTATTTAGAAAAGGCAGCATAAAAATCTAGATTTTATTACTCACTTGACTGATAGAATTTCTGTTCATTCTTATTTAATCTTTCTTTCCAGGAATTCATCTTTTGAACACAATTATTACTGTAACGCTGAGGTTACAGGCTTTTTTTTTTTAAATTCCAGGAGCAACATTTACTCTAAAAGTTCACATGCTTCTGTTTTTTTCAGTGCACATTTTCCTATCTGAACTGTCTTTGACAGTAAATTAGTAGCTATCACTCAAATTATAAAGATAAAACAAATATGAAAGTGCTGAGCAAGAATGTGCCTGTTGATACTAATTAGGTATATTCAAGGTTCAAATAAAAACACAAAGTTAACAAAGCCAGACCCTTCTTAGATGCATTAAGGGACTTGTGCAGTTCAGTGCGTTATGCTATTCCTCTCCATCACACCTTTCATTTTTGCGTGTGTGAACATGTGTGTCTGGTTTTGGAGGATGTATTTGCATAAACATACTTGTTTTTTTCTTGTTAAGTCTTAAACCTGACTGTCTCCCAGGACACAGAGAGAGAGAGAGAGAGAGAGAGATCGATCGAAGTGGGGTGGTAGGTTGGCATGAGTAATTTTAGATATCATTCAGACGGGATGTATATATATTTCTGAGCTTGGTTAAGGATCAACTTTTTGGGAGTTGTACTCTTGGGGGAGCTTAGCTCTGTAATTATATCACTTGAAATGGACTAGGTCTGAGTGAAGCTCAGGCTGCATATAGCAAGGGTGCCTATATTGTGCCAAGATTACTTTGCACAGTCTCATTCATGCATCTACTCTTTATTCACATCCATTGATTCATCCAACAATGAACACCCACTAAGGTTCTTAAAGAACAAGCATTCTAGTGGGATGAAAAGATGAATTATAATACAACCCAATGAATGCTGCAGTAGAAGAATGAACAATCTTCTGGGGGTGTCCAAAAGAGTGGTGTGTTAGTTTCCTAGGGCTACTATAAGCAAGTTCCTGGGTGACACAAATGGTTAAGCGCTAGACTACTAGCAGAGAGGCTGGTAGTTTGAACCCACCCAGAGGCACCTCGGAAGACAGGCCTGGCTATCTGCTTCTGAAAGGGCACATCCTTGAAAAGCCTATGGAGCACTTTGTATACATGAGGTCGCCATGAGTAGGAATCTACTCACCGGCAACCAACAACAACAACAACAGGGCTGCTGTAACAAAGTGGATGGCTCTAAACTACAAGAATTTATTGTCTCACAGTTTTGGAGGCTAGAAGTCCAAATCAACATGTCAGCTGGACCATGCTTCCTCCAAAGTCTCTAGGAGAAAATCCCTTCTTGTGTCTGCCAGCTTCTGGTAGCCCCAGGTGTTCCTTGGCATGTCGATGCATTTCCACATGGCTGTTCTTCCTCTGTCTCTCCACATCTCTTCTCCTTTTTTCTAAGGATACTACTCAGATTTGATTAGAACCCATGCTTCTTTAGTATGTCATCATGATAACTTAACTGACAGCATCTTCAAAGACCCTATTTCCAAACAAGGTCATATTCACAGGTACCAGATGTTAGGACTTCAACATATCTTTTTGGGAGACACAATTCAATCCATAACAAATGGGAATTTTCCTTATCTGTTTCTATAAGTGTCTCAGACAAACTACTTGCTTGCAGCCACAGAAGTAGATGAAGGTAATAAAATGCCTCACTGGAGTTAGCATGAACCCTGACATGAGGTAGAAGTGAGTTCAAATCCCTGCTTTTTCACTTGGTAGTTGTGTGACTCTGGGGAAGGGTTTTCAAGATTTACTGCTATGCCAATAAAATGTGGCAAAAATGATACCTACCTCACTGGTTGATGTAAAGAATAAATAACATAGTGTATGTAAGAATGCTTACCATCTCAGTGCTTGACTCAGTAGACATCTATTGAGTTAATAAAGGTAGATCAACTTATTTCCATTGAAAGTATCTATTAAATTAATGAGACTTTTCATGGATTCAAGCTCTTCAATTTTAAATTCCTCTATCATAGATTTTTTATGGACTGTTATTCTACTTTTTTTCTTTCCCCCCCTTTTGGTATTCGGATCAAAACAGAAACTGTTAAAGACTTTTAAAGGGCTACTTTTTTATTTTTAAAGTTTGGAACTGAAACTTAAAACAGTTTATTTTTTTTAGTTTCTCATGTTTCCATTCCCCTGATTTTTAAAATTTTCACATGTGCATGAGGCTCTCACAAATCATACCTAACTCTCTGAATTTGTGAGGCTTATTTATGACAATTATCAATTTTAGCAACACTTCTCTCTATTCCCATTCTCCCAAAGCTAAAATCAAAGCTCAGAAGATCAGTTGATAATTTGAGAAGCACTACTAACAATTTTGCGTCTAATCACTTCTGCCAGGAAGCAGAGTTTACCAAAACCCTTTGGTCAAGGCAACAACCTCATAAATGACGGTCAACAACAAAGGCTACATGACCAAACTAAATGTATCATTTTAAAGCAGTGCTGTCCACCAGAAATACAATGTGAACCACATATGCAATTTAATGTTTGGTGAAATTAATTTTAATAATCTATTTTATTAAAACCAATGTTTCCAAAAATTATCGGTTCAACGTGTCATCAATACAAAAATTAGTGCTGCTTTAGTTTTTCGATTTAAATTTTAGTTAAGTAAAATAAAAAATTTCGTTCCTCAGTTTTACCGTATTTCAAGTGCTCAATAGCCACATGAAGCGAGTTAGTGGCTACCATAGTAGATACGGCAGATGTAAAGCATTTTTTTTTCATAGATTATGTTAATGGTTAGTTATAATTTAAAATTATTAGAAAATCAAAATGACATATCAGATAAGGAGATTTTATAAGACTTTTAAAGGCTTTTATAATGTTTTAACATTACATGGTAACTTCTCTTGGAAAAAGAAGAAAATTTTCTTTTCAGGAACCAACATCTACAATGGGATAGATATATAGTTTTACTAAGATATTAATTACGAGTTGACATTTACTTTTAACTTTCAACTAGCCACTAACTGCTACAAGCAGAAAGGTAGTAATTTAAAGAGACTGTACTATATTGAGGAGAAAAGGGTTTTATTCCTGAGAAAATCTTATAATCAATATGAGTATAACATAACCTGTGTCTGCAAACGTGCAATTGGAGGCAGAATAATGATTTTTTTTGATGTAAAGAATACACCGGTGCCTACAGCAGGAGAAAACTAACTAAGCTATACAAATCATTCCTAAGGAATGTATAAGCTTCTCCATTTTGTGTTTCTGATACAAGGGAGTGAAAATGTTTCCTTTTCACTTGACATTCCCAATTTTCTGGCTGCTTTGAGACTTTCTGACAGTTTTCCAAAAAAAGTCAAAGAGTTCATTTTGGAGAGTATAATGTAAGAGAAGTTTAAGAAGTAAAAATTCCCTTTCATTGCAATTTTATTTTGTGAAGTACTTTGTGGGGTTATAGCAGTGTCAATTCATCACACTCTTTCCTTTGGATATTAACCAATATTAAGCCTCATCATTTATATGAATGAAGTTCAATGTTCCACAAAGATGCTTTTTTTTCCCCATGAGAATAAGACGTTTCCAATGCTTAAAAAATGTTGTTGTCTCTACTGGTTTTATTAATATGTGGTTTTAAACCTATCCAAATTGTAGCCTAAAAAGGATTAATTAAAGGCTTAAAAAAAAAAACAACAACCCAAACCCATTGCCATCTAGTCAATTCTGACTCATAGCGACCCTATAAGGCAGAGTAGAGCTGCCCCCTAGAGTTTCCAAGGAGTGCCTGGTGGATTCGAACTGCCAACCTTTTGGTTAGTAGCCCAGCGCTTAACCACTGTGCCACCAGGGTTTCCAATTAAAGGCTTAGGGATCTCATTTCCATACTTTTTTTTTTTTTTTTTTTTTTTAGGGCTACGTTCAAGCTCTAGCATGAGCTGAAGCTATGGGGGGGATCACAATGGACTGAATAAATTTACAGTCACTTCCAAGGATTCCAGTGACCTCCAAAGTCTTCTCCTGAGTAGGGATTAGGAACAAACTAAGGCGTTTCTAGGTTCCCTTAAAGCAAATCTGAACCCAGGTCAAATCACTTCGAGATAGTCCTTCACTCAGTAATTGGACAAGGTTTATCATTCCTGCCATTCTCAACATGTATCCGTGGAGATTACTTAGCTGTTCTAATGTTTGATCCTTAGAAGACTTCTCCTAGCCTAGTGATACTAACTGACAATTAGCAAAAAGCAATTAATCTTTCCCTAGAATTATACTACCACCAAGCTATCCTGCGTCCTTGGCCAGTCAACAAATGCTTATGGAATGAATAAATTATATTGTAATTTACACTCTGGTGCACAATGCTAAGCACCATTGAAAAAGAATTTTTTTTTGTTAAAGCCTGTGAAAATACAATAAGAATCTAAGCTTCTTTAAGCAGCCCAGAATATCCATTACAGATATGCAGAGTTGGCTGCAAGCAAAAATTATTTCTCTCCAACATACAAAAATTACTAATATGCCTAGTAGCTGTTTACCTTTTTTGTATCACACAAAACTACATTCAGTGGCATTTGATGAACATGATAACTCCCCAGATAACTATTATGCAAAAGAAAGTATGGCCAAGTACCATTAAAAAGAAAAGCTGTTAGAGGACATTGGAGAAGTTGGGAGGTACATCAAATTGGAAGAGAAGAGAAGGTTTTAAAGAGGGGAAGGCATATTACCTCAACTTTGAAATAAAAATAGTTCATTTCAACAAATGTTTACTCAGTGAGTATGCCAAGCAGGATGCTAAGAACTGAGGACTCAAGGATTCAACAAAACACAGTTCCTGTCATCAAAGAGCTTACAGATGAATGGGTAAAATGTAGCCATGCATATGCTAGGGAGGCGTGTTTGATGGTGGAGATGAAGCTGTTGAAAAAATATCACTTGAATGAAAGTAATAAAGGCATTAAGTGTGAAGCAGAGGTATATTCAAAGAATAGAAAGTAGTCTCAGTTTGGAAGGAACAACTTAGGAGAAGGGAGCAGTAGGCAACATAAAGCTAGAAAGATTATTTGATCCAATACAAGTAGTTAGTGAAGGATTTTAAGTAGGAAGGTGATATACTCAGCTCTTTACTGCAGGAAAAATAAAGTTTGGTGGTAGGAAGAGCAGAAGTGCAGATGGGAAACTGTAGATATAATAAAAATTAATGATAACAAGAGTGAATGGTAGGAAGTAAAGAGAAAGGGACAGGTTTGAGATGAATGAATAACATTTGACCACTGGTTAGGTGAAAGGAGAGGGAGGAATCAAAGGTGACTGGGAGTTTGAACCTGCCTAGTGGCGTAGTGGTTAAGAGCTACGGCTTGCTAACCAAAAGGTAAGCAGTTTGAATCCACCAGCCACTCCTCGGAAACTCTATGGGGCAGTTCTACTCTGTCCTATAGGGTCGCTATGAGTAAGAATTTACTAGATGGCAACGGGTTTCTTTGTTTATTTTGGATCTAGGCAGAAAGGACCCCTGGTGGCACAGTTGTTATGCGCTCAGCTGCTAACTGAAAGATTGGTGGTTCAAACCCACCATCCGCTTCGCTTGAGAAAAGTACTGGTGATCTGCTTCCCTAAAGATTACAGCCTTGGAAACCCTATGAGGCAGTTCTGCTCTGCCCTACAGGGTTGCTATGAGTCGGAATCAACTCAGTGGCACACAACAACAACAACAACATCTAGGCAGATAGTGCCATTAACAAAAATAGCCACAACATGTTTGGGAAAAATATAATGAGTTCTGTTTTAGACACATTGAATTGGAGAGACCCAAAGAACATCTAAGAGTAGATGTCTAACAAGCAATTGAAAATGAAAAATTGGGACTTGAGAGATAAGTATGATCTGGAAATGTAAGTATATTTAAGATTTTGAGAGTAACATTATCTGTTAAACTAAATGCCTTGAAAAGGCACTGAAGTAATAGAGATTGGAGATAAATCTTGCAAAAATAGAAGGGACTGCTTACTCAAAATTTCTGGGGGCCTATAGCTAATATCCTCTCCAAAGTGAAGATCAAGTTCCTACAACTTCCAATCCTACCATTAAGAATGTGACAGATATTTAATGGGCTGCTCACAATTTCAGATGCAATTTATAATAGTTGGTGCCCCGTTCCATCTATTTAACAAATGTACCACAAGCTGTGAGTTTTGAGTGGGATTCAATGCAAGAGAAGGTTGTCCAGTTCATCCAGACTACATTGTAAACGATTCTAGTACTTGGTTCTTATGGTCCTGATTAGGTCCACGATGCTTGAGGTATCTGAATCAGAATCTGAGCCCCAATAGGATAATCAAATAGAATCTTCAGAGTGTAGAGACAAATCCTTATTCTTTTCATCAGGTAGCTATTTTTATTTTCTACAAAGAGCTCTTACTTGTTATTGGATTCTGGTGGGTCCTGAGACCACAAGACCCCCATCATCATGCTTTTTATTTAATTGCCTTTTCTAGACCATGAGCTCCTTAAGGACAAGATACTTGTTCATGTTTGTAACTCTAACAGAGGGGCCCTGGTGGTGCAGTAGTTAAAGCGCTTGTGAGTTTTGTGCATTTAGAAGTTATTAGTTGCTCAAAACATGTTGGCTGAAAGTCCATTTTCTTGACCGTGTAGTTATTAACTTGTATGATAAGGAAATAATCATGCATGCATCATATGTATGTATACTATAAAACCTGCAAAAGCTGGAACGTGTGTAAGGCAAAAACCTGTCAGAGAAGAAGACTCAAATATTTTCCACTAATAGAGAGTGATAGAAAAGTGGTAAGACTGCGCACTATCAAAGGCCAAAAACTTTCAAAGCCTGGAAAAACAAGACAGTCCCGTTGAGTTCCGACTCTCACCGATTTCACTGTACATATAAAACTAAAACAAGTTGCCACTGAGTAGATTCCAACTTGTGGTAATCCCATGCTTTCAGAGTAGAACTGCGCTCCATAGGGTTTCAATGACTGTGAGCTTTTGGGAGTAGATTGCCAGACCTTTTTTCTGAGGAGCCTCTGGGTGGATTTGAACCAATAACCTTTCAGTTAGCAGCCGAGTGCTCAACCATTTCTGCCACCTAGGGACTCCATACATACCTACATACATATATATATATATATACACATATATATGTAAAACATCTGTAATAGAGGATATTTTGAAAAAGCATCAATATTTAACAATAGAGAAATAGTTGAAGAATGTTGATTACATGGAAACATAGGCATGACATAATCCTAAATTTCAGAAAGTAGTATATAAAACTATAAATACAGCATGCTCAATTTTTTATGAACAAGCCCATGTATTTATGATGCAGTGATGCCTTTGGTTAGGATACAGATGAGCAGTTAGCCTTAGTTATAAGCACAGTAGTTCCTTCCCTAATAAGGCAGAACATGTGACTGCTATTGCAGATAAATTGGTAGGTATCATGGTAGGAGATGATGAACATCCTCTTCTGACTGATTTTTATTTTCTTGGTACAATAAGAAGCAAGGTCATCAAATAAGAGAAGGGATAAGAAGAGGGGGATATTAAACAGTCATGTAAAAGAATGGGAGAGTGAATGGACATTTAATTAACTGAAAAATATCTAACAGTTGCTATTATTTTTTGTGTTTTGGATGAGTTTCCCATTAAGTACAAGTTTTCCTGGCTATACATCACTTTATATCTTTTCCATCCCCTTCACTTTCAAAGTGACTAATCCAATAGGAAATGCACAGAAAATAAGGGAAGAGAACTTGCCTGGGTTTAAAGTTCCTAAAACAACTTGTTATAACTAAAATGCCCCTTTCTTCCTTGCTGATGAAATAATTGCATTTCTCTGTCTGCTCCTGAACAGGGTGGCGGTGATTGTCCAGAAATGAGTATTGGAGCTATAAAAATCGCCTTGGAAATTTCTCTTCCTGGCTCTTTCATCTATGTTTTCACTGATGCACGGTCTAAAGATTACCGGCTCACCCATGAGGTGCTGCAGCTTATCCAGCAGAAACAGTCTCAAGTGAGTAGGAATCAACCCCAAAACGTTTTCATCTGAATACAGCATGTAGGAGAAAACGAATAACTCAGAGGTTACCCCTCTTCTTTGATTATTCATGTACGGCAAATAGCAACAATTAAAATTATCAGTCCATGTATTTATACTTCTCTCTGTGTCATTTAATTTAAATATATTAAACTTGTATATGATATTTGCATATACCATATGAAAGCCTTGGTTTTTTATATAAAATAATATTTTTTGAAAATTTTTTTTTTATATATTTTGTTGTTGTTGAGAATATACACAACAGAACATACACCAGTTCAACAACTTCTACACGTTCAATTCAGTGACATTGAATAAATTTCAAGTTGGGCAACTATTCCTATCCTCCTTTTCTGAATTCTTCCTCCCCCATTAACATAAACTCAC
Organism: Trichechus manatus latirostris; assembly: GCF_000243295.1. NCBI lineage: Eukaryota > Metazoa > Chordata > Mammalia > Sirenia > Trichechidae > Trichechus > Trichechus manatus. The sequence goes on from NW_004443957.1 coordinate 23,343,803, forward strand.
TGCTTCCTAAGTTTCCTATCTGATCTTTTTTTAAAAATAATATTTTATTGTGTTTTCAGTGAAAATTTACACATCAAATTATGTTCTTATTTAACAACTACTACACAAATTATTCAGTGGCGTTGATTACATTTTTCACAATGTGCCAACATTCTCACTAAATTCCATTCTGGATGTTCATTTCCAGTAATCTGGTTTCCTTGTCCCCTTACTCTTTAATCTTTGCTTTAGAGTAATTGTTGACCATGTGGTCTTATAGATGATTTTTTAAACGTGCGCAGTGCTTACTGGTAGTATTTTTTATTTTACAAGCCAATCTGTTATTTAGCTAAAGGTGACCTCAGGGGTAGTTTGGGTTTGAGGTAATGGAGTATCTCAGGGCAGTAGTTCCAAGGAGTCCTCTGGTCTTAACCTGTTGCACTGATCTTTATGGTCCTGCTTAGAAGTCACATAGCATCACTTCTGCCCCATTTTAATGGTAGCAGCAGTCACAAGCCCACACAGATACAAGAGGAGGCAAACTAGACTCTTGACAGGAGTGACAAGGTCACCCTGTAGAAGAAGACATAGGTCAGAAGATATTGTTGTGGCTGTCGTTGGAAAATGGAATTGATCACAGAGTAAAACCTGGTGGTGATATAGCTTATTCTGCTCAACAAATGTTCCTGAGAGTAATGAATAAGCATGTGGATGAATAAGACCCAGTCCTTGAATGTGAGGAATTCCCCAGGGAAGTGGCGGAGATGGATATGTAAATAAAAACCATGCTGTACATACCTCTACAGCATGTATCACATTAGGCTATAAAGTCTCCAGGAAACAATTCATACTGCCTGGGATGGGGATGGGGGGCACTGAGAGGCAAGAAGGCTTCAGCAAAGAGGTTGTTTCTCGTTGGGGCTCTGGAGAATGTGCAGGAGGTTACCAGGTAGACAAGGGCAGAGAGAGCTTGAAAGCAAAGAGCAGGATCAAATAGTGTATGTCCAGGTAGGGGAAGAGGGTGGAGATGAGGCTGGAAAGGTAGGTGGAGCCCAGGTAGGAAGAGATTTTAAGTGAAGGGTGGGGAGTTTGACTCAATCATATGAGTAATGGGAAACCATTGGGGGTTAAATGTTGGAATCAGATGCCATGCCATGGAAAGAACATTTGGGAGGCTAGATGGAGGTTGGATTGGCTAAAAACAAAATACCAAAGTGGTTGTTGTTGAGTTGATTCTGACTCATGGTGACCCCATTTGTTTCAGGGTAGAACTGCTCCATAGGATTTTCTTGGCTATAATCTTTATGGAAGCAGATAGCCAGGCCTTTCTTCCAAGGTGACACAGCTTGGAGGGTTTCAACCAGAAACCTTTAGGTTAGTAGTGCAGCGCAAACCATTGGAGCCACCCAGGGACCTATGACTTGGCTAGTCATATGCTAAAAACTCACATGCTAGTAGGGAGTTTTTTTTGTTTTAAAAAAGGTTTTTTTGGTAATAGCTAATGATCATGAGCAACTCTTCATGTGTTTGTTAGCCACGTGAATGTCTTCTCTGCTGAAGTGTCTGTTCATGTCCTTTGCCCATTTTTCAATTGGACTGCTTTTTAATTGTTGAGATGTTGAAGTTATCGATAAATTTTAGAGATTATACCCTTGTCAGATATGTCATGCATAAGTATTTAATTTTTGGGAGGTCCCATTTATCTAGCTCATCTTCTGCTGTTTGTGTGTTTTTACTTGTGTTTGGTATTGTATTTATACCATATGTTAGGTCCCCTAGTGTTGTCCCTATTTTTTCTGCCATGATCTTTTTGGTTTTATATTTAGGTCTTTGAACCATTTTAAGTTAGTTTTTGTGTATGATGTAAGGTATGGGTCTTGTTTCATTTTTCTACAGATAGACTTCCAATTTTGCCAGCACATTTGTTAATGAGACTGTCTCTTCCCTGTTTAATGGACTTTGGCCACTTGTCAAAGATCAGCTCTCCATAGGTGGATGGATTTATGACTGCGTTCTCCATTCTGTTCCATTAGTCTGTGTGTTTGCCGTTGTACCAGTACCAGCTGTTTTGATTACTGTGGCTGTATAATAGGTTCAGAGATCAGGTAGTGTGAGACCTCCTACTTTGTTCTTCTTTGTCAAAAATGCTTTACTTATCCAGAGCATCTTTCCTTTCCATATAAAGTTAATGATTAGTTTTTCCATCTCTTAAAGAATGCTGTTGGATTTAGGATCAGGATTTCATTATACCTATAGATCCCTTTGGGTAGTATGGACATTTTTACAATGTTAAGGCTTCCTATCTATGAGCATGGTATGTTTTTCCATTTTTGAAGCTGCCCGGGCCAGGGCTTTTTTTTTAATTACCTTTTCAATGTCTTCTTTTGTTATGCGTCTGTTCAGTTTTTATACCTCAGTTTGCATTAGTTAAGGTAGGCAGTGTGCTTCTAAAAATTTGTGCATTTCGTCTGGGTTCTCAAATTTGTTGGAGTACAGTTTTTCATAGTATTCTGTTATGATCCTTTTTATTTCAGTTGGTTCTGTTGTGATGGGTTGTTTGCTTCTTATCCTGCTGTTCTTTGGAAATTTGGCCAGTGATTTGTCAATTTTATTGATCCTTTGGAAGAATAAACTTCTGGTCTTGTTGGTTCTTTCTATTGTTTTTCTGTTCTCTGTTTCATTTATTCCTGCTCTTTTTTCAAAATTTCCTTTCTTCTGGTGACTGTAGACTTCCTTTGATGCTCTCTTTCTATCTGTTTGGGTAGTAGGGTTAATGTTTTGATTTTGGACCTTTCTTATTTTTAGTGTGTGCATTTATTCCTATAAATTGGCCTCTGAGCACTGCTTTTGTTGTGTCCCAAAGATTTTAGTATGTTATGTTTTCATTCTTGTTTGATTCTAAGATTTTTTTTCTTTCACTTTTGATTTCTTCTGTTACCCAGTGGGTTTTAATCAAGGTGTTATTCAATTTCCATGTATTTGATTTTTTCCCTTGTTCTTCCTGTTACTGATTTCTACTTCTTTAGCGTTGTGATCAGAGAAAATGCTTTGGCTTATTTCAGCATTTTGGATTTTATTGAGGCTTGCTTTGTTGCCCAAAAGGTGGTCTGTTCTGGAGAATGATCCATGTGCACTGGGAAAGAATGTATACATTGCTGTTGTGGATGGAGTGTTCTGTATATGTCTATGCGATTGAGTTGGTTGACTGTGGCATGTAGATCTTCTGTGTCTTCTTTGAGTTTCTTTCTAGTTGTTCTAGCCTTCCCTGAAAGTGGTGTGTTGAAGTCTCCTACTATTATTGTTGAACTGTCTGTACCTCTTTTCAATGGTGTTAGAGTTTGTTTTATGTATTTTGGAGCCCTGTCTTTGGGTGTGTATGTATTTATTATGGTTGTGTGTAGCTAATCTGTTGAGTTGCTGTTGTCAGTTTGATCCCATATAGATAGTTCTTAAAAGAGCGCAACGCTCAAGGCAGATATTCTTTGCTAGCTAAAGTAAACTATTGTTTGGTTTTAAGAAGACTTCAGGGGATATTTTTGGTTTAAGGTTTAAAGATTATCTCAGGACAGTAGTTTTGGGGTTCATCCAGCCTTATCATGGGACTTAGTGTCTTGGTTTGGAGGTTTAGGGTCATGATTTCATGGGATATCCCAGTTAATTGGCCTAATATCATGTTTAGTGCTTCTGTTCCACCTTTTAGTTCATTGCATAGTGCCCGTGGTCTTCAAAGCTTGCAAGTAGCCATTCAAGGTACAATAATTAGTCTCTATTCTCCTGATGCAACAGAGGAAGAAGAAGAGTCAGGAATAGGAGGAGGATAGGGAATGTGTGGTTAACTGCCTCCATGAACAACTGCCTCCTTTGCCATGAGAACAGAAGAACTGGATGGTGCCTGGCCTCCATTACTGAATGCTTTGACCAAAAATTCTATAGAAGAATCCCAATCAAAAGAGGGAAAATGCAGAACAGAATTCCAAATTCTAATGGAATCCAGAATTTCTGGAGCTATGAAAGCCTTGTTTATTAATAAAGAGAAGAAATGATTGGAGATTAATTAAGGTGCTTGTTAACTAACAAGAAAGACCTATATTTCAAATATCAACTCTGACATGGAATCTTGCTGGGTCAAAGTTAGTCATTGTTATCTGTTAGCTATTGCTGCATAACAAACTGACCCAACATTCCATGGCTTAAATAAATAAGCATTTATTTCTCACGTTTTACAGGGTTCAGTTGATCTAGGCTAGCCTTGCTTACTTGTATGTCTGGGAATGGTTTGGGGTAGGTTTATCTAGGCTGGGCTCTGGAGTCATTTGACTTTACTTCATAGGTTTCTCAGCCACTTTCTGAGGCTAGTACTGTAATCTAGATGAGGCATGTTCTCTCAAGGTCATGACAGAAATACCAAAATTCAATCAGAAATTCACAAGACCTCTTGAGCCTGGTTCAGAGCTGGTAGAATGACTCTTTTGCCTCATGCTATTGGCCAAAGCAAGTCACATGGACAATCTCAGAAGAAAAAAATAAACTCATTACTTTAGTGAGAGGAACTGAAAAATCACGTGACAAAGTGTATAGGAACAGGGACAGATGAAGATTTGAGGCCATCATGTAATCTAGCACAGTGATGGTTTCGCTTGCATTCCATAGCTTTTAGTCTATACTTTTGAAATGTAAATAACTATGTTCTTGTCTGTGTTCACTATTATACATGTGCAAGGTCAAGAATTATGTTTTATTCATATAACTGTAACTGTAAATATATGTATACCAACTGCCTAGTAGTATATAAATACAATAGGTGCTCAATAAATGTATGTTGATTGGTTTCTGGAAACACTTTACATTTGTTTTTTAATTAGGTGGTATTTGTGCTCACTGGAGATTGTGATGACAGGGACCACATTGGATATAAAGTCTATGAAGAAATTGCCTCTACAAGTTCTGGTCAAGTGTTTCATCTGGATAAAAAACAAGTTAATGAGGTAAGTTTAATAAAATGGATCTAGTTTATTACTAGTTACCAACCTAATTGTGACAGATTCGATTTCAAAAACAATTTGAACCAAAATGTTTCATTTCTAGGCCACAAGTCAATACAGGCATTAAAATAATGTGGCGAAGCATAGATTTATCTCATACTAATTTCTAGATTGTAAAATGTTACACTGACAAACTATTTAGGCTTAAGCATAAATTTAATTAAAATTCCTTTAGTGCGACTCAAGAATTTTTGTAGTTCTTGTTTAACAAGGTTGGTTTGTGTTTCTGATACACTAATTTTGGATAACTGGTAAAATGGGCTTGACTGGGTACTAAACTAGACGTGAGAAAGAAAGTTATTATTGAGCAAAATTCTAGTGAAGTTTGACCTCTGTAATTAAAACTAAACATCTATAATTAAGTAACTATATAGTTGTATAAACAGTTTTATGGTAGTTATAATATATACTAAGAAAGTCTTGGTATTTTCTGAAAAATAGTGTTTGAGATGTGCCTTGGCCTCACTCATGATAATGAAATGTAATTAATTAATTAGGTTCACACTTAAGTTTCTAGGAACATGCTAGTACAAAGATAAAGTTTTAAGTGGGCATAATTCACATTTGATTGCTCTAAACAAGTTCTATCAATTTCATGACAGATTCCTTTGTGTCCTGAATAAAATGGTTCAGTAATTCTCTTATAACTAAAGAGATCTTATTAGATCATGGTGGAACTAATAAGACATTGCAATTTTCTGAAACAAACAATCTAGCCAAGACATTTTTCACCAACATTCTGAGATATGTAAACCTGGAATGTTACTTTAGTCTAACAAAAGTTTTCTTGGAAGAAACAGCCTTATAGAGGGCTATGGCCTGAGTCCATATTGTGCCAGGGAGGGTCTGACAACTACAGGGAGAGCCCTTAGTGTTAATTTACATAAACATTTGCATGAGAATTTGGGAGCCTGGGAAGAAAGGGGTTGTGGAAGAGTGTATGACCTTTTCAGGAAGTGGGTCTCTTGTCCCACCCCATAGACTGTAGTTGGACCTAATGGTGTGAAATGTTGCTGGTAGACATTTTTTGACAGAACTCTGTGAGACCCTGGGGTACAGTCAGCATCACCAGCACAAAGTGGGCATGAGTGAGAAAGAGCTTCATTCTCTCTTGCGTCTGTGCGGAACACCACACGTTAAAGGTGTTGTGAGGTTCCAGGCTGGAGATAGCTATGGTGTTCCATGAGGCATATAGACCACTGGAGCCAGCAGAAGGGTCTATCCCCAGTGGACATGTGGTTTCCAGCAGAAGGTTTTGGAGAAGAGGTGAGAAGAGACATGGACAGCGCCTAAGGTATTTGAAAGACCAGCTGCTCAGATTTTTTTGTGAACGCTTACGCACATCTTGGAGATTCCCAAAACAAAGAGAGTGAATTTTTGAAGGGGATTGTAGAACTTTATTAGTAGTTTGACCCCAGAGCCAGAAAACCATGGTTGTGTCCTATGAGTGTGACTCCATTCGTATGCATTTACCCAGGGAAAATTGAATTACACAAAATTGAAAATATTATTATTGTCCTAAATGGAGAAAATAGCCCTATAAAGGCATAAAATTTATTTTTTATTAACAGTCATCTTGTGGCATGATGCATCATTTTTATAGTCCTAGATAATTTTTAATAATACTTATAAATACCAAATAATTTATAAAAATTTGGTGTAAATTGCAGCAAATATTACTTTGCAGATCAGTGGTTAGATATAAAATATGAAAAAAGAGCCTGTTGTATGACAAAATAGATCTTACTTTGATTAACACAATGTAGTGTCTAGTAAATTCATTCAGTATTAATACGTTTATGCAGTTCCAATCTATCTTATAAACATAATTAAATTTTAGAAATCTGAGCTCTCATGAAGCTTTTTGTTCTTTAGTTTCCACTTATAGTAAATAGCAACTCTTCTGTGAGGATTAATAAAGTTTCACAGAAAATATAAACTGAAGGTGGTAAACAGGATCAAGTTTAGTCATAGGTATGGTGTATGAGTAAGGACACATTTGAAAGGAAGTTGGTACACTGTTGACCAATACATAGGAAAACAGGCGTAAACTGAGAGAGAGAGATTTTGAGGAATTGGCTCATATTCCCACATGACTGGTGGGGCGGGGAGGCTGGCAAGTCTAAAATTTGTAGGTCAGGTGACAGGTTGGACATTCCTATAGTCTTGTATTCCAAAATCCATAGGTAGTGATGGAAAGAGTGGAGGAGTTCTAGGAAGATGTCTATTTATAGTCTGGAGGCAGAATGCTCTCTAGGGAAATTCCCTTTTTGTTCTTAAGGCCTTCAGTGCATTGGATGAGGTCCACCCACATTATGATGGAGGGTAATCTGCTTTGTCTAAGGCTAACTGATTTAATCCTATGTAACTACTTCATAACAGCATATAGACTGGTGGTGTTTGCTCAAACAACTGGCACCATAGTCTAACCAAATTGAAACATAACATAACCGTCGCTGGACCCTTAATCTTTTGCACTACCAACATTATTTTGCTATTCCCCAAACATGCAATCTTCTTCAAACTTCTTTTTCAGGTTTATTTGTTTTTCTGTCTGGTTGGTCCTGAAAGTCCAAAGAATGTCACTTATTTCGTTCTCTGAGTTGTTGCTATGCTTTGGACATACCACTATTATTACACTTATGAACACCTGTGGAAGTCAAACCTGTGTAAGGCAGAAACCTGTCAGAGGGAGAAAACTCAAATATTTTCCACTAAAATGAGCTAAGAAGCCCTCGTGACTCAGTGGTTAAGCACTCGGCTGCTAACCAAATGGTAGGCAGTTCCAACCAACCAGCGGCTCTGTGGGAGAAAAATGTGGTAGTTGGCTTCTGGAAAAATTTACAGTCTTGGAAGCCCTATGGGGTGGTTCTACTTTGTCCTATAGGGTCGCTATGAGTCGGAATCAACTCGATGTTAACGAGTTTGTTTAATTTTAGTTTAAAATGAATGATAGAAAAGTGTTAAGACTGCACCCTGTTAAGATGGAAAACTTGTGAGACCCGGAAAAACAAGGTAATTCTGTAGAGTTCTGGCTCTCATAGGTTTCACTGTAATAATTTGTTCTCATGGTTCTGTTTGGCACATATTGGATATATGTAATGTAATTTAATGTAATCTTTAAATAGTTTGACAATGAGAAATAGAGTTTTTATCTTTTTAACATTCCTAAATTTTACTTAAAATAATAGTTGCTAAAATACCATTTGTGCTTTTAAAGGAAGTAAACAGAATCATGAAGTATAGTCCCTGTATTCATTTGAAAAGGCTGATTTAATATTCCAAATATAATATAACACTGAAGAGAAGTATCTCATGGAAGATAGCATAACTCACATTGGTGAAGAGTTTGAACTCTGGAGTCAAATGGATCAATGGAGTCCACTACTTTTGTGCACTTTGTGATGTCTCCAGCCCCCTGCCACCCAAAGAATTCTACTTCTCTTCCATTTGTAGTACTCATGTGGCCTGGAGTTTGATGGCAGCAGGGGTGGTCCTGATTAGCCTGTCAATCATAGCAATCCCAATCCCCCTAACTAATTGATTCAGGAAAGAACATCTCATCTACTTTGGGCCAATGAGACTCATGGGGAATTTAGCTAAGGGTGTCTTGTAAAAGTTCTCTTCCTCTAGATGTTGTCCCAGATGTGATGCAGACATCTTGCTGCAAGTCTGAAAATGAAACCAATACAAGAGGCAGTGAAGAGCCAAGAAAATCCCAAGCCTGTAGATTAAGTCAACACTCAAGCTCATCCTTATGGTAAACCTACAGAGTTAAGCAAGTGACCTTATTGCTCAAACCAGTTAGAATTGAGTATTCAGTTACCTAAAGATAAATGCATCCTAAATGATAAAAAGTCTGTATTTTTTTGTTACATGGGATTTGTAAGCCCCAGTTTCCTGGTTTGTAGAATGGAGATAATAGAATTATCCATTTCAGAGAGTTGCTATAAGATTCAGTGAGATAATGCATGTAAAATGATCCACACCAGGTCTGGCATAGGGTAAGTAGTAGTTAATAAACTTTAACTACTATTATTATGGACTCAGCCATACCAACAATCATGAAGATGGCACAAGACGGGGTAATGTTTCATTCTGTTATACATGGGGTTGCCATGAGTTGGAGCCGACTTGACGACAAGTAACAACAACAACACCATTATTATAATCACCTTTACTTATTGAGATATGATATAATGTTTGGCCAGTTGTCTGGATGAGTGCTCAGTGGAAAACTTTGTATGTCAGGAGCAGCCTGGGTGGATCTGCTGCTTGCCATCCTCTTGTCAGTGGACAGACTTTCCAATAGAGGAAGTGCTTCTTCTTCTCTGCAGGTATAATGATTCCATTTTCAGAAGCAATAAAATTGTTATCCTGAAGATTCATCAAGCATGACTGGAATAAGATGAAATTAAATTCATTTATAGTGTAGAAAGATGACTCTTTTCCTTTGTGTTAGTCAACATATTTTCTTGTGGTAGTGTTTTTACTTTGCTTTTGAAGTGGCGGAAACTATGCTACCATGTTTGTTAGAAACCAGATGGGTAATTGTTGCTGGGAAATAAGTCTGAGTGAAAGAATACAGGAAAAGCCTAGAGGGAAAGTTTTCTTTTTTCTTGTGTGTAAGAAAAATATTACAAAGCGCTTACTGGAAATGTATAAGCCTATATGTTACTTAAAGAAAGCCACCAAGGTGGAAAAAAAAAAAAGACTTTGTTAACAGGAAGCATCATAAGAGTGTATAAATAGGATTGGCAAAGTTTCTGGTATGTAATTTAGCCAGTTCTCTTTTCTTATTGTTCCAGACTCTCCTATTATATAATAAGCATTATAAACTCTAAGGAAAAAAAGATGCTATACAAAATATCTGCAAATTTAATAAACCCCAGAAATGCAGGAAAGCACACACATACTGAGTTCTTTCATTTTACTGAGGAGCGATTTTTCCTCTACTGTTTCTAAAGAAAACTGTAGAGTATTATGCTTTACCCTTTTAACCTAGATCATCAATTTCCTAACCTAGTTGGGTATATTTTATATCAACTCTCTCTTAAGCTAACTGGAAGTTTTTCATCCTCTCTCTTTTTTTAAACAGTGATTAAGTAGGCAGTCTAGGTATCTTTCATCTTTATTTCACATAAAAGGGAAACTAAAGTGAAGAAATTATTTGGCTGAACATCAGTGGTCTATAAATTATTATATGGTATTAAACGTTTTGGAAACACAAGTTAAAACACATCTCAAGGGCGTACTTAAACAATTCACCTTTGAAGACAGAAAAGGAACTAAACCATTGCAGAATTATTCCTGCATTTTTATGTAAGCTGAGGGATTACCAGTGGATCTAATTAATTCTTCTTTTGGGTTTAGAAGAAAGTCCAGATTTGAAATCTCGAAGTTACTCACATGTGCTATATCATTGTGTCAAAGAAGCTAACACAAAAGAATCCATTGTTAATTAGTGGCAGACATAGCATCATAATTTGTTTGGAGAGTCCCTATTCTTTCTTCCCACCTCCTTCAACCCCTGTCTTCAAAAACAAAACAAAAAAAATGAAATGGAAAACACAGAACAAAGAGCCCAAAACTTCTCCCTGGATATTCCACACCAGTGGTTGGTTCTATTCTCTACTTGTAAGTAATACTTGCTAGCTAGCTATCTTATATCAGAATGACATTTTATTAAATAAAGAGATAATTGTCAGATAATTTATATTTTTTGAAGTAGATGAATGACGATATTTTGAAGTCCCACAATATATCTTAATGACTATCCTATCCTGTGACGTAACATGCAGTTCTTTGATGTAGAATTCCAGTGTTCCTTGTGAGCACTCAAAACATATCTATGTTGCTCTATTTGGCACAAGCATTCTCTTCTAGACCATTGTTCTTTGTTAGGCATGGTAGGCTCTCACACCTCTTTTCTTTCCTTGGCAATTGCCCTGTGATTAAGAAAGCTAAGTTATGTTTTGTAATGATTGAGTGCTTATTACGTACCAGCCGTTCAACAACCCTGTGAGGAGGACACCATGATCATTATCGTCATATTACAGACCAGGAAACTGAAGCGTAGGAGGTAAAGCATCTTGCTCAAGGTTAAGCTGCCATTAAGGGTTTGAACTTAGGTGACATGTGCAGTCTGTCTCCTGAGACTACGCCCTTGAACACAGCTCTATAAGTTCTTCCCTGTGGCTTTCACTTTTGTTTTCATCAGAGGATGTGGTTTTAACAATAAAGTGACACAAGAGATTTCATCTTCATTCATTCAACAAACTTTTGGGAAACTAGATGTTAGTCACCACTAGGCACTGGGGAAGCGAAGGTCAATCGGCCCTGGATGCCAGATGCTTTACTCAAGGCAGACTCCTGGGTTTCGTTGAGGACCAGAGTGTAGTCTCCATTCTTCAGGACCTTGACTGCTGTCTTGGCTGATTAGAGTGAACAGCAAATATCTAATGTCAGGCTCCCTGAGTTTGGATTTCAGCTCCATCACTTACTAGCTTCATGCATGACCTTGGGTAAATTACTTAGCTCCTTTGTGCTTCAGAGGAGCACAGGGTACCTACTACACAAAATTAAGCAAATATGTAAATTTCTTAAAATAGTAACAAAACTGCAAACCCCATTTCTCCCTGCCCTTTTCATTTCTTAGCAATAAGCTTGGGTGTATGTTCTCAATTTTACTGCTTTTTACTTTTTCAGGGTCTAGAAAGGCACTGAAAGGCTTCCATTTTTCTTTGAATAGGTAGCAGGGTGGCAGTATATTAAGAATCTCAGGGTCAAGCCCTCCTCTTTTCTAAGCAAAGCTGTCCCAATAACTGCTAAAGTCACAGTACTCTGGAGAGCCTACCATCAATTTTCCTATATCAGCAAGGGGAGGAGAATGGTCTGATCACAGAATTTGCACTCTAATAATGATTAAAGTTGATATTATCTATTGCAGTCAGGGTATCAGTGATCATCCCAGCAGAAAACAGATGGCTCACTCAACAGGGGCAAAAGAGAACTTAATGAAGAACAATTTGTAAAGATGCAGGCAGGGCTAAAGGAAGCTAACAAGTGATGATGAAGCACCAAGGGGCCAGAGACAATGGGCCCACTTCTACTCCCTCTAGTCATGAAGGGGAAGGAGAAAGATCTTGTACAGCACCGAGTGAGACCCAGGCTGAGGGCCACCTATCAAGAGCTGTGGCCTTCAGTAGGCAAACCAGCCCTGCAAGCATGAATAAATACCCAACTCCTCTTTCTTCACTCCTTCCCTTTTACTGCTAAGTCCTTCTGTTTCCACAAATCCAACTGGAAGCCAGAGGACCAGGGAGCCCTCTTGAGGCAGTCCACAAAGGCCAGTGTCCCACGGCACAGAGCTGGATGGAGAAGGGTAGAGAACGGATCTGGAAGGGCAGACAGAAAATATTTGACACAAACAGTATAACATAGTGGTTGAGTCCAGGCTCAACTTAGACAAGTTATGTAATTTTTCTGTCTCAGTTTTCTCATCTTAACATGGAGTTGCTCAGCTCCATGTACCTACCTCATAGGACTGTTGTGTTTAGAACACATCAATAAATATTAACTGCTATTATTTTTATTTAGTAATATGTGCTAGTTGAAATATTCCAGCAACTTTTTACAGTTTTTTTTTTCCTAAAACAATATATATGTATATTTAGTGCCCATCTGTGATGAGATAGTCAAAGGCATCATGCTATAATGGGAAATTCTTGGGCTTTAGAATCAGAGAGACTTGGATTTGAGTCACTTCCCTGACTTTAGCTAGAACAATCTTATGTTATTACTGGATGTCTCTGAGACTCAGGTTCTTCATGTGAAAACAGGCATATTAATTACCTCATAGGACTATTGTGAGGATTAAATAAAACAAGGAATACGTATGTTAAGCTGAATAGAGTCTCCCAGAAATGGAAATCACCAGCCTAGATATCCTTAAGGACAGGAATTGCTCCTTTGCCAAAGAAGGCACCAATGGTTTGCTTTGATCATAGGTTCTGGAGGTGCCCTTATCCTGAGGAGTGCTCAGGAGAGGAGGATTTTGGTGAGTGCCACCTTTACAAACAAAAGTGTGAGGGAAAACGGACTCAGGACTACTACAGAACTGTAGTAAGGTTCTTGAATTTTTACAATTTCTTTATATTAGTCATTTTTCTTGTTTTCCCATCAGAATAGCAATAAAACTGTTTCAAGACAAAGAGTCTGACTGTTTATTTTGGGAATAATAGTAACACCAGTAATAATACAGGTAACTTTTACAGAGTTATTATGTGTAAGTCACTACTCTGAGTGTATTCCTTTAATCCTCACAGTAACCCTTTAATGTAGGTAGTGGGGTTTAGGGAGCCCTGGGGAGAATAAATTCCATTCTTCTGCTAGCATTTCTGGAGTCAGCATGAGTGGTTGTAGCTACTGAGAGGAGAGGAAAGTAGATAAGAGTCCCTGGGTGCCTGAAATGGAAGATAAAGGAGGTGACGGGCTTGAGAAGCTTTCTGGAGCTGAGCAACAGACAGGTCCATGGAGCTCTTGTGGATGAGGACAGATGATCTTGTCTTCAGGCTGTAACAGGAATGGGGAGTCTAAGATGAAGAAAACACCTTTACATTTTCCACTGAGGCATTTCCAATGGGAAGGGGAGAGTTGAACTCATAAGTTGTTTCCGAGGTAGTAACTAAAACCCAGGAAAATAAAGTGACAATCTTGCAACACATCCATAAAAAACACCAACTTGGAAGTAAAAAAGTCTCAGAGATTAGAGATTACTGGATTTGTGTCTCTTGCTAGTTTGATACTAATTTTCACTGGTGTCAGTAATGATGTTGGAAAAACTGTAAGCTTTGCTGGAGTATGAATTTGGCATGGCCTTCTGCTATTTTGGCTAAAGATCACGTGTGACTAGAAGTCTGACCAAGAGCTTTCCCCATATGGGCTTACTGATGAGGCTCTCTGAAACCTGGGGTTCTGAACAGTAAGTGCTCTGAAATGAGGTCTCTGCCATTTTGTTCCTCCTTATTTCTAGTTTCACTCCAGACGTTATTTGAAAAACACAACCTCACTGCTGACCTTGAAAATGAGTAGAAATGGGTGTTTCCTCTGAAATATGAACATGTATCAGAGACAACTATAACATTCTAGAAAGCTGCAGGAAATGTCTAAAAACAATGTGTAAATGTTTCCACTTATCCCTTCTTTGAATTTATCTAATTAAATGTCAGAAATCAAGCAGGGAGCTCAAAGTTCATATTTTAAAGTAATATGGATGTCTACACGTCCGAAAACATGGAATACTTACTTTAGTTCCAGTGGAATGCCTCCAATCTCTGTTGTGCTAAGGCAGACATGTTATCTACATGAGTGTATGCTGGAAATGCTAATGTTTGAGTCTTATAGTTAACTTTTCATTCCAAGGCACCTGGGAATGCTTTATAGGTCACTAATATGGTTCAATGAAGCCATGTGTAGTTTATGTTTCCATTTGTTTAGATAAGACAAAAAATAACACACATAATTTATAGTTTAATATATTATCTATTGCTTATAGGCCTCTGAGCGTGTGAACAGTTTTTCAAAATGACATTTAAAGTATATGCAGTAGGTAATAATCTTTGCAAGTGGATGAAAAGAAAAAGATGACTTTTCTTGATAGAATCCCATTTAAGCAAAATATACGAAGAATCAAGCTCTCTCCTGCAAAGTGAAACAGTGAGTATGGAGTGGGATGGGGAATCACTGTTAAAAATGGAAGCTCTGCAAAAATGAGAATGCCCATCTTCCATTTTATGCTTTCACGCACTGGCTCTGGGAGCTGTTTGAAGCACTAGTTATAAACTGTGGTAGTACATTCTGCGAGGTGCAGTGGAAGGCATATCTACCCAACAGAGCTCACTGCCTCTGGAATGTAATTTTCCATATGCTAATGTTGTTCCACAATTCTTCATAAGACAATTATGAGATTGGACAATAAAATTTAGAAAATGAAACAGATACCCCTCACTAAAGCTTCTTTCTAAAATATCACGAAACAAAAAACAGAAGAGCTGTCTTTAATGAAACAAAAAAAAAAAAAAAGAAAAAGAAAACTTACATAAACGCCTAAGGATCTTTCTTAAAAAGTAAAGAAAGAAATGTTGGTCAAAAGGTTACATGTATTTAATAGAACCAAAACAAAGAGAAAAAGAAATAAATTTGTTTGGTTAGTGGTGTATTTTGATTAAAAGCTGAAATAAAATATGGAGTAGAGCTATAAGGATTATCAGAGCTAACTGAATCATCTGATTACTTGCGTGGCTAACTCTGAGTTTGCAAGAGTCTTAACTGTCAGAAAGATATGGTGTCAATCTCAAAGTCTTTGAAAAATTTATTCACAGTCTACACTGGCTCAAAACAGATTTGTTATTCTACCCATTTGAAGAGATTGGTCTTTAGTTTTACTGAAGCTGTGGTGAAAACCAAGGATTTCAGTTGAAAGAAAAATGTCTCAAATGGTTGAGATTTAAAACTGAAACCATTAGTTAGCCACTGAAGTCACAGACCATAATCTCTGGACTAGTTATCCTATTGGGGACCACAAAAGAACACAAGGGAACATGAAGAAAATCTGGAATGTTGGGACAAAGAAAATAATATTGAGCCATTTCACTGAGGCTAAGCTCTCTGCATATTTCCTTTCCTGTTTTATGTATCTGTCTTGGAAGAAGTACAGACAGAATGCTCCTTAGAAGCAAGGATGGTGAGACTTCGTCTCGTGTATTTTGGACATGTTATCAGGAGTGAACAGTCTCTAGAGAAGGACATCATGCTTGGTAAAGTGGAAGGTCAGGGAGAAAAAAAAAAAGACCCTCAGTGAGATGGTTTGACACAGTGGTTGCAACAATGGGCTCAAGCACAGCAAAAATTGTGAGGATGGCTCAAGACCGGACAGGATTTTGTTCTGTTGTACATAGAGTCGCTATGAGTCAGAACTGACTCGACAGCATCCAACAACAACAACGACATTTTATCTATCTAATCTTACTGATTCCTTTTCAAACTTTTTCTTTAGAGTAAGCACATATCTAATAAAAAATAATAAGCATACTCTCAGATATATGTACATCTATCTGAGTATATCTGATCTTGCAGGAATTCAGAAAAAAAAGAGAACTGACATTTTATAGACAACATATCTGATGTTTCAAAAAATATTGTAATCTGTATTTTATGAAGATTTTAAATACTTCTTAAGAAAGCGATTGCATTTTAGTGTTCTGATCTAGGAGTTACAAAGATATATACAGCAGGAATTTTGTGTGTGTGTGTGTGTGTGTGTGAAAATCAAGTGAAGTCATATGTCCAAAGTATTTTGACAATTCTATAGTACTTAAAAAAAATATAGTATCAGTTTGTAATTGTGAACACTATGACCTTTTTCGTTAGCTTGAGATATTACTAGAAAGTTTAACATTTTCTTCTCAAGAACCCCTCATTCCATTTCACTGCCCAAAAATCCTAAGAATTTGTACAACAAGGGGATTAGTCCTACTTCCAAAGGACAGCCAGAGAGAGAGAACCAGAAAGTCCCAACAGACCAATTGCACATTTGCTTCTCCACTGCCACAGGGTGCCAGGATAGCTGAGATCAGAGGGACTTGTAGCCAAACTGTCAGCTGTAACAGAGCCAGCCCTCTCCAGTAACTCCGAGGCCCTTGTGTTGAACCTGTGTTACAAGCCCAGAGTCCCTTTAAAGCCCTTAATGTGTTTTCCTTGGTAAGGGTCACTCTGGTCCATCCAAGAAGTTTTCCTAATTTAAGTCTCGTGAAGAAGAATTTTGGGGCTTCGGTCTCTTTCTTTTCAAAAGCTTCTGAACCCCTAAGCCAATTGGTCCATCCCACCAAGAGATTTGTGTACCCAGGTACCGAAGGACAGTCTTTATCACAGAAAAGGGAAAACCAGAAAAGGTCTGGTTGCTACATCTTTTCTCCAGAGCAAGAGGTGCATACGGCCCTTATATTTATGCAATCGAGAAGAAAACACACTAGTTACTTTTCCTGAAGGAATAATAATTTAATAATCCGGCTCAAGTTAGCTGGCTACTGTTAATCTCTACATGTAGAAAAATTTACATGATTTTCTTTCTTTAGTTACCTAACGGAAAGAAAAAGTTACAACTTTTGTACTAAACATAGGAGATAAATATTATTTTAAGGTAACAGGAAAAGACAATATCTTTGGCAGAAATAATGATATCAATTAAAAGTAGTTTAAAGCTTTGAAGAAACGTGATTATTGTTTTTTTTTTTTAAAAAAAGCAGCTTAAGGCATTTCTTATAAAAGACTGAAAAAAACTCAAGGTCTTATTTTAAATAGAAAATATTTTTGTGTAATGTGAACCAACAGACAACCTCAGACAACATTAGGGTTAGTCAGTGAAGTGGTAAGCTGTTCCACGAAGATGCTAAATTGAAAAGCCTGTGTAAATGCCAAGTATATGTTATTTATGCTTATATGCACTTGGTGCTACATAGATAAAAATATTCATCAGAACATTCTAATGTTTACTTCTTATTCTGCAATAGCAAAGAGATGAAAAAGTTAAAAGTCAAAGTAAAGGAAGTTCTATTTGAGACATTTCCTTTTGACTTAGGATAAATAAATGGAAACCGAGTCCATGCTTCATATATTTTCCAGATTTCCTTATACATTCCTAGAATGAACCAACTGTATAATACAGTTATAAAAGCAAAATCTTTTGAGAGATTGTATGAGCTACTTTTGAGAGGGCCTATGCAACAGTTTGATCATGATTTGGCTTTGTGACAAAAAATTCAAATGGCTTTTCTTTTTCTTGATAAAGCCCCCAGAAGAATAATGTATTTTAAGGTCATAAACCAAATAATTTTAACAGTTTTTGTGTGACTGAATGAACAGAAAAGGGGAAACACATTTTTCAAAATTGTTAATTATAGTTTTAAATAGTTGGAAACAAATTACTTGTCTTAAAATGACAATTCTTGAGTTATTTTGTCGACTTCCTATTTAATATGAACTTAGAAAAGAGACACATGATATGGTTAAACCATTTAAAATTTGAATATCGGTATCTTCCATGAATAGGAAGAAAGTCTTCAGGAATTAGTAAAACCATTTGTAAAATTTGCCCGTTTTTCATTCAAGTAATATTTATTAAATTAACAAATCAACTCAATAATATGATAATGAATAAACACAATTCTAAATAATAAATTAATTTTAAAAATTATTCAAATTATTTTTAATTCAAACAATGCTTATTAAAAATATATATGTGGTAAGGTTTAGTGTCTATTTATTCAGATATGAAGACCTGGTGATCTGTTTCCGTAAAGATTACAGCCCAGAAAACCCTATGGAGCAGTTCTACCCTGTCTCATGGGGTCACTATGAGTTGGAACTGACTGGATGACACCCAACAACAGCAGTGCATATTTCTAGAAAAAATTAAAAAGTTATACCAAATCTGTTGATGATGACAATCACTGGATGGTATGATTATAGGTAATTTTAATATTTTTTGTGCATTTTCTTAATTTTTAAAATAATTGAGTATGTACTACTGTTAAAATAAGGAAAAACAGTGAAAGCATGTCCAATAAAAAAAAGAGAATTTAAAACCCACCCCACATACTTATGAAACAGGTTTATATGCAGGGTATATACTGTGAGCTATGGGGATGCAAGAATGAATCACACATAGATTCAGTGTCTCAAGATGTCAGAATTTGGAATCTAGGGGGAAAGAGATCAAGTCTCTCCTGTCCAAAAGTAAGATCAAGAACCAGACTTCACGTTATATTTTGTTTCCTCTTCAAGTACAGTCCTCTTCTTCACCAGACTTCTTTGGTGGTAAATACTTCCTTTGTCTCTTCACGTCTGTCTATTCTGTAATATCTCTCCACCCAATTAGAAGAGTTCTCTTAATGCATTCCAGTGACCGTTACCTCAGTCCTTATCCTCCTCACTCTGTAAAATGCAACATTGTTGACCACTCATGCTTTCTTGAAACTCTCTTGCTGTAAGCATCTATGATATGATATTCTTAAATCTCCATTCCTTCTCTGCCTCCTTCCCTGTTATGTCTTCCCTTTCTTATCCTAAATGTTTCTGTTTCCCAACCTTCACTAGCCTCTATTCACATTTTTTCTCTTGATACTATAATTCAGTCTTTTCCCCATTCTCAACATAACTCCCTTCCTCATTTCATTTAGGTCTTTACTCAAATGTCTCTTTTTTACATCAATATTATTTAAAATAAAATCCCTCATCCTTATTCTATTTTCCATTATCCCACTTGATTTTTAAAGCATTTATCTCTGCCTAATATTGTATATCTATTGTTTATGCCTAGAACAATATTTGACACATAGCTTACACTCAATTAATAGTTACTATCTTAGGCTGGGTTCTCTAGAGAAGCAAAACCAGTGAAGCATGTAGATATGTATATATATGTGTGTGTGTGTGTGTGTGTGTGTATGTGTGTTTAGAGAGAGAGATTTATATCAAGGAAATGGCTAACGCAGTCATAGACGCTGGAAGGTCCCAAGTACATGGGTCAGGCATCAGGCTAGAGGCTTCTCGTGACTCATGTAGCTGCAGGGGCTGATGAACTTAAGATCAGCAGGTAAGACAACTGGCTGCTGGCTCACAGGCTGTGGAGGATAACAAATCCAAGATCAATAGGTAAGATGGCAGGCTGCTGGTTCAAGTCCTAAGAACTGTGGAGTTCAGATGATGATGAGCTGAATGTGGGATCCAGAACAGAGCAAAAGCCAGTGAGTTTTGCCAGAAAGTCCATATATATTGGATGCAGGACATACCCACAAGGAAAATCCCTGTCAACTGATTGGCTGCTCATAACAGGTCTCTTAATAGAGGAGATTACATTATATCAGATCTTATCATGGAGATGATTACATCATTACATAACTGCCAAATTACATCATAACTGTCAAACCACTAAGAATCATGGCCCAGCCAAGATGACACACAACCTTAACCATCAAAGTTACTAAATGAATATTTTGAATGAATGAGTGAATTTCACTGCTTTCCCTTTACCTCTGTGTAGATGACATTCAAATCCCCAGCCTTGACTGCCTCTCCAGCTCTTATCTTGTATTCCATCTGCTTTTTGGTCAACTCAACCTAACTGTGCTACCCACACCTCAAAGTTAGAGTCATGTATTGTTTTGTGTTTTTCAGTGCTCCCCTTTGCTCTTGATGTCACCACCTTTCTTGTGGCCATCCTGGCTCAACTGCCCTGAGTCATCCTTAACACTTTGCTTCCTTGGTTGTCACATTCAATTCGTTGTTAAAATCCTTTTCCTTCTATTTTCATTCTATCCTTCCCAGTCAACCCACCCTTTCCTCTCTTAGTGTTTCATCCAGCCTATGATTATAGGGTCTTTCATTTATCTCTGTTATTCTTTCATTTACTTGTACCGCCATTCTTTGCTTCATTCATTCATTTTTTATTTATCCATTTATTTGTTCATTCAACAAACATTGTTAAAGCCTACCTAATATGTGTCAGACACTGTGTTAGGCATTCAGGATCCAATATTGAGCACAAATAAATATAGTGCATGTTGTCATGAAGCAAAAGAGGTGTTGAGGGAGCAACTGAGTAAAAAGGCTGGAGGATCTGCAGATTGTGATGAGAAAATGAGATGTCTGGAGCAGGCCCAGTGGATGGCAAGTTCCATGGTCTAGCCATGGGAACATGTGCCTGAAATGGAGCAGTGATGGGAGTAACAGGAGGTGAGGAGGTCAGTACATTACTGAGAGGTCAACAAGTCGCATAGATCATGTATGCAAATGTGGAAATCACGGTGGTCACAACAAGACGTGGGGTGGAGAGAGACAGTAAATCAGGTGCCAAATCTTCAATAAATGAGAAGCAACAGCAATAAAGATGGATGGCACAAGCCTTAAAGGAGCAGGGCTTTCTTCAGGGTGGGGAAAAGGAATGATCTGCAAACAGCAGTTAGAAGTGAAAAGACTGCTCAAGTTCCAACCTCCAAGATATATGGAGTGTGGGAGAATAAGCAGCCTTCATTAATGAGAGTTGTCAGAGAAGAATCTAGCCTTAGTTGAGAGACATGTTTCTCTTGTTGTCAGGAAGTATCTTGAATATTTGCTGAAGACTGGATGGATGGTAGTCTAAGGGTTTTTAGAAGTCATGGTGAAAAAGTATGAGCTAGAAGGATCAGTAAAACATTATGTTAATGGAGAGAAAGCATAGAACAGAATAGGGATGAAAGTTCAAAGAAGGATAGATAATTGAAGGTACTTCCATTCTAGGGAACGACCAAGTTTAATGAAGATGTGAACCATAATCAGTTCAGATATAATGTTCTTTTAGTTTCTCTGATGAACCATGCTCTCTCCTCTGAGACATTGCACCGGTCGTTGCTTCTTCCTGGAAAACTTAACCAGCCGCTTCACCAATAACCAACCACCAACCCCTTATCCCCATGTACCTGGCTACTTCCCACTCTTATTTTTTCAATCTCATGTTAGAAGTGATTTCCCTCAGTGACCCTTCCTTACTCCCCAGTTTAGGCTAGGTGCCTGTTGTTTGTCTTCTTCACATATCATCATCATATTGTATTAAAGTAATAATAATGTGTATTCTGTAGTAAACTGCACAAGAGCAAGACTTCTTTTATTTTTATATCTCTGGTGCCTACCAGAGTGCCAGAAATATAGTAGACAATGCGCTTAATATCTGTTAAATGAATGAATGAATGAAGTTGAGAATTGGACTAGTAGAATCTGGAATAAAATATCAGGTCTGGTACTATTCTTAGTTATAGTATCTATGGCAAATTGAGTGAGAAAAGTTTTTTTTTTCCTGATAGTTTTATTGTGCGCAGAGGTCTTTTACCTAAGTATAAAAGATGTAGGTTGGGATGCAGATTGTCAACTAGTGTCAGTGCGTAACCAAGAATCCAGGTCCCTTGACTCAGGGTCCAGGTTTCTCTGTACCATTCCTTTCTGCCAATGGCCCTATAGCCCCTTTTTTGCTTCCTTTGACTTTCAGGTAACATTTTCATCCTCGTACATCCACAGAGTTAGTTGTTAAAATTGTTTTTGCCACTAAATATACTCTCTTCTATGCCTTGTGATTCTTTATTTTCCTAATAGGATACTAGGATAATAAATACTAAAGATTGTAGTTTTTGAAATGTAAATAAGCAGAGATTTCACAAAGCTATTAGAAATGTATTACACAAATTTACTTTATGTGAGATGATTCATATATAATAAAGAAGAGGTATTTTTGCAGTGATATTGGCATTACCATAGTACGCTGGAGTGGAGAAAGTCAATGACTCAACAGGAATGTCTGTAGCAGTATTATTATTATGGACTAACATTGTCTTGCATAGGATAGTTAAGTGAGAAAATCATGAATAGGGAAAGAGCACACAAAAGGATAATTTGATTTGCTAAGTGTTATGGATTGAATTGTGTCCCCCCAAAATGTGTTACGACCATGATTCCCAGTATTGTATGATTGTCCACCATTTTGTCATGTGATGTGAATTTCCTTTGTGTTGTAAATCCTACCTCTATGATGTTAATGAGGTGGGATTAGGGGCAGTTATGTTAATGAGTCAGGACACAATCTACAAGGTTAGGTTGTGTCTTAAGTCAATCTCTTTTGAGATATAAAAGAGAGAAGCTAGCAGAGAGACAGGCGGGGCCTCATACCACCAAGAAACAAGAGCCAGGAGAATAGCACATCCTTTGGGCCCAGGGTCACTGTGCTGAGAAGCTCCTTGACCAGGAAAGATTGATGACAAGGATCTTCCTCCAGAGCCAACAGAGAAAATCTTCCCCTGAAGCTAGCAACCTGAATTCAGACTTCTAGCCTCCTAGACAGTGAGAGAATAAATTTCTCTTTGTTAAAGCCATCCACTTGTGGTGTTTCTGTTACAGCAGCACTAGATAACTAAGTCTAAGCAATTTAATTCACCTTCTTATCCTTTTTAGGAAATCAGCAACTTGTCTTGAATTTCAAATATTTTGCAGTAGCAGAAATGTCACAAGGATCTGTATACTTATTCTGGTTTCCTTGATTTTTTCCCCCCACAATGTCCTCCCTTTTTATTAAAAATGTGGAATAAGACATAATGCTGAATTCATGGATTTAGATGAATGTCATTTATGAATTCAGCCTAAACATTAAACAGGGTAAAGCTCATTTTCAGATGAGGTTTCCAAAGTAAACTCAATAGGAGTTGCCAGTTTTTATAAAATAAAAAGCAATTTGTACCTTTGCGCAAAACTTGTCCTGAATATTTTTGCAGCTTCAAAAATATTTGGATAAGTCTTTTAGTATTTTCTCATTTCACCCCCTTCTTATACTTCCTCTTTTAGATGGAGCCTGGAAGTAAAAGTTTAGAATTTCACAAGAGAACTTGTTCTTTTAGAAATGTCTAGCCTAAATAGATGTAGAAAAGACTAGCACCCTAATGGAAAACCATTCATTGCATATTTGAAGGTTTGTGGGACTCGATAACTTTTTTGAGTTTAAACTTATTTTTGTTTTAGAAGGTTAGCATTTAAGTGCTATTTGAAAGGACACATGCATTTACTTGGCTAGATGCATTTACCATAGTAGATTTTCCAAATATATATTGATTTATACAGCTATGGAATGAAGGAAAGCTTACTCCCACCTGGAGAGACTCTATTAGCCTAGCTTCATTGAAGAAATTCTAATGGGGCATTCAAGCTTATTATTTCCTACCTGAAAGAATAATAAGAAAATTAATGTATTATTCTTTTCTTTGTTAAATAATATTTTTATTGTGTTTCTGGTGAAGTTTACACAGCAAGTTAGGTTTCTCTTTGACAGTTTCCACACAAATTGATCAACAGTCAAAACAAAAACAAAAACAAATCCAAACCCATTGCCATTGAGTTGATTCTGACTCATAGCGACCCGATAGTTACATTTTTCACGTTGTGTCAACATTCTCATTCATTGTGTTCTGGTTGTTCCATTTACAAGTACTCTAGTTGCCTTGTCCCCTTATCTTCTCATCTTTGCTTTGGATTAAATGTTGACCTTTTGGATTCATATTGTTTTTTTAGGAGAGCATCAGTCTAACAGGTAATATCCTTTATTTTGTATGTCACTCAGTTTTTTTCTGTTAAAAGGTGATCTCAGGATAGTTTTGGTTCAGAGTTTAAAGACTTTCTCAGGGCAGTAGTTGCAGGGAGTCCCCTGGTCTCAGTGGTCCAGTTAGTCTGGCCATTTTAAAGAAATTTGAGTTTTGTTCTGCATTTTTCTCCCATTCTAAATAGGATCATCTGTTGTGCAGTGTATTATTCTTGTTGTGCTAATATCAAATAAATGAATCTGTTGTTTTTTAGTTATGCTATTTATTGAAAACAGAGAATACTAGAAAGATGTTTAACTATGTTTTATTGACTATGCAAAGGCATTTGACTGTGTGGATCATAACAAATTGTGGATAACATTGGGAAGAATGGGAATTCAGAACACTTAATTGTGCTCATGCGGAAACTGTGCATAGACCAAGGGGCAGTCATTCGAACAGAACAAGTCAGGAAAGGTGTGCGTCAGGGTTGTATCTTTTCACCATACTTATTTAATCTGTATGCTGAGCAAATACGCTGAGAAGTTGAACTGTATGAAGAAGAAGGTGGCTTCAGGGTTGGAGGAAGACTCATTAACAACCTGTGATATGCAGATGATACAACCTTGCTTGCTGAAAGTGAAGAGAACTTGAAGCACTTACTCATGAAGATCAAAGACTACAGCCTTCAATATGAATTACACTTCAACATAAGAAAAACAAAAATCTTCACAACTGGACCTATAAGCAGCATCATGATAAACGGACAAAATATTGACGTTATCAAGGATTTCATTTTACTTGAATCCACAATCAATGCCCATGGAAGCAGCAGTCAAGAAATCAAATGATAGTCTCAGGGAACATCTAGTTCAACTGGCATAACATAGTTTATAAAGAAAATGTTCTACATTCTGTTTTGGTGAGTAGCATCTGGGGTCTTAAAAGCTTGCGAGTGGCCATCTAAGATACTCCACTGGTCTCAGCTCATCGAGAACAAGGGAGAATGAAGAAAACCAAAGACACAAAGGAAAAGATTAGTCCAAAGCACTAATAGACCACAACAACCACAGCCTCCACCAGACTGAATCCAGTGCAACTAGACGGTGCCTGGCTACCACCACTGACTCTGACAGGGATCACAACAGAGGGTCCTGGACAGAGCTGGAGAAGAATGTAGAATAAAATTCAAACTCACAAAAAAAGACCAGACTCACTGGCCTGACAGAGACTGGAGAAACTCTGAGAATATGGCCCCCAGGAGCACTTATAGCTCAGTAATGAAGTCACTCCTGAGGTTCACCCTTCAGCCAAAGATTAGACAGACCCATTAAACAAAATGAGACTAAAGGGGCACACCAGCCCAGGGGCAAGGACTAGAAGGCAGGAGGGGACAGGAAAGCTGTTAATAGGGAACCCAAGGTCCAGAAGGGAGAGTGTTGACATGTCATGGGGTTGGCAACCAATGTCACAAAACAGTATGTGTACTAATTGTTTAATGAGAAACTAGTTCTGTAAACCTTCATCTAAAGTACATTTAAAAAAAAAATTACTGGTTATGTTAATTTCCTTGGGCTGCCCTAATAAAATACCATAAACCAGGAAAAAAAAAAAAAAAAAGAAAGAAATCAAATGACATATTGCATTGGGAAAATCTGCTGCAAGAGACCTCTTTGAAGTGTTAAAAAACAAAGATACCACCTTGAGGACTAAGGTGCACCTGACCCAAGCCGTGATATTTTCAGTCGCCTCACATGCATGCAAAAGCTGGACCATAAATAAGGAAGACCAAAGAAGAATAGATGCTTTTGAATTATGGTGTTGGCCAAGAATATTGAATATACCATGAACTGCCAGAAGAACAAACAAGTCTATCTTGGGAGAAATACAGCCAGAATGCTCATCGGAAGTGAAGATGGCAAGACTTCGTCTCATGTACTTTGGACATGTTATCAGGAGGACCAGTCCTTGGAGAAGGACATCATGCTTGGTACGGTTGAGGGTCATCGAAAAAGAAGATCCTCAATGAGATGAATTGACACTGTGGCTGCAACAATGGGATCAAACATAGCAACGATTGTGAGGCTGGCGCAGGACCTGGCAGTGTTTCCTTCTGTTGTACATAGGGTCGGTATGAGTCGGAACCGACTTGATGGCACCTAACAACAACTTACTGATTTTGCAGGTAAATGGTTTTAAATGGTGCTTTGTGGAGCTTGTTTGAGGTAGACCTTGGGGGCTCTGAAGTTGGGATTCACTCTAGCTTCTACTGGCCAATTCTGCTTTTGCCTGTTTTCTGTTTATTTTGTGTAGATTTGATTTGACAAATGTGTCCTGGTTTTGTTTGAAAAGCATTAAAAGAAATATATATATATGTAAATATCAAATAAAACAAGGTTTTTGTTTGATATAGACTGTTAATTGTCACTAAAAATGAAATTGTTTACAATTCATTTATATAAAAAACACAAGTCTAGAAGTAACCACACTCCCACTTCAGTGATTAGAATATAAAGCATGATTAAAATAGCATTTAGCTTTTGGGATAGAAATATCAACTGAAGTTCATTATATGAAAGTTTTAGTTTTTCTCTAATGCTAATGCTAGCATCAGCTTGGGTCTTCAACTACAAAAAAAAATTGTTTATAATATATTCAGTCCTTGAACAATAATGAGGAGAAAACCTTTGCTCATATTTGGCAAAAATCAAAGGCTTAAAATATTTCATTTATAGCTTGTGAGGGAAATCATTTATAAATATGGTAAAAGGTAGAGTTTTCCTTTTCCATAGCTGCCTTTGAATTCCTTGTACCCCTCTGAATTAATGTTTCCTTTCTTCATACTTCCTGTTTCTCTGAGTGTCTATTCAGAATGTGAGCTCCTTGAGGCAGGGGTTTTATCTTAAATACTCTCAGCACCTTAGTGCATTGTGATGTTCAATTACTATGTTTTTTGAACAATGAATGAGTAAATCACAGTCTGTATGTGTATATACATATCTTTACTTTACCCTATTATGAACACAAAGAAGGCGTACTTATAATGTATTTATCTTTGCATTCTTATTGATAATAAGCATATTTCTAAACATGCTGTATACTCACAAAATATTTTTAACCAATTTTATTAAGGCATAGTTTGCATGAACTAAGATTCATTCATATTATGTGTACTTTTCAATGAATTTTGACAGATTTATACATCTAACTGCCACCACAATTATGATATAGAACATTTTTGTCACCCTTAAGACTTCTCTTATATCCCATCCCAGTTATTCCTGCCCTCCACCCTGCCAGCCCATTAACTACTGATCTGCTTTCTGCCACTTGATTAATCTTTTCTGAAATTCATAGAATTAGAAACCTTTGTATAGCTTCTTTTACTTGGTATGCACTCTTTGTGTCTAGCTTCCTTCACTCAACTGAGTGTGTTTGAGATTCATCCATATTGTTATGTATATCATTAGTTCATTCCTTTTATTTAGTGTATTTGATTTTATGTATATAGCACAATTTGTTTATCAATTTCCCTATTGTGAAGACATTTGGATAGTTTCCAGTTTTTTTTTATTATGGATATGATTGCTAAAACATTCCTGTATGCCTCTTTGTGTGGGCATATGTTTTCATTTCTGTTGGGTGAGTATTTAAGAGTACAATTGCTGGATCTTATGGCAAGTACGTTTTTAACTTTATAAGAAACTGCCCAACTGTTTTCCAAAGTGTTTTTACCATTTTGCATTTCCACAAGCAATGTATGAGAGTTTCAATTGATCCACATTCTTGCTAACACTTGATATTGTCAATCTTTTTAATTTTAGCCATTCTAAGGTTTTTTTTTTTTTTTTTTTTAGTTTCATTGT
>NW_004443957.1:23371937-23395962 GCF_000243295.1 Trichechus manatus latirostris
TTTTTTTTTTTTCTTTTTTTCTTGTGGTTACTGGCCATTTGTATATCTTCTTTTGTGAAATATCTGCTTATTATATAATATTATATAATAATAATAACAACAAATCTCTATAATCTAAAGCTTACTTCCCTCTCCCCCATCCTGTAACCACCAATGAATGTTGGTCTCTCTCTACGTATCTATTCTTGTCTTCTTATCTTGTCAACAGATGATGGACACTTCAGTTGTTTCTATTTATTTGCTATTGGGAATAAAGAAGCAATGAACGTAGGTGTGCATATGTCTGTTCATGTCATTAATTTTAGGTCTCTAGGGTATGTACCTTGGAGTGGGATTGCTGGAGCATAGGGTAGTTCTATTTCTAGTTTTTCGAGAAAGCGCTATGCTATGCTGTTTTCTATAGTGGTTGTGCCATTTTACAGTCCCACCAGCAACGGGTAATGGTTCTAATCACCCCACATCCTCACCAACATTTATTATCTGTTCTTCGTGGGGTTTTTTTTTGTTGTTTGTTTGTTTTTATCAGTGCCATTTTACCTGGTGTAA
This sequence comes from Trichechus manatus latirostris, assembly GCF_000243295.1. Taxonomy (NCBI): domain Eukaryota; kingdom Metazoa; phylum Chordata; class Mammalia; order Sirenia; family Trichechidae; genus Trichechus; species Trichechus manatus. The sequence continues at coordinate 23,372,484 of NW_004443957.1, forward strand.
GATGGTATCTCATTGTAGTTTTGATTTGCATCTCTCTAATGGCTAATGATCATCAGTATATTTTCATATGTTTGTTGGCTGCTTGGATGTTCTTTTTGGTGAAAGTTCTGTTCATGTCTTTTGCTCATTTTGTGATTGGGTGATTGATCTTTTTGTTGTTGAGTTGTTGCAGTTTTCTATAGATTTTAAAGATTAGACCCTTATCTGCTAAGTTGTTTCCAAAGATTTTTTCCCAGTCTGTAGGTTGTCTATTTACTTTTGCCGAGCATAGGTTTTTAATTTTTATGAGGTCCTCCTTATCTATTTTGTCTTTGTGCATTTGTTGAAATGCTTGTTATCTTATTATTTTTTGTTAATTTTTTCATTGTACTTTAGGTGAAGGTTTACAGAACAAATAGTTTCTCATTAAACAGCCAGTACACATATTGTTTTTTGACATTGGTTAACAACCCTACGACATGTCAATACTCTCCCTTCTCTACCTTGGAGGACCTGTTTTTTTTTCTTTTGGTGAAAATATACATAGCCAAAGATACACCATTTCAAAAATTTCTACAAGTACAATTCAGTGACATGGATTACGTTCTTCCAGTTGTACTGCTATTCTCACTATCGTTTTCCAAATTATTCCATCACCATTATCTTCAACTCACTTTCCCCTAGGCTTCCCATCAAACTTTTTGAGTTGCTGTTGTCAATTTGATCTCACATAGATAATTCTTTTTTTTTTCTTGGAACTTCAGATGAAGGTTTAGAGAACAAAATAGTTTCTCAGTGGACAGTTAGTTGTTACCTTATTTTTACAAAAGATTAGATCCCATCATTTTCTGCCTGTATTTTCTTCCAGGAATTGTATGGTTTTAGGTTTAACATTTAGGCCTTTCATCCATTTTGAGTTACTTTTTGTGTGTGGTGTGAGCTATGGGTCTTGTTTCATTTTTATGCAGGTGGGTATCCAGTTTTGTCAACACCATTTATTAAGGAGACTTTTTCTGCCCCACCAAATGGACTTTGACCCCTTGTTGAAAATCAGTTAATTGTAGATAGCTGGGTTTAATTCTGAGTTCTCAATTCTATTCCACTGGTCTATGTGTCTGTCATTGAACCATTACTAGACTGTTTTGATTACAGCATCTGTGTAGGATGTTTTGCTACTGCGGAGTGTGAGGCCTCCTGCTTTTTTCTTTTTCGTTCAATATTGCTTTGGTTATTCAGGGTTTCGTTCCTTTCCGTATGAAGTTGGTCATTAATTTTTTCTTTTCAGTAAAGAATGTTGTTGGGATTTGTAACTTTTTAAAATTAAAAAGTATCTAAATATTTATTGTGCCCTTGAGAGTCTATCTAAAGACAGATATCCATTATTTGCATAACTCAGTGATGAATACCACATAGATTTTGCCCCATTTCATTGAGCCCAGTACTTTACCCAAGCCTCACTATTAGTGTAAAGGACTAAAAGTGTCTGAGGTCCTGTGTTGTGTGCTTTGTTGCAAAGAGACTGTTACTAGAGAGGAAAAAGAGTAAGAGAGAGAACAAAAATAAAAACTCAGTTATGTGCATGCTTAATGGCTTATAGTCATACATGATCTAAATGAAGTAAACATCTAACATACATACTGAAGTAGGTAAATATCCAAGAGATTCTCTGGTTTAATGTTTATAAAACTTGAAGATAAAGCTACAGTAAACCTCATTGGAAAAGGTTGGAAATGTTTATTTCTTACTGTAAGTCTTTTTCATTCATCTCTTTTATTTGTACTAAGTGTATTATATTTATAGATCAAAAACATCTTGAAATATCCAATCTTAGTTCAAATGTTTCATGAAAAACAAAAAATCTATAGGTTTTTTTTTTAGGAACCTGTGGTTACTACATCATCAAATTTAGTTTTACCTATGGAATATATCATAAAGATGTATTGTGGGAATTTTTGTTTAACACACTTTTTCCATTGTAGGCACTCTAGCACAAGTCTTCTTCACCTCACACCTGTATTAGTGCAATAATTTCTTAATAATTTCTTATTTCTCTACTTCTGGTCTCCCCCATCCAGTCCAGCCAGAACTGTAAGATAAGCTTCCTCAAATACTACTTTCATCACGTCTTGACCTTATACAAAAAATCGACCCTTACTGCCAATGGGTTAGTGTCCAAATATTTTATGTTGGAATTCCAACCCCTCTGTAATCTGGCCTCACTTTACTCATCCAGATATTTCTTCAGGTATTTCCTAATACTCCATTCCCCACTCTAATTAGTGTACTCTTCTCCCTGCCTTTATATACAGTGTTGGCTATTTTGCTGCCTCTGCACTTCTGATCCCAAAACTTCCTTAACCTGGAGTGACCTCACCTTCCTTCCAGCGCTTAACTTCTTCTCTGTCCATTGTTTAAGGCTCATCTTATAGGGTCGCTATGAGTTGGAATTGACTCAACAGCAGAGAGTTTTTTTTTGGTGGGAGGTGTTTTATGTTCCACTTCATGCATGAATCCCTGCCATGTGGACTTCTTCCTAGTCTGATCATTTGCAGTACTTACTATTTGTTACAGCATATTTTCCATCCATTCTAAGAGGTACTTTAAAAAAAATTATGTATCTTAAATTGGAATTTATTTACAATCAGTGATGTGTCATAGATTAATTGGAAGTGGTTTTCCTTTCTTATTGGGACATAAAATAACGGTGCAACTTATAATTGATGATACAGTTGCCATCAAATCAACTCCAACTCATGACAATCTTTTGTATAACACAATGAAAGTCACCTGGTCTTGCACCATTTTCATATCATTGGTATGTTTGAGTCCATTGTTGCAGCTACTGTGTAGTGCCTTCAACCTAGGGTGCTCATCTTTCAGCACTAAATCGGATAATACTCTGTTGAGATCAATATGGTTTTCATTGACTAATTTTCAGAAGTATATTGCCGGGTCTTTCTTCCCAGTCTTATCTAAAAAGCTCCACTGAAACCATGGGTGACCCAGCTCATATCTGAAATACTGGTGGCATAGCTTCCAGCATTATAGCAACATGCAAGCCACCACGGTACAACAAACTGACAGACGGGTGGGTATGTGGTATCATAAGAATTGAAAAATCGGTGTTTATGTTATTACTAATTGTTTTCTAATGGCTTCTCATGTGTTTTGTCTCATGTATTGTCCCAGTATTATTGTAATTTTTTTTTTTTTTATCATGGGGCTCTTTTTTATTTTCATTTACTGTTTTGGTATTCCCACAATGCTAGGCATATAGTAGAGCTTCTTGAATTGAATTAGTGAAATTTTATTTCAATTCAAATAAATTTGATATAAATGTGATGATTCTGCTTGGTTGTCAAGGTGCATTTGTGAATTATTGTTATTCTTTTTGTTTTAAGCTTTCCATCGAAGTATTGTATACATACAGAAAAGTGCACATAAGTATACGGCTCAATAAATTTTCACAAACTCAACACACTCTGGGTAAGCCTCACCCAGATCAAGAAACAGTACATTGCCAGGACTCCAGGAACTCCCCTCTTATGCTACTTTCCAGTTACAAGGGTTACCATTATATTGACCTTTAAGCGCATGGATTAGTTTAGAAAAGTTTTGGATTTTGTATACATGAAGTCACACAGCTTACACAATTTAGTGTCTGGCTTCTTTTGTCCAACATCTTATTTGTGAGATTCCACCACATTGTTGCCTGCAGCTGTAGATCATTCTCATTTTACGAATATACTACAACGTATTTACCTATTCCGCTGTTGATGGGTATTTGGGTAATTTCCCGTTCTTATCTACTGCACATAGCACTGCTCTGAACATTCTAGGACATGTCATTTGTTGCACATATGTATTAATTTCTCTTGATTATGTACCTACGAATGGGAATCCTGAATCATTGGCTATGATGGTATGATATGTTCCCCTTTAGTAGATGCCACTAAACCATTTTCCAAAGTTGTTCTTTCAAATTACACTCCCACCATCAGTATATGAGAATCCTGGCTGTTGCACATCTTCACCAATACTTGGTGTTTCCTGTCTTTTTTTATTTTAGCCATTCTAGTTGATGTGTATGGCATTGCTATTATTTTTCTTTTGTATAGATAAAAAAATGTTTCCAACAAAATTAAAAAAAAAATTTCCTTCATAAATGTAGTGACAGTTATTGAAAATAAGTACTTTAGGTTGAACTATGGGAGTTACATAAAAATAATTACTGAAGCTATTGCCATTATTCATGACTGCATGACTAATAAACACTATACTCTGGACTATTTTGGCTCTTTCTGGTAATATTTAACTATAATCATTTTTGGTTTTGTGGAGTTCTATAGACCGTATCAATGACAGTTTCCAGAGTTTTCTATTTGGATCTCCTAATTTCTGAGACACAAAATTAGTTACGCTAATTCCTTGGGGTTGGGGACAACTTAATTAACATTTTGTTGATTCCCTTATTTAATTAATGTAGTTTGTTGTCACAGTGGTTAAGAGCTCGGCTGTAAACTAAAACGTCAGTATTTCAAATTCACCAGCTGCTTGCAAAGTCCGTGGGGCAGTTCTACTCTGTCCTATAGGGTGGCTATGAGTAGGATTTGACTTGACGGCAATGAGTTTTTTTGATTGTTTCTTGAGGAGCCCTGGTGGAGTAGTGGTTTAAGCACTCACCTCCTAACCAGAAGGTCAGCGGTTCCAACCTACCAGCTGCTCAGCGGGAGAAAAATGTGGCAGTCTGCTTCCATAAAGATTTATAGCCTTGGAAACCCTACGAGACCGTTCTACTCCGTCCTATAGGGTTGCTATGAGTCGGAATTGACTTGATGGCAACAGGTTTTATTTTTGGGTTGTTTTTTGTTTACAAAAGTCTTGAATTAATCCTAGCATTATTTTACTGCGTAGGGCAAGTTAAAAATAAAATATTTGAGCCTGACTGCTGCTGCAGCTATCTATTGTCAGTAAACCAACAACCAAACAACCTGTTGCCGTTGAATGGATTCCGACTCATAGCGACTCTATAGGACAGAGTAGAACTGCCCCATAGGGTTTCCAAGGAGTGACTGGTAGATTTGAACTGCTAACCTTTTTGTTAGCAGCCGAGCTCTTAACCACTGTGCCACTAAAGCTCCAACCCATTGCCATCGAGTCTATTCTGACTCATAGTGACCCTATAGGAAAGAGTACAACTGCCCCATAGGGTTTCCAAGGAGCAGCTGGTGGATTCGAACTGCAGACATTTTGGTTAGCAGTCAAGCACTTAACCACTGCACCACCAGGGCTCATTTCCCATTCTGTTATCAATATATGTTGGAAATGAATGCCATGGATTGAAATCTGCATTAAACCTCCAATGAATTGATATTTCCATTGATTTTTTTTCGTATGTTCCAAGATATTTTATGGGTTTAAAGTATTAGATAATATTCATTTAATTAGCCTGTAATTCCATTTCTTTACCCTATTATTGCTGAGAGAAACACTGTGGCCTTTTTTCTTGCCAATATTCTTTCCTAGCCACGCTCTGGCCAAGACATTTGATTTCTTACTGAATCATAAGGCTATATTTTTTAATTAGTCTAATATCAAAGGTGCTGACTTCAGTATATTTAACTCCAGAAGTCTGTACAGATTAAATGGCTAATTACCATAAAATTAATTATGGCTTGGAAATGAGAAAGGTCTACTCTCCTCTATCACAGAGTTCCTTTTACAAAATAAGGCCTTAGAAAATAACCCACGGGTCAATGCAATTGTTTTATGGAACCAAGATGAATTTCCAGCTATTTCTCTTGTGGTTTAAAAACTCAAGAGTGCTGAGTTCAACCAGTCTGCGATGGCTTGCATGTTAAGAGTCTCTCACTGAATGAGCCTAAGGAAGACCATTCATTGTCATTTGGCAAAGAATATCTAATGTTGGGATTTGCCTCTTAACCTGGTATGCTGGACACTGATTAGTTCATTACCTATAAATTACTGCATTTAAAAGTTTGTCCCCTGACTCCTACTTTAAGTATATTATTACAGTCTCATTTAGTAATTAAACAATCCACTTTAGGACATGAAATCTGTCTAATCTCTTTCAAATTTCTGAGTGTCTACTAGATGGGTAAGTATGTGTTAATAAACATGTATTGAAATGAGAAGGTACAAAAGTATATGTGTTGTTGTTGTTGTTGTTAGGTCTGGTCGAGTCAGTTCCAACTCATAGCAAACCAATGAACAACAGAACGAAACACTGCCCAGTCCTGTGCCATCCTCACAATCGTTGTTATGCTTTAGTTTAGCCCATTGTTGGCAGCCACTGTGTCAGTCCGTCTTGTTTAGAGTCTTCCTCTTTTTCACCAACACCATAACTCAAATGCATCAGTTCTTCTTTGGTCTTCCTTATTCATTATCCAGCTTTCACATGCATATGAGGTGATTGAAAATACCATGGCTTGGGTCAAGCACGCTTTAATCCTCAAGATGACATCTTTGCTTTAACACTTTAAAGAGGTCTTTTGAAGCAGATTTGCCCAATGCAATGCATCCTTTGATTTCTTGACTGCTGCTTCCATGGGCAATGATTGTCGATCCAAGTAAAATGAAATCCTTGACGACCTCAATATTTTTTCCATTTATCATCATGCTGCTTATTGGTCCAGTTGTGAGGATTTTTGTTTTCTTTATGTTAAGGTGTAATCCGTACTGAAGGCTGTATGTAGCCTTTGACCTTCACCAGAAAGTGCTTCAAGTCCCCTTCACTTTCTGCAAGCACAGTTTTGTCATCTGCATAGCAACCAAAAATGGAAGGGAGGAAGTATCATAGACTCTTGATAATTTTGATATGTACGTCAAAATGACTATTAACAATAACAAAATTGCTATTTTTTTCTCAATTTTGTGTCATTTACAGTATTTGTAAGCTTTTAACAAATTGAATTGTGCATAAGTTATTTTCTCATTCAAAGTAACTATGTTTGTACCTACTTTTGTGTTTGTAATTTTATATTCTTTTCTTAAAGAGAGCCCCCAAATGGCATAAACTTTAGGCCCACACGCCTTCAGTCTGCTTCTGAGTAAGAGGTATTTTGGGGAACATTTAAGTTCTACTCTTTTGCTGAGATATTTTTACGTTTCTTTTTCATTAGTGCCCCAGAACTGTTTCTCTGCTCACAAAAATCAGTTTACTAGGGGTGAAACAGAGGATATGCCATCCTAGTTTAGGGTAGCAAATGCCAAACAGATGTGTATGTTGATTGCTTAATTCTGGCCTTACAGATTACTATCGCAGGGAATGTACTTTTATGCCTTTGTGTATCTAGCTCAGAACCTGCTATTTGGCAGAATGACTGTACTTAAATGTTTACTGTCATAATTTAAAATCCCTTTCCAGGCCATAAATCTATTTTATTTTTACTTCATTTGTTGATAGGGATGCTGTGCATCAGAATCTACTGGATGGCAACTTTTTTTGTTTTCCCTAGTTGATAATATGCTGTGACCATTAGGTAAAATAAATAGAAGCAGTATTTACGCCAAAGACCCACAGAGGCTATAAAGTGGATGCTTTTCCTTTTTTTCCCTCCCCAGTCCCACATGGGTGAAAATGTCCTCCTTCTGTATCCTCTTGCTTTGTAATCTCTTCTTTTTCAGACTTCTGGCTTACCGTTTGGTATGCTGATGGGTTTGACTTTCTCTGACTTAATCCATTCGTTTCATTTACTCCCTGAATTTGGAGTCTTGCTTTACTTTTCTCTTTTTCCCTTAGGACCTCCTAAGATTTGTAGAGTTGTTGCCAACTGCCATCTCTGCAGTGATGGTTTAGTCGTGGGAGCTAATAAAGTTTTACAGCAATTTAAAAGGGAGACTGAAGATGTTTGGCAACTGCTGAGTATTCACCTATGTTATTGCTAACTTTTCCAGAAAAATCCAGGTTGTTTTATAAATTGAAGTGTCCTTTCTAAAGATCTGAGGGAATATGGAAAGACTTAGTGAGGTTTCTGTGCATGGTGCCAGCTTTTAAAAACTTTCTGATGTTGAATTTTTACCACTTCTATAAAGTGTTCCCCAATAATTTTAGCTCACATTAATGCCTCCTCTTCTTGACTGCCTGAAGCACACATTGTTACTAGTATTTGTGCCACGCAGAACCTCTGAAATGAGTGGGCCTTTACATTCCTCCCTGCTGACCCATCCAGTGCACTTAGAGAGCTCTGTAATATGGCATTTCAATGAATTCTTCCTAAGGATGGACTTATTGCTTTTGAGGATGTGGTTAGTTCTTAGGAAGCTACTTGGAAATATTGAATACAAGATAAGCTTATGAGCACTTCACTTTAAGATCACTACATGATGGAAGAGATATGTACAAAATGCTCCTTTTAGAGGCCCAGAGGTCAGTGAAATTTAACTGTAACTTGATGGAATGTGTTAAAAATACCTGAAGAATGTTTCAGTCAGAATGGGTGCAAATCAACATGGACGCATAGGAAGAGTTTAGTCATTAAGGCAAACGTTTGCAGTGTCCATCTGAGTACTGTCTAGAAGTGAGAGATCCTCAGCAAACAGAAGAAGAGTCTTCCTGGTCCTGTACAGCTCTGATGAAAGGAACTGTAGTGATGAAAGGAATTGTAGTCTAGAGACTATGAGACTTTCCAGCCCACTGATAAGACCACTTCTCCTGTCAGATTAATTTAATTAACTAAATATGATTAAATGTTAAATGCATCTTAATTACTTTCTTTATTTTATTACTCAACTCAATAAGCATATGGCAGTATAGTGAACTTACATCTTAAGTAGGGGGTACATCTTAAACCAGAACATAGTTGAAATTTACACATAGTCAGCTTTATGCCTGAAAATCACCTGAATCGAGCTTAAATTAGTAGCTCAAAATCTAGTAGTTTGTCTCCTTCCCTCCCTCTATTATTTTCTCTCACTCTTTCTTTTCCTCTCTCTCTTCCCTTCCATCATTCATCCATCCACCAGTCTATCCACCCGTCCATCCATCCATCCATCCATCCACCCCCACACCCACCCATCTATTCATCCATCCATCCCTCTCTCCCTCCCTCCTTCCTTCCCCCCACCTTCTCTCTCTCTCTTTCTTTCTTTCCTTGGGACAGTTGGAATATAAGATTTCTTTTAAAGGTAGAGTTGGGCAATAATGGGAATACAATACAATTTCACCATATGGTACAGCATTTCAGTGGTTAAGAGCATGGCATTTGGAATCCTATGCTTTTTTGGAATCTTATATCTTATAGCTACTTTGTGTTCCTTACTAAAAAATGTAAATACAAATACTTAACTTATAGGATACAAAACAAATTAAACAAGGTAAAATCTGTAAAGTTTTTAGCATGAGGCTTAGCTAATAAGTGCTATTTAAATGCTAGCCAACAAAATAACCTTTCAGTTACGATTTGGATTCCAGAGTAAGAATGCCTCTACCAGCCACTGTGGAAGTCACGTAGCCTTAAATGTTCCAGTATCTCTTGATTGTAAATGTATAATTTGACATTATCAGTCTTTTGGAATCGAAATATGTGCATATATCCCAAGTAAATAGATCTTATACCTTATTAAATTCTTCTTGTTAATGAAGTCTGTATTTTGAGTTCCTTTGGGAGAGATCTTGCTAACCTTCATTAGGTATATATTGTAAGGGAATAATAGGATTGGAAGGAGTTTTGGTGGTTTAGTGATTAAGCCTTCAGCTGATGACCGAAAGGTCAGTAGTTTGAAACCATCAACTGCTTCGAGGGAGAAAGATGTGACAACCTGCTTTTGTCAAGGTTACAGCCTTGGAAACCCTATGGGGCAGTTCTACTCTGTCCTGTAGGGTCGCTATTGATTCTGAATTGAATCGACGACAACAGGTTTGAGTTTTTATTTAATAGAATTGGTAAATATCAAGTATTAAACCAGATAATTTTGTATTTTAGCTTGCTTCCAGTAAAATTGGGGAAGGGCAGATCAGGGCACACAAATACCTATTTTCAAAACTTATTATAAGTTAAATCTATTTTATTTTAGTTTTTGAGTAATAATTAGTCTGAAGTACAATGGAATACTTTATTTCATAGTTTAGTCTTCTCTTAATTATTTATTTAATGACCTATAAACAGACACTGGAAAGAAGCCTGTAGCCCATTATGAACTGAGGAAATCTTTTGCAATGTGAATTATTTCACACTCTAATTTACTTGTTTTAAATAAGATATATAGATACTTCTTAAAAGCATATTGTTTAGTAAGATAAAAGGCTGTTCTACAGAAGAGGCGTACATCTATAAAGTTGTTTTTTAAACCCTCCCTACTTATCTCCTTTTGAGAATCTTGCCAAACTATGAACCTTCCTCCCATGTACTATGTCCACCTACATATACAATTCTTCATACAGTTTCAGGGAGTTCATAGATGCCCCTGAAGCCATTCATGAACTCCAGATTAGTGATTCCATTTTATGTGAGATGGAGTTTCATGTAACCATGTACCTTTGTGTGTTTTGTTTATACTTGTCTCTATTCTCAGCTCCTACCTCATTTCCTACTTTAGGTCCTTAATAAAAAATGTGTGTATGTATGTCTACATATATATGCAGATGAATAAATAAAGTGTATGAGTGGGGAGAAACAGTTAAGGCAGGGTTTGGACTTTTTCCTGCCTTCTGCAAAGCCAGGAGTAAGAATGAGACCATAACTAACATATATATGTATGTATATGTGTGTGTGTGTTTGTATTTTTACAACTTTTCCTTTTATAACTAAAAAGACTTTCAATGGGGCAGCTGAACTTATTGAGATTTGGCTACTGTAAAATAGACAGTATTTAGTAAATAAATAAATACAACAGAATGGAACAAAAGAAAATACCAAGCAAACAACAAAGGATCCAATGGGATACGTGAATGAGAAAGTCAATCTTCTATATTTTTATTATTTTAAATAACACATACTTTCTGGCACACTAAATTTCCTCAGTCATTTGTAACACATTGAAGTTGTGACACACAAGAATTTTATGAAGATAAATTAATAAAATATACTTTGATAAACTTTAAAATAGCTAGCAGGAATGATTTCACCCTTCAGAAATGTCTGAAGTGTGCTTTTATTTTTCAGCTGTTGCGCATTAGAAAACTTTCGTGTCAAAGGTGTGGTAGTTAGTTTTACCCCAGTTTTAGGTGCTCATTCAGTTGAAGTTGAGGGTCACGCTTTTCATCAATCTTTCTAGTGTCCCCATTGAACCCAAAATATCTGATGCTCTTCCAATTTCTAACCCCTCTCCCAACTCCTATATTCTGTATGAACTGGATAAAACCATTTTACCAGCAAGCCTTTTTTTGAAAATTCTTATAATATAAATTATTTCTTATTTTGCAAACCTTCAGTATGAGCATTTATGATCTGTACAGTGGGTCACTGACTATACTTGTTTAGTGAACACTTACTGTTGGTAAAACTCACTATAGAATTTTCCAAATTAAATAGGTGCATAATACACAAAGAGTAATACAGATGAGTATTGCTGGGAGAGACCTTCCTAGGAGTTCTCAAAGGGTGACATGTCTTTGGTGGATTTGCAAATTATGAAACTGGATTTGTCAGCACTCTAAGAGAGGACCCATATATAATAGACTTTCATTAACCAAACTCACAGCACTGATGTATAAAGTGAGAATGCCAGCTCATTCATCTATAATGAGAGATCTAATTGTTACCATCTAGAGCTTTCATGTAAACACAACTAGTGCCTTCTCTCTCTATAGGTGCACATACAAGAGGAACAATCACCGTCTGAAGGTTTTCAGGAATCAGAACAAGGGGAGACTTGTTTTAAGGCTCTATTCTGAGCCATTATGTATTGATATCTAAGTTTATTTTTACAGGATGATGTCTTTCCCCTTTTTTCTAAGTTCTTGGTTGGGAGGGGCTGTGAGGGGAGCATCATGTCTTTAAATTCCACTTATATTTTCAACTAGGACCTCTCAACTGAACTCTAGGTTTATATATCTGACTGTCTCCTTCATAGTTCAACTTCACTGTTTAGCTTTGTTGTCAGTTGTCGTCGGGTGAATGCCGACTCATGACGAGATCCTACATTCTCCTCCTCATTCCACCACCCCCTCAAACCAACTCTTCTGCAGTCTTCTCAATCTCAGTTAATGGCAGCTGAGTAATCATCCTCAGACCCTCACATCCAGTCTTCAGCAAACCTGTCAACTCTGCCGTCAAAAAACACCCAGAACTAGCCGTTTCTCGCCGTATCTCTGCCAAAATTCTAGTCTAGGTTACGTCATCTCCCGTCTGCATTATTGCCATGGCCTCCTAACTGCCCTCCCTGCTTCTGACCTTGCAATCTTACAGTCTAATTTCAACTGAGAGGCCAGAGTGACCCTTTAACATGCATGTCAAATTATGTCACTCCTGTGCTGTTAAGGCTTATTTGGAATCTACTGTTTAGACACAGAAATATATAGTACAACAGTACTACATACTTTTGAAATGAAGGTGAAAAGCAGAGTTTGCATCATCTGGGACTTCTCTAAATTAACATCCATGTAGAATACAGTGTTTCTTAAAAGAAAAATAATAAAAATATGCTCCTTTGAAGCTTACATATGCCTTATTAAAATGCAACAGTAATCAGAGGCTTTTTTTCAAGATCAACAGAAGCTTTTTTTCAAGGAGTCATTTATCACTGACACTGTTTAGAATTGCCAGGACCTGGTGGCATTTAAAGGCAAAACAACTTTTAGTCAGTTTTATTATTGTTTTAAAATTCTCTGCGGATAATGCATCCATTTATTGCCTGCATCCTGTGTGGACTGCTCGCACTGCCAGCCCTTGGTACACCCCTGGCTAGGCCTTAACCATGGATGTAACCGGGAATCATTAAAAGCTCTTAAGTAGAAAAGCGAATCACATTTTAGGAATATGAATTGTCATTTGTGTTCTGATCTTACTTATTGCTTGAAGGTAAGAGCTGGTTAGCTTGTTTTTAATGCATGTTTGTCCTATTTCCCCAACTCGATTATCATCAGTGGTAGTTCAGTGGAAGAATTCTCACCTTCCATGCAAGACACCTGAATTCAATACCTGGCAATGCACCTCATGTGCAGCTACCACCCATATATCAGCGAAGGCTTGTGTGTTGCTATTATGCTGAACAGGTTTCAGTGGAGCTTCCAGACTAAACAGATTAGGAAGAAAGGCCTGGTGATCTATTTCCAAAAAATCACCCACTGAAAATCCTATGGGTCATAATGGTCTGATCCCATTGTGTACTTGGTCCCCATGAATGGTGTCAGATAACAACAATAGCCTTGCATACATTTTCTGAGCAACTCTTTAGTATTACTGAGCTTGAAAAATTTGAATCTAGCGCTACTAAGAAACATGCATCTCGACATCTATTTTAAAAACTGACCTAATTCCAAAGATTTCTTCCTTGAATTTTTAAATCTCAAGCTAACCAATTAAATAAATAAATCAAATCTAAATAGAGTCTGATGCTCACATTCAAGACCACAATTACAGGTTGAACTCTATTCAGCTTCAGTGCTTAACATTCAGTGCTGAGAGAGGATTTGTCACAAATAAACACAGAGTCAAAATGCTACCTTTTAAAATACTCTTAACTCTGTGGGTAAAGATCTGATATACAATCCCCCTCCCTCTCTTCCTCTTTCTCTTACTTTCTCCCTTTATCTCACATATATTTATTAGGAATTAGGCACTATATTAGGTTCAAGGGATATGATGTTTTTGTTGTGTGCTGTTCAGTTGATTGCCACTCACAGTAATCCTATAGGACAGAGAAGAACTGTCTTGTAAGGTTTCCCAGGCTGTGATCTTTACAGAAGCAGATCACCAGATCTTTTCTACCGTGGAGTGGCTTGTGGATTCGAACTGCTGACCTTTCAGTTAGCAGCCAAATGCTTAACCATTGCGCCACCAGAACTCCTTTCAAGGGATATAGTGGTAACAAATCAGGCATGGTCCCTTCCCTCCTGGAGCTTATCATTTAATAGGAAAGACAAATGATAAACAACAACAAAAATACAAACAAATGTGTAATTACCAGTTGTGTTTAACACCTTGCCATATTTTCTTTTTTCCACCAAGAAGACAAAAGATGTCCTGAAGTTCACTTGGGTATAATTCACAACATAAGAATTCTTTTCCAAATAAACTATTCTTCAACTTTGGTTCTTGAAGGATGTATGAAAAAATTGACTTCACTTCCATTACTACTTAATACTATTGTGTTTCATTATACATAATAATGCATGCTGGTTTTTGTATTTTAAAAGAATATTTGCATCTCATTCCAAAGTTGAGTAGACACGTAAACTTATTTTTGTGTTGATTGTTACTTAGGATGCAAAATCTTTAGGAGAGTGTCTTCAGGAATACAATGGACTTATATGAAAATGTAACTATTGAGACAGAATCAGTCTGGTTAGCTGTTTAAAAGGTACAAGAACTCTTTCAAATATCAGTTTCCTCATCTGTAAAATGAAGGAGTTGGGTTAGATGGTCTCTCAGGCCCTTTCCAGATATAAACCGCTACAAGTCATTAGAGAACCATTTTTATGCTAAAGTTTTTAATGTACAATAAATAGTTCACTAGTGGTTTGAAAAATCCTTGTGTTGATAAAAATGCACCAATCCAAAGGCTTTCAGATAATTCCAGTTTTATTCCTTTTGTCATTATAACAGATGATTATTTCCCATCTCATGAGAACATTTTTCATAGTTAAAAAATTAGGATTTCTTTTTCTTAAATGTGACAACTTGAGAGACCAGAAACCTCATTTATGATGCATTCTGTAGCTTGTAGTGATCTACTTTTACTCATATGTTGGCAGTATCTATAGTTTGGGCTGCGTAAAAATAAAATGGGTTGCATCTGTTTTCAATTTGATTGTTCTTAAAAGTGGATAAAAAAGTGATTTGAGACTCTTGACAGAAGTCTGCACTGTGTCTTTCTCAGCAAGTTATGTTATGATACATGGTAATCCCTTTGTGAAAGCCTCATAAATGTTGATGTATTGGAAATGGTATTAAGAGTAAAGCAAAGCCTACCTATATTCTGTACCATTTGAACACACTTGCATTATGAAAATGCACCTACATTAGAAGGGCTTCCGTTTTCATAAAAATGCCTAAGACTTGGTGATTTTTCATGCATAATTAATAGACAACAAGGTAGATTTTCAGTGTTATATTATAACCTCTTTTCCCTGGGCTTGAAGGAAAGATGTATTTGAAGATTCATCCAGAAGTAGTACTATAAATTTAAAGAAGAATGGGTGCAAAAATTCACTTCCGTTTCTACTTAATACTATTGCGTTTCATTATTGAACTTGAGATACTGTATAATTCTGGGTGGTACTTGCTTTCTAATCTCTTTTTCATCCTTTTCAGTTGAGAATCATTTATGAGCTCATTAAGTGTCTTGCTCTTAAAACAAATGTTCTCTGCATTTATCAGATTTCTTCCTGAACTTTGCCCTCTTCAGTATCTACATCAGACATTATTCCCAAAGTTATTTATTATCAGTCAAATTAATCAAATGCTTTCTTAGCCCCTAAGTTGATTATTTCCATTTCCTTGCATTAGGTAGATTCTTACAGCCAAGTTCCATGTATAAGACATAAACACGTCAACACTCTAATTATTAAAATGTTATATATATGGTAAAATATTAGTTGCATATATTTAGTTACACAGTCTCTGTAGCCATATGAGCAGATCTGAGGAGCAGAAAAATCCATACTTTTCCGTTCCAGCATAATTCATCACTTAGAACCCATTTTTCAAAAAATGGCATCTGCTTCTTGAGATGATTATATTAATATATACTTCATTTTGTGTTCAAAATCCCAGGTTCTTTATGCGGTTAAATTTTGAAGGTAGATATAAATTTGATTTATGGAGTAATTAACTATTTGGTTTTTCTGCTCTATTCAACTATGAGGAGCCCTGGTGGCAAAGTGGTTAAGAGCTACGGCTGCTAACCAAAAGGTTGGCAGTTCAAATCCACCAGACACTCCTTGGAAACACTATAGGGCAGTTCTACTCTGTCCTATAGGGTTGCTATGAGTCTGGATCAACTCAACGGCAACGGGTTTTTTTTGTTATTCATCTATGATACCACTACCAGTTTTTCTTTCAAAAAATACCACTTTCAGTGTGTTACTTCTCTGATTGAAGCCCCTCGGTAATTTTCCATTGGGATCTTTAGGATAAAATCCAATGTCATGGCCTGACTTTATGACCATCCGTAGTCCGGTCTTGACACAATCTACCAACCTCATTTTCTGCTTCTCCTTTCTCTGAATACGTCACTGTAACCAGATGGATTCACTCATGCTCCAAACATATTTGGGGTCCTCTATTTCCATGCATTTGCTCAGTTCCTCTGTCTGGTATGACTTTACCTCGCTTTTTCATTTGCAAAAATTTTGTCTGACTTTCATGGCTGGAGTTTTTCACTTTGCCTCTGAAGCCGTTGTTGAAACACTCAGCTAATGAAAGGAAAGGGAGTTTATTTGAGGCAGGATGAAACTAATATCATTTGGAATATCTACTATGTGGCAAGTTTCTGAGTGGCACTTCACATGCATTATTTCAACAAGAGCCGCCTGTTTTCTGAATTCCCATCACATTCTTTTATTGAAGAAGATATTATTATTATTATCATCATGACCAGTTTCATTGACATTAATATATATCCCACCTTTATCATGTGTACAGCATGCTACTTGGTGTTGAGTATGCAAAGAAATAGGAAATGTGGTTCTTGACCTTGGAGGGAAAGCAGGAAGATATGTTAAAAATAAATAATATATTAATACGTGCAAAAAAATCCACCAATAGTAATTTAGAGAAGAGGAGGGTCACTGGATATCGATTAAAAATAAGCTCTTCGGTATTCAGTACCTGGGTTAATGGATTAATACCTTGAACAATAAGCATTTGTTTTATAAATGAACATAATTGCTTCACATTGTTAATAATATGTATTAGCCACTTTCCTTACCTGAGGGATATAGATATCCCCTTGCTCTCAAGTCAATTCCTACTCATAGTGACCCTATAGGATAGAGTAGAACTGAGGATAGAGTAGAACTGCCCCAGTAGTTTTTCCAAGGAGCAGCTGGTAGATTCGAACTGCTGACCTTTTGGTTAGCAGCTGTAGCTCTTAACCACTGCACCACCTGGGCTCTCTCTATCTCTCTCTATTTACATATCTTTTATAGAGAATAAAGATACTGCCCAATATTTGTTGATTAATTAATTGATTTGTGATTATCTCTTTTGAAATTTTAAAGATGTTTTTATTTATTTTGAATAGCTTGACTGTAGCTTAATATTCAGTTTTGTGCAGTGTCTCTTGCATAATTACAAGGGAGATTGTTCATAATAGGATACAGTCTTAAAGGAAGTATGAATCAGAGAAAGATCTATGGTGGATTAGTGATTATCATGGTTTAGAATTAATTGTAGCAATTTCAACTAAGCAGTCCCTGTGCAGACATGCACTATTTGTCTAATGTGGAATTGTCTTTGTTATTGCAGAACATTTCTGTTAATTAGAAGTTTTCCTTGTTCATATGTAGGCACGAACACCCTTTTATAACCAAAATTCTTAATATTTTCCCAAAGATTGTTTTTCAAGAATACACTAAAATTTTTCTGATCTGAAATGTTTTTCTACTTTCTTTAAATACAGTAGTTACTTTCCCATTACTCTCTTACATATTCATTTTATCATAAAATGACTGTTTTGTTGGTAATTGTTTTTCAACAATTAAAGCACCCAATCTACTAAAGTTGGGTTTGATAATTTGCTGAAGTGGCTGTCTTTTGTAAACTGCATCTGAGAAGAAATGAAATCCAAAAAGAAAGAATGGAGGGGAAAGAGATCTCACATCATTTGCAATACCATGATTTTTCATAGGTTCTTTTCATATCTCTTGAGAAATAGAAATGGCATGTAATATCTCCGCATGTTTCACTTCACTGGTTTTTGGACACCATAGATAAAATCTCATTTTGAACGTCTTATCCCAAGATAGGAAACTTGAAATTTGAGCATGGGCTATTTCATTTTGAATCTGCATTTTATTCTGAATGTGCTACAATAACCAGATACAGGAAGAGTCCTGTCTTCACTAATGACTGAAATAAACCTCACACAGTACAGTAAGTGTCTGATTCATGTGATTAACCAGCGCTGATTACTGCACCTAAAGTAATGGTGGTAGTATAAGGACTGTAAATGCCTTCTGATTTCACTCACACTTCTCTTTGTCTCTTACAGGTGCTAAAATGGGTAGAAGAAGCAGTGCAGGCCTCCAAAGTTCACCTCTTATCCACAGATCATTTGGAACAAGCTGTGAACATCTGGCAAATTCCTTTTGATCCCAGCCTAAAAGAGGTTACTGTATCTCTGAGTGGCCCTTCTCCAGTGATTGAAATTCTCAGTCCTTTAGGTGAGACATATCTAAATTCATGTAATAAAATACAAAAACCATGAAGGGTAAACTATTTTTTTGCACACTTATTTCTGGCAAGTTGTTGTGTTGTTAGGTGCCATTGAGTTGATTTCGACTTATAGTGACCTCAAGTGACAGAGTAGAACTGCCCCATAGGGTTTCCATAGGCTGTAATCTTTATGGGAGCACATCAGATCACCAGTTCTTTCTCCCATGGAGCCACTGGGTAGGTTTGAACCTCCAGCTTTTTGGTTAGCAGCTGAGTGCTTAACGATTTGCACCATCAGGGCTCCTAATGGCAAGTTAATGCTAACTTTATGAAAAAATTCAATAAATTCAGAAATGGTTAGGAAAGATGTTTAAAAAATAAAACTGATATTTTTTTTTAGTCTTAATTATTGTTGAATTAACATGAAAACTCAAAAGGCTAAAACTTTCTATAGTTTAAACAGATCAGATTTAGTAAATTAATTGTAACTGAACTATATTAAAAAGAAATACTGTAAAAAATATTTGGTAACTACTCATTCAGAGAAGGAGAGTGGTTACCAAATATTGTCTAAACATAAACTCATCCATCGTAGTACCTGGAAGAATACCTTGAGCAATAAGTGTTTGTTTTATGAATGAACATAGTATTTAAATTGAACCTAAAATTTTATTTTCCTAATCTATGTATGAGGAAATATTTCATAGCAAGTTATTCAGTACAATTCAGTATTTTATGTTACTTTTAAATGAATTGCAAGGAAAAAAACTTTTAAAATCACTGCCCAGATTTTCATTGAATTATCTTGGAAAGGTTTAATTTTATAGAAGACAGTTGTTAAAAGTCAAATTTATATTTTTATTAGAGAAATGCTTTAATTTACTTTGCATTAATTTGAATCTGAGAAAATAACTAATACCTGAAAGAAAACAGCATTTGAAATTGTCCTCAGAGGTTAAATGTACACTAGCAATCAAACTAAAATTTTAAAAAACAAGCAAAATTAAGACTTCTACAGATTTGGCCTTATAAACAGATTTTTCTATTGAGGCAGCATTCCACTCTAGTAACATCTATGCTGCCCCGGAAAGATTTGTTTTTCCTACTACCTGGATAAGTAAAAGTACTTGTATCCATTGTATTATGTTTCCACTCCTTTAAAAAGCCCTTTTTAGTATACAATGATTGAAAACTTGCGATTGAAACATAGGATTGTTATAATTGATTTGTTTATATAAATGCAAAAGTAGTGCATAGGAGAGCCAAGGGTGCAGTGAGTAACTAAACTATGGCTTAATTCCAAAGTTGCTTTCCTATAAGTCCCAACTATTAGATACTTTAGATAAACTTCAGGTCGTAGGGCATAGTATCATGTTACTTGGTTACACTGCCTCCTTTAGTTGTTCTTATGCCCCTTAAAAGGCCTCTTGTGCTTGGTGGAAAACTGCTTAAGGCTTTGTACTTGGTGCAAAGATATACTCAGGGCCCTCACATTAGTAATATCTTGAATGATCTCCAAAAAAGACATTTATTCTCGTTTACTGCGTTTACCATCTATTTAATCTAAATGTCTCTAGTGACTGCACATAACTTCTCAGTAGCCATAGTAATTGTTATCTTGGCTAGCTTCGGAAACATGATCACAGTCTGCCAATTGTAATTCTCATTTAAAGGTCAAATCAGCGTAACAAATGGGAACATGTTACTTCAGTTCCAATGTCCAGAAACCCTGAAATCAAGTGCATTTTAGACATAAATAAAATAACATTCTGAGCTGTGGGGACACATGTATATCAGGTAATTTATAGTGGAAACACAGTGCCCTTCATTTGAGCCACAGGTTGGAAAATAATTCTTCAGGTCACTTTGCAGCACACTTTAGTAAAAAATGTCTCTGTCTTATTTGAAATCTGATCATGCTCTTAGATTTATGTAGTGTTAAATTAGCTAATAGGCATAGCTGAGAGAAATATTATGTTTGTTTCCTTTATGTCTGTCTTTCAGGGAAGCTGATAAAAAAGGGATTTGGCCTAAACGAGCTATTAAATATCCATAACTCTGCCAAGGTGGTGAATGTAAAAGAGCCAGAAGCTGGAATGTGGACAGTGAAGGTACTGTTACTTCATAAAGCTACTTATTACTCTATTTTGATATGGCATGTTCTATGAGGTGTATACAATAGTTTACTTATATCTTCTCTTGCAAGCATGGAGAGCACTTTTAATAAAAAGCAATACACAGAGTGCATTTGTACGGGGTTTCTTGATCCCATGAATTTGGTAGTGTTACGTTTCAATGACTGTGAAAGCTGTCTGTGCCACAAGAAGCACTCACAGTTCTCAATTAGTTTTCATATCATCAAATCTTTAGATTGGCTGATTTACGCACTTCCTACTTCCAAAACAATCTGAAATGAAGACAACAGAGAAAAATGCTGAAGGCGTAGACTCTGGTGTAGAACTGCCTGGGTGTGAATTGCAACACCATCACTTGAAAACTGTATTGCCTGGGAACATGACTTCTCTGTGCCTTGCCTTCCTCCTCTGTATTGTGAGGATCACAGTAATATTCCTTTACTTCATAGAACTGTGCTAAGAATTAAATTAAGATGACACACATCAAATACTTAGCATAGTTCCTGGTACAAAATAAGCCCTCAAGTAATGTTAGCTATTGTTACTTAGTGGATCTAGATCCACTGTTTTCTTTAACACAAAATGGTATTTGTGTTCTAGAAATTGTCTTAAGTGGCATATATTCACTTTGAGAAAGCATTGCATTTCGGCAGTATGGAGGAAAGCACATACACCCCAAATTCAGGATACCATAAACCTGAGATCTAGTTCTGCTACAGATGATATGTGTGACCTATGGCGGTGGATGTTGTGAGTGTCTCATCCATTTTTCTCAGACTTTTCAGTGTGCCCTGGCCTGCTTTCAGCTCCAGTACCTGCATCTCTGTGCCTAAGGGGTTTTTCCCAGAATAAGGGAAGGCTGTTCTGTGGGGAATCAGTACCCCCCAGGAGCAGCTTTCAGCCCTCTCAGAAGTAAGTTCCAGTTTTCCACCGTGGGAGCCGGCTTAAATACACCCATTACTGGCTGCGTTTCTTTTCCTCTGTCACTTCCCCTCCTCTGCTAGCATTCCTTGCACCTCCCAAATAAAAGACTTGCTCTACGTCTTTCTGGGAGAACTCAAATGAAGAAACCCTATGCATTATATACCATCCCCTACCTAATAAAATAGGATTATTGGGGTCGTGATACAAACTACTGAGCTGTGTGAAAGTGCATGGAGGTGTTAAATTGTATAAATCCAAGCACCAGTTTTCATGCCTGTCAGTGTTTTTTGTTTTTTAAACGAATGCTTACAATAACTTTCCCAGTTCAAAGAATGAAAGCTTCCATTGTAAATTCACTGAAGTCCTACAGTATTAGTCCTTTATTCTCAGAATTCTAGGTCCTGTAGGGAAAGTGGAAACTGTAACGTGAATTTTTTTGAGGTGAATGATAGGGGATGATGGTGTGGGTACAAAGAAAATTGGTAATTTCTTAATAAAAGGACCAGAAATAGTTCCATCTGCCTATTTTATTCACCCAGTTCCTTGCACATAGTAAGTGCTTAATATTTATTGAGTGCATTTGATTGGTAAGGATGGAGTATTTTGTTGTTATGATATTTTAAGTAAATGTAGCCAGACATGATGTTATAGTTATTTTGACCAAATTGTCCAAAATATGACTAGTGTTGAGTATGACTTTCTGTGACCGTGGTAGGAAGCAGAGTAAGAAGTGCTGAGTGTCTTTATCCCCAAATTATTTCAATTTAAGCATGACCTAAGCCAGCAACGTCCTAAGTTAACAACTCCATTGTGGTAATTCGTTCTTCGTTCCTGAACAGTGACATTAATTTATCCATTATAGATTGTGAAGTATTTGCAAGTGATACCATTAGTTCATATTGTTAGCAATTTATTGTGAAGTATTTGAACTAATTTCCATACAATTTAGATTGCTACCCGTGATATTTCCTCTAGTAAAAATATTGCCTAGAGGAGAGCTATTGCATGTCTGTTGTTCTACCTCATGCCTAACACACCTATTCGTTCAGTCATCCATTAATAAGCATTTACTCAGTGTCCGTTCATAGCCACGTTCTGTGCTACATACTTAATGGGCACTTAGCACATGTTAATTGATAATTAGAAAAAGGAATCCCCAAGGATTAGTCCGTGAGTGAAGAGAGAGACGATAAGGTGATGAAGTGATGGGAACTCCGTTTGGACAAGTCTCTAAGCTCAGTATCCTATAATGAAGGAAGCAAAAAAGACACAGTGTCTATTATCATATTATCTTAAATTTATTTCTAGTCCTCACAAAAAGGGCCTCCAATTCTGATGTTACACCATTGTCTAGCGTACAGTTGGTGACAACAACTAAACAAAGTATAAGCATTTCAGTGCCACTTAAAAAAATAGTTAAAAGACAAAAGATTTATGCAATCCGAAGAGAAACCAGGGTATGGTGATGGAAAAATAGCATTGATTAAGGGTAGTATTGCACAACTGATTATTATAATTGCTGTCAATAAGTTGTACCCCTATAAAAAGTTGAATTTGCAAAAGTTGTGTGATACATATATTTACAACAACAACAACAAAAGAGTAGCTGCTGAGGCTGCTTATGTACAGCTGAACACTTTATGGGATTTGGTTCCTTGGTTTGGAGATTCAGGGTCATGGTTTCATGGAACATCCCAGTTAATTGGCTTATCTTAGGCTGGGTTCACTAAAGAAACAAAACCAGTGAAGCATATGTGTATATATGTATGCATATGTGTGTGTGTGTGTATGTGTGTATATATACATGTATGTATATATACTCACACGTATATATGTATATACACAAACACATACAAGTATATATATATATAAATATATACACACATATATACATATATATATATACACATACATATACTTCACTGGTTTTGCTTGGTTTGG
>NW_004443957.1:23396062-23405697 GCF_000243295.1 Trichechus manatus latirostris
ACATACACACATTTGGTTTATATATATATCTATATACACATTTTGTTTATATATATATATTTAAACCAAACCTATTGCTGTCAAGTCAATTCTGACTCATAGTGACTCTATTGGACAGAGTAGAACTGCCCCACAGGGTTTCCAAGGAGCAGCTGGTAGATCTGAACTGCCAAACTTTTGATTAGCAGCCAAGCCCCTACCACTGCACCACCAGGGCTGCATGTAAATATATATATATAAAATATATGTATATATATAGAGAGAGAGGGGGTGGTATTTATCTCAAGGAAATGGCTCATGCTGTTTTAGAGGCTGGCAAGTCCCAAGTCCTTGGGTCAGGTGTCAGGCTGGCGACTTCTGACTCACAGGCTGCAGAGGCCGATGCATCCCAAGATCGGCAGGCAATACAGCAGGCCGCTGGCTAAGTCCCAAGAAACAGAGGTCAGATGATGATAAGCTGGATGCAGGATCCAGAGTAAGCAAAAGCCAGCGAGCTTTGCCAGAATGTCCATTACATATTGGATGCAGGCCATACCCCTGAGGAAACTCCCTTTAAAACTGATTGGCTTATCACATCAGATCACATCGTGGAGGTGATTAGATCATATTCCAAATGGAGGATAACTACATCATTACATAACTGCCAAACCACTGAAAATCATGTCCCAGACAAGTTGACACACAACCTTAACCACCACATGGCCTAGTAACATGTTTAGTGCTTCTGTTCTACCTCCTAGTTTGTTGCATAGTACCTGGGGTCTTAAAAGCTTGCAAACAGACACCCAAGGCACAATAATTGGTCTGTATTCACGTGGAGCAACAGAGGAAGAAGGAGAGTCAGGAATAGGAGGAGGATAGGGAATGTGTGGCTAATCGCCTCTATGAACAACTGCCTCCTTTTTTATGAGACCAGAAGAATTGGATGGTGCCTGGCTGCCACTACTGAATGTTTCGATCAGAGATTCCATAGAAGAATCCTGAAAAAAAGGGGGAAAATATAGAACAGAATTTCAAATATTCTTGGAGTTTATACTTTTTGGAACCATGGAAGGTGGATGAACCCCTGAAACTACTGCTGTGAGATAACTTTTAAACCTTAAACCAAAAATGTCCGCTACTCATCTTAAAACCAAACAATAGTTTAGCTTAATTAGTAAAAAAGGTCTGCCTTGAGCATTATGCTCTTTTAAGAACTGTCTGTATGAGATCAAATTGACAACAGCAACTCAAAAAACTAGATAGGAACCTTAGGGGGCAGTGAGTTTATGTTAATGAACAAGGAACAACTCAGAAAAGGAAAGTGAGAATGGTTATACAACTCAGAGAATGTAATCAATGTCTCTGAATTGTACACGTAGAAACTGTTGAATTGGTGTATGTTTTGTTGTGTGTATTCTCAACAACAACAAAATAAATAAAATTAAAAAATAATAGTTAAACTTATTTTGCTCCTATATGAAATACTGAGAGAATGTATGAGGTTGATGCAAAAGAAATTGAGCTGAATCAACTGCCATAAATATTGCTGCTGACTTTGGATCTCCCTTTTGGACAGCTAATGAATGATAGCACTTTACATATGCTCTTTCTCAAGAAGAGAAATGTCCAAGATTAGATAGTCTATCCCTGGTGCTATCTCCCAGGTACTCTGCTATTTGGAAAATGTCTGCTCTATCAGTGGAATTAATAATGGCATTCTGAACGTTTCACATAGCAGTTTTTTATCCCAAGTATGGGGAATAATCTATCTATTATTTGACCTAACATGGCCTTCAAGGACCACCCAAATCAGCCAGTCTTTCTAGTTATCTTCCATCACATGCCTTTACTGTCTAGACAAATATGATTTTGTTCTGTTGCCCACCCCCTCCCTCACCACATTCTCTTACTCCATGCTTTTTTCAAGCTATCCCTTCTGTCTGGAATGCCCTTCCTCTCAGTGTGAATTGTAACTGTCCTCGAAAGTTTGGCTCAAATGCTAACATTTTCATTGTCTTTCCTGACTTTTCAATCTGAAATGCTCTCTTTTCCCTCTGACTTTCTATTGCAGTTTTTCTGCACCTTCATTTTGGTGTGGATCACTTTCTTCTTATATTACATTTATTATAGTAGACGTTTTATTTCTCTATTTTAATATAAGACCAGATTTTGTTACTAGTATATGCTACAGTGCCTGAGGAAGAGCTATATAAATATTTCTGAATAAAAAATTAATGTATTTATTCTGCTAATCTCTAGGGAAACAGGAGAGTTGGTGTAGTTAGCTTACAGCTGACGGATTGACACACAACACTTAATGTGTCCATGATTTAAAATGTTATGAGAGTGCTGTTTCTTTTCTTCTGTGATTTCCCTCTGAAACCCTGTTCAGTGTTTCACTGTGATTTATTAGGGCACTCTCACTAAACAGTGAACATGAGTCAACTCATCTGTATAGTTCATATAAATGACTCAAATGTTTTAGTTTGCATCTGATGCTGATGAGAGCATGCTAAAAAGGAGTAACTGAAAAGAACGTCAAGTTTTATTAAAAACAAAAGAGAAGGTGGTTTTATGTCCCCGAATTTCCATTTGCAGGGAAGCTACAAATCCTGGAACTTATTTCTGAGAAGCAGTATGAATTTTCCATTTAGGCAGCTATATCTATACACAGAGTATTTGAATATAACCACAGATACACTCGTGCCAGATTTTGTCCTCTGCCCCTTAAGAGAAGAAAGCTCTCTGCAAAGGAGTTAAATAAATGTTAGCACCCAATGGGTTTAGGTGGTACAAAGTGTCTATTAGTCTGGAATTATCAGTGTGATCATATAATTTAACACATTCCCTGGGCTATGTTTCCATTAAGTAAATTTGGATAAACTATCCTTAGATAATCTCCCACGTGGAGAAGGGGGTGTGCCCACCCACATGATTATATTGAGTTTCTGAGACTAGTAGAAATATTTTGGTTTTAGATAGTTATGTTGGCTGCCAGAGCCTACTAATGCATTTTCTACGGTAAAAGAATATTTTAGAAATCATGCTCAAGTGGCAAAAGCTTGTTTATTAGGAGTCGTAATTAAATCAACCTCAAGTCTACAAAGGCCCACACAAGAAGATTATTATGCTGGCCTCCAATTATTCTCACCTGGTGACTCCCTTCAATAAGCCTGAAGACTACACCAGGTGTGTTATTTAAATGGTTAGGTGTGGTACTAATTCAATGTTTTGGGTCAATGAAATGCTTTACAGTGGATTTTTCATGGAAAATTTCCCAGTTATTTTGGCCTGCCTACCAAATGGAATGCTTCCTTTTTTAAAAGCTACCTGTACACTTGAAGGTAAATGCGTATTGTGTGTGTGGTGTATTGTTGCTGTTGTTAGGTGCCGTCGAGTCCGTTCCGACTCATAGCGACCCCATGTACAACAGAACAAAACATTATCTGATCCCGCACCATCCTCACAGTCGTTGGTATGTTTGTTTCCATTGTTTGAGCTACTGTCAGTGCATCTCATTAAAGGTCTTCCTCTTTTTCATTGACCCTCTACTTTACCAAGCCTGATGTCCTTCTCCAGGGACTGGTCCCTCCTGATAACATGTCCAAAGTACGTGAGATGAAGTCTCACTATCCTTAACTTCCAAGGAGCATTCTGGCTGTACTTTTTCCAAGACAGATTTGTTTGTTCTTTTGGCAGTCCATGGTATATTCAATAGTCTTCGTCAACACCATAATTCACAGGCATCAGTTCTTCTTTGGTCTTCCTTATTGTCCAGCTTTCGCATGCATATGAGACGATTGAAAATGACCTAACTTAGGTCAGGCACACCTTAGTCCTCAAATTGACAACTTTACTTTTTAACACTTTGAAGAAGTCTTTTATAGCGGATTTGCCCATTTGATTTCTTGACTGCTTTTTCCATGGACATTGATGTCTGTGTGTGTACATATATTTAAATAGAATTTATTTTATGCTCTGGGTACGTTTTTCTTCTTGTTATCATATTTCTGCAAACACAGAGCACCTAATAAAAAGATAGTATTATGATGGTATTTATATCTAGCTGCAATTGTTATAGTTTTGTGTCTAGCAAAATGCCTAGCCCACAGTAGGTTTTCAATAAATATTTGACTGAAAATCATCATATTCTTTAAGTTGTAAAGAATAGTGTATTATTTAAGAGCAAATACTTTAAAAAGAGTTGCACATTCATTTGAGTGCAAGATCCACTAGCTTTTAGACCCTGGAGAAATTACTTAACCTCACTAAGAAAAGTGAGGGAAAATAATACCTACTTCATATTGTCTTGATTAATTGAAATGTTAGTAAAGCACTTAAATAGTTCCTGACTCATGAGTGGTGAAAGTAGCTTTTCTTATTCCCTTGAATATTTGTTAATTGTATCTTTAATTTCTCTTAGTGCAGACACCTCCTAAAGCCTTTAAAGCCTTTTTTGTTTGTTTGTTTTTACTTGGGGATCATTGACCATTTTATGAAATATTAAAACTCTTTGGGACAGAGAAATGAAATTCAGCTCTCCAATCAAATTTTAGTTCAACTTATAACAGGGCAGGTTCCACACTTAGTGCTAGGAGGAATTCTCACCGGCTTAACACAAGAAAGTTAATTCCTCACTAATGTTACATGTCCTGTGGGGGTTAACAGAATGTTCTGCTCCACCGAGTCACTCAGGAACCCAAGCTGATGGAGGCTTCACCATAATTTAGAACATGCCGCCTCTTCAGTCACTTTTTATGGGGTAAGATACTGAAGAACATACATTGACTATATTAGGATATATGATTTATGTCACTTACATTTCATCCCAGAAGTGATGCACTTCACTCTCCTTATAACTCATTGGCCAGAGCTATCTACATGGCCCAGTGGTGGGTAGGAGCTAGTTCATAATGGCTCATAGTAAGCCAGTTATGCACTTCTCAAATCTATGTTCAGTGACATTATGTTGGAAGCTGGAAGTCAGCCATGGAAATTGGCAGGTATCACCAATTAGGAATTTTTATTTTCCCAGAGAGTAGTTTACCAGTGCCCTACTGACCTGGCCTTTCCTAAGTACAAGGATACTGAGAAGTGTATAAGGGCAAATTAATAGTTGGAGAATATTATTATCTTTTTTATGCCATAGGGTCCACATCTACCCAGAGATTATATTATAGTAAAAATGTTATGCATGAACTTAGGTGTACTAGAGACAGCATTGAACTTGAAATTGATTTCCACTTCACTTACTGTCTAAACCTAAGCATGTAACCATACTTCTCTGAGCCTTGGTTTCCATATTATGCTAAAAAAAAATCATCTTCAGATATTAGAGTTAGGATTTTATGAGACAACATGTGAATGTGTTTAGCATAATACCTGGTCAAAAAATTCAGTGAATTCTTGATGAATCTGACATTAGCTGGTCCTAGGAGGATCTAAGGGACAGCACCAACATTCGGTAGTTGGATAGCTTTAAAATAATTTACTAAAACTACATTTATTAAATGCCTATAGGTTAATATATTGTGGGCAATAAGTAAGGCATAATTGTTGCTCTGAAGGGACTTTCAATATAAAGAGGTATTTAGTAGGTCTTCCTCCTAAACTGAGAAATAGATCCACCTGCAATAGAGCTGACCAGGAAGAACTGAGCTGAGATCTCCTAGAAGCAACTCATTTTTCCTGGAGCTCTCCATGGTGCTTGTTTCATGGTGCTTCAGCCTGTCCTGCACCTTCATTCCTGGTAGACTCACTCCAATTCAGAAACCTAGACTTGGTCCAGTCTGCTAATTCTTTTCTCTTACTTTTTTGTGGGTCAAGGCTATCTATTTACAGTTTTAGGCTTCCAGTAGATACCTAGTATAATCTCATCTTTGCCAAATCCTGACTTTGCCTCAGCTCAGCTCACACTCAGACCCTGACACAGATTCCTAATTCAGACCCTTCCACAACTTGACTAACCTGACACTCCGAATGCAGAGGAGTAAAGCAGCTCTTTATGAATACTTTTAATTGTATAATAGACTACTTGAAACATCAGCCTTCAGAATCTCTGTCCCTACAAACTTTGCTCAGTGTCTAGGGTCTAGAAAATTTCCTGTTATGTTCAGAGACAATATGCTGATGTTAGAGTTGCCTCTTCTTAACTACAGAAGCCATAAGGATGGGGTAGCTCTGTGTAAGTTTGACCCTTCCAGATATTCTGTGGTGAGGAGGTGCATGCCTAACTGTTCTCTCTAATACTGCTACCCAGTTACTCACTTTGGTTTTGCAGGGAGCTGTTGTTGTTAGTTGCCGGCGAGTTGGTTCTGACTCATGGTGACCCCATGTGTTACAGAGTAGAACTAGTATACAACATAAATGTAGTGCCATCTAGGAGAGCAGTTGTTGTTGTTAGGTGCCGTTGAGTTGGTTCCAACTCATAGTGACCGTATGTACAACAGAATGAAACACTGCCCAATCCTGCACCATCTTCACAATCATTTGTGTGTTTGAGCCCTTTGTTGCAGGTACTGTGTCAGTCCATCTTGTTGAGGGTCTTCCTCTTTTTTGCTGACCCTCTACTTTATCAAGCATGATGTCCTTCTCCAGGGACTGGTCCCTCCTGATAACATGTCCAAAGTACGTGAGACAAAGTCTCACCATCCTTGCTTGTAATGAGCATTCTGGCTGTACTTCTTCCAAGACAGATCTGTTCCTTCTTCTGGCAGTCCATGGTGTATTCAATATTCTTCATCAACATCATAATTCAAAGACATTCATTCTTCTTCAGTCTTCCTTATTCATTGTCCAGCTTTCGCATGCATATGAGACAATTGAAAATACCATGGCTTAGGTCAGGCGCACCTTAGTCCTCAAAGTGAAATCTTTGCTTTTTAACACTTCTAAGAAGTCTTATGCAGCAGATTTGCCCATCGCAATACATTGTTTGATTTCTTGACTGCTGCTTCCATGGGCATAGATTGTGGATCCAAGTAAAATGAAATCCTCAACAACTTCAATATTTTCTCCATTTATCATGATATTGTTTATTGGTCCAGTTGTGAGGATTTTTGTTTTCTTTATGTTGAGGTATAATCCATACTGAAGCCCATAATCTTTGATCTTCATCACTAAGGGCTTTAAGTCGTCTTCACTTTCAGCAAGCAAGGTTGTGTCATCTGCATATCACAGGTTGTTAATGAGTAGTCCTCCAATCCTGATGCCCCGTTCTTCTTCATATAGTCCAGCTTCTTGGATTGTTTGCTCAGCATACAGATTGAGTAAGTATGGTGAAAAGATACAACCCTGGTGTACACCTTTCCTGATTTTAAACGATGCAGTATGCCTCCTTGTTCTGTTTGAAAGACTGCCTCTTGGTCTATGTACAGGTAGCTGTCTTTCAAATCTCCTCGCAGAAATTTGCACTATTTGGAATCTTGTTCTTTAGACCAATAGAGCTAGATTTATCCAGTTGAGAATTGAATTCCACAAGGAAAAATTTGAAGGACCATTTCAATTATTTTAAATTTTCATCAGTGATGACCAAAACAGTGTCAGTCTTTTTGGAAGAACATTATGAAAAAGGAAGATAGTTAGGCCTTGAGTATGATTGTTAAATAAAGTATTAATCAAGGGCCTTGAGTTTGTGCGAACACCCCCCTTTACTTTTCAGAGCTATCTACATGTTGTAACAGGCCAGATAAAAAAGCAATTAAAGCAGTGATTTTTGACCTCAATCTATATATTGTATATATAGAATAGTGATCCTAAGATTGCTAAAATAAGTTGGAAAGGAAAACAGGGGGAAGTCTCTGCTTGGCCCAGTTACAGAATTAGCTTAGTTCTCTTTGCCGCTCCAAGATCTTCATGTCATTTAGTCTTGCTCCAATTCCACCAAGTCTGTAACTTGGGAGAATCTAAAGTCTTCTTCCAGCATTTCTGCAGTTTCCTGAAGGCTTACTTTATTATGGTCTCCATGCCTCTTGATTTCATCTGTGTTGATGCTAAGCTTTTGCACTTTGATGCAAAGCAAAACTCTGCTCCTTTGAAATTGCCACAGGAGATTCACTAAAAACAAGCATTTTATGAGTTTAGTAAATTTACTTGTAGATTTGGGGGTCATACCTTGAAGCACCTTGTGCCCTTCTGTTCTCTCTTTGTCAACCCGTTTCTTTTTTCCCTATTACCTCTCTGCTTCTTTCCTCTGGATGGCCCCGGGTGTGCAGTATTACTCTCCTTATGTAGAGCAGTTCAGCATTCTCAACCTTTACCCTCAAACCAGCACAATCAAATTCATTGACACCGCCATAAGAAAAGCATGGGGTAGCTGTAGAGTGTGGTTTCGGAAGGTTCATTGTTTGAGTTTACACCCCACCTCTGCCACCTGCTATATATGTGACCTTGGGCAAGTTACTTAACCTCTCCATTCTGTGAAATGAAGACAATAATAGTACTACCTCATAGGGTATTTTGTGAGGATTAAAAGTGATAATTTATGCAAACGATTTAGTCTTTTATACAGTGTGTATTTTATATATGTTAATACTTTTTCCTCCTTTTTTTTTTTTTCCCCTTTTTACTGTTATTTACTATCCTTATGGAGCCCTGGTGTTGTAGTAGTTAAGAGCTATGATTCCTGACCAAAAAGTTGGCAGTTCAAATCCACCAGGTGCTCCTTGGAAGCCCTATGAGGCAGTTCTACTCTGTCCTGTAGGGTCGCTGTGAGTTGGAATCCACTCAATGGCAATGGGTTTGGTTTGGTTTTGATGGAGCCCTGGTGGCACAGTAGGTAAGAGCTTGGCTGCTAACCAAAAGATCAGCAGTTCAAATCCAACAGCTGCTCCTTGGAACCCTATGGGGCAGTTCTACTCTGTCCTTTAGGGTTGCTATGAGTCGAAATCGACTTCACGGCGACGGGTTTGGTTTTTTATTTTGGTTATCATCCTTGTAGGATTTGCTGAGTAAGGCTCAGCTTCTAACTGAAAGATTGGAGGTTCAAGTCCAACCAGAGGTGCCTTGAAAGAAAGGACTAGTGATCTACTTCCAAAAAATCAGCCATCAAAAACCCTCTAGAGCACAGTGCTACTGTGACACACACAGGGTTGCAATGAGTTGGAATGGACTTGTTGGCACCTGTTTTCTGGTGCCATCCTTATAAATGCAATATTTCTATTGCACTAGTGTATGAAAAAGGGAAGCTCAGATAAGAAAGAGATTAAAATAATAGGTTATTTTAATATATAGTAAAATATTATCCCTTTCTCAATTAATTTAATGTGATGTTTAGTGTTCCTAAGATATTTTCCAAGTATTGTCATAATTATTTTAAGAGAAAGACTAAAGAATGATGAATGCATGCCTAAATGTCAGAGGTCATTTTTAATGAAATTAGTTAAAAATTTTCCTTTATATTATATTTTTAAACTATTATTTTGGTTTATTCATGAAATTCCTTGCTCCCATTACCCTGCTTAATCCAGAAATGGCTGTGGTCATTTATAAAAACTGACACACCTGGAAATGTCTTTTTTTTTTTTTTTTAATATTTGATTGTACTTCAGGTGAAGGCTTACAGAACAGATAGTTTCTCATGTACAGTAACACACATGCTGTTTTATGACATTGGTTAACAACCCCACAACATTTTAACCCTCTAAATTCTCAAC
>NW_004443957.1:23414335-23430772 GCF_000243295.1 Trichechus manatus latirostris
CTCTCTGTTCTCTTTCAGTATTCTTACTCCGTTTGGTGTTCGGCTGAGTTCTTTATGTCTTCATTTGATGTTCTAGGGTTTCGGGATTGTTGATTCTCTGTCTGGCTTAGTTTTTCGGATCTTTGTTGTGGAGGGACGGCGTGGTGCTTCTGCCTACAGCGCCATCTTGCCAGAGTCTCCTGGAAATATCTTTTATTTACAATCCCTTTTAAATTACATGAAGACATTCCTACTGTTTACATTATTATCTAGAAACATAAAATTAATATATTTTGCTATTTAAGTTTTTATTGCCCTTCATATTTTTGGCTCGGTGGTTAAGAGTTATGGCTGCTAACCAAAAGGTAGGCAGTCTGAATCCACCAGCCACTCCTTGGAAACCCTATGGGGCAGTTCTACTCTATCCTTTAGGGTTGCTATGAGTTGGAGTTGACTCGACAGCGATGGTTTTTTTTTTTTGGTTCATATTTTTAGCATTACTCAGAGGATAGCAAACCTACATCCTCACATCTATATACTTTGTTAATTAGTTTGATAGTTCAAGGATCAAAATTAATTTTATTTTATAATGACAGTACTCAATGAGATTTTAAGGGGCTCCTTACTCATCAACTTTGCTTTATATTTAATGTATTATTTAGCTACAGTGGATAACATGTTTCCAAACGTTTGGGCAATTCCTAGTTTTCACACAGATATCAAACACTTCTCTTTTAAAAAAGCCTTTGTCAGTTGGTTTGTGCACAGAAAGCTTGGCAGACTATTAGCATTTAATAGCAGTCATTTGGCAAATTATATGTCATATTTGTCCTTGTTAGTCTCAACAGCTGTTTTATCATAAGGGGACTTTCTGAGCAGCAAGGCAATTAACAGTAATATGATGTTAGTGAATAAGTATGAATCAATTAATCATAGTAATGAGCATTTTGACTGACTTTACATAAAATCAGTGGGAGTCCCTGGGGGAGGTAAACAGTTAATGCTTTTGGCTGCTAATCAAAAGGTTGGAAGTTCGAGTCCACCCAGAGGCACCTCAGAAGAAAGGCCTCGTGATCTACTTACAAAAAATCAGCTACTGAAAACCGTGTGGAGCACAGTTCTACTCTGACACACATGGGATCACTGTGAGTTGAGATCAACTGGATGGCAGCTGTAAACAAATATGAAATAGGTAGGCAGGGTGTATTCAGTAAAGCTCTACATTACCTAAGTTAGACTTAGCAATGTTTTTAATAGCCCTATAGGGAATCCTCAATATAAAGTTGGATTATGATTCTTAGTTTCCTTGTTTTGTTTATTTCATGGAATTTATAACACATTTTTCTTTAGAAATAATAGAATGAATGATGGTGCTGGGTCTCTAAACTCACTCTTATGTAGATGACCTCCAGTAGCTAGCAGCATCATTTCTGCTAAGAATGAAGATGTCTTCATGAAGACATATCTCTCCACTCCTGCATCTTCATTTCCCTTTCCTTTGTAGTTTTTTGCAAATTCTGCCCAATGATATGTAAATATGGGAGCACCAGGGAAGTATCTCTTCATCTTTCTTCTCCTTATTGCCAAATAAGAAGCAGCCCTAATCATTCAGGAAACACTTTGTAGAGGTCTGGAGGTGGCCTGACTTTAACCATATGTGGGCAAATCTGGCTGTTCACCAGATGAAAAGCATATATATGGTTCTAGTTTATCTTGACTCTCCTATGATATCTAAATATTGCCTTCTCAATGTTAAGATTGAGATCCATGTTTGGTGTCCTGGTGGTGTCATGTGAATGCTTTCTCTCACCCTTAAAGGATGATGTTAAGAAGTCTTTTTATGTTAAACAGAATCTTGGTGATCAAAGTAATAAAATAATGATGAACTCTTGTTCATATGTCTTAGGCAGTTTTTGAAATGCAGGTTCTTAGACTTCACTGACCAGAGATTCTGATTCAGTAAATCTGAGCTAGGGTTCAGGAATCTGCATTTTTAACAAACAACCCAGGTGATTTTGGTGTAATTGGTTCTGAGATTGTATTTTGAGAGATACTCAGGTAGAGACTAATTCTTGCCCTCAGGAGACAATGTATCACTGTGATGAAGCGCCAGGAGCCTGACTTTTGGATTAAAACTCCACCTCTGTAAATAATAAACATTGTGAATTTGGCAAGCTATTTAATGTCTTGGTGACTCAGTTTCCTCATCTGTACAGTGGCAGTGATGATATTTACTTTATAGGGTTGTATATGGATTACATAAGCTAATGTAGTTAAGGAATCTGGGCATAGAGGAAGTGTCCTATAAACGTTAGTATTACTATTTTATCATATGACCTTAATCCAAATTATTTATTATTTATGCACATATGTGTCACTTCAGGGCTTAATTTATCATTGAAGATTTGGTCAGCCATTAACCCCTTTAGAAAGTTTTAGCTGAGCTACAAATTTGTCTATGCTCCAGAAATACCTTTTAAGTATTTCTGTCATGGCATTTACTGTATCATGTTAAGGAATTATATTTCTCTGACTATTTCCTTCATTGGCCATGAGCTGTTAGAGGGTGAGGACCAAGTTTTACTCACATTTGTGTCTTGAGCACTGGATACCTTGGCTGAGGACACCAGTCGGATAAATTCTGGACAACGGTCAGATTTTGGGCTCGTCCTGGCTAAGTCTTCCCAGAGGCAGAGAAAAAGTCAAAAGCAAAAGTACTGGATAGAAAACTCTTTCCAGAATTGAACCTAGATGTTGTTTGTGGGAGAAGATTTAATTATTCATTCTTTTCATCAATATTTGCTGAATATCAACCATGTGTATAGCAGTGAACAAAGCAAAGATCCATGCTCTAATGGAGCTTTTTCAGGTTTACTTCAAATCTATTCATTAGTCACTAAATATCTTTGTCTTTTACCATTAATCATGCAATAATTACCAGTTGCCATGAAGTTACCATCCCATGTGTGTCAGAGTAGATCTGTGCTCCATAGGGTGTTCAATGACAGATTTTTTGGAAGTAGTTAGGCAGGCCTCTCTTCCGAGATGCCTCCAGGTGGACTTGTACCTCCAACCTTTTGGTTAGCAGCCGAGCTCATTAATCATTTTCACCACCCTGAGACTACATGCACTACTTGTTGTTGTTGTTAGCTGGCATCAAGTTGGCCATCAACTCATGGCGACCCCATGCACAGCAGAATTGTACCGTTGCAATCTATAGGGTTTTCCTTGGCTGATATTTGGAATTAGATCATCAGGCCTTTCTTCCTAATCTGTCTCAGTCTGGAAGCTTCTCTGAAACCTGTTCAGTATTAGAGCAACACACAAGCCTCCACTGACTGATAGGTGGAAGCTGCCATTAAGGTGCACATTGGCTGGGAATCGAACCTGGATTTCATGTATAAATGGTGATAACACTTTCCTGAATTGTATGTTAGAGAAATACCCATGGGATATGTGGAATATCACAAAATTTGTGTTTAAAATATGGAATCATAGTTACGTTCATAACACCAGATCAGAAGCTTCAATTATTGGACATCAATCTTAATTAACCACTCTTCAGTTTCCCACACTGGTTAGTGTTGAGTGTGACCAGCATCCTGGATTGATTGCTGACTGAGTTTGTCATTGAACATTTTCCAGACCTCGAGCAGTGGAAGGCACTCTGTTCGCATCACTGGCCTCAGTACTATTGATTTCCGAGCTGGCTTTTCCCGAAAGCCCACCCTGGACTTCAAAAAAACAGTCAGTAGACCAGTGCAAGGTTTGTATGTGCACATTACTTAAAATGACAATCAGTATCTAAATCAAGAATATTTCCAGGACTGTCTGTGATTTTATAATTTTGTATATTCAATAAAATTGGCAAACGTAGCATCTTTACTTTAAAAATGATTGCTGTCTTGACCTAGTCAGTCTTTCTCAAAGTGTGGTTCCAAGACCAATGACATCAAACTCACTCAGGAAATTAAAATCTAAAAATTAAGATTCCTAGGCCCCACCCTGGATCTCTTGAATTGTAATTGAAGAAGGTAAGGCCTGGGAATATGCATTAATGAACACCCCAATTGATTTCCATACTTACTAAATTCTGAGAACCACTGACTTAGATTTTGAGATTTTTTCTTATTAAATCTACCATTTGCTTTGCTGTCTTGGTAAAAATGTAGATTGTGTGTGTGAGTATAGCTGAAAAAATTAAAGATACCATGTATCTGTGTTCAAAGATGAAATTTTTGCTGATTTTTAAAGCTTATTCCTCTTATTTTATTCATGCATGAAGAGTCATAGTTTTATCACCAGAAAAAAAAGTTCATGCTTCCTGTGACTCTTAAAAATTTTTTTCTGTTATTTTTATTGATGCAATTTCTGGAAGGGTACACAATCATGAATCTTTAAAAATATCAATATAATCAAGCATCATATAACACAATGTTCAACGTTCTGATTTTTTGACATGTAAACATTGTTAAAATAGTATAAGAATAACTACTCCAGGTTCCCCTAAGTTTCTTTGGTCATGGATTAACTCTCTTTTATGTAGAAAAGATTCTACAACTAGTCCACAATCGGTAGGGCGGTCTTTAGTACTCATTCTTGTGGTGCTCATTGTCTGTTATTATACTGGAAATACTTATTTGGTATATAACCTCAATTGCATGTTACTTGTAAATGATAAGATCTTTCTTTTTATAGGAATACCTACCTATGTGCTGCTGAATACTTCTGGAATTTCTGTTCCAGCTAGAGTAGATCGTCTTGATCTTCTAAGTATATCAGGCAGTTCTCTTAAGACTATGCCTGTTAAATATTACCCAGATCAAAAACCTTATGGCATATGGAATATTTCTGAGTTCATTCCACCAAATGAAGCTTTCTTTCTTAAAGTCACAGGCTATGATAAAGATGGTTATCTCTTCCAGAGAGTGTCAAGTGTTTCCTTCTCTAGTATTGTCCCAGGTGAGACATCATTTTTTTCAGCACGAGAGTATTGATGGTTTAAGGGGGTTAGTATGGATAGGTTTAAAAAAAAGAACTATAAAATCATAAATAACGTCTTCACATTATTACTGTTAACAAATTGATAGGCATTTACATTTAGGTAACATAATTATTTTTAACCATAAAATAGCACACCTGAAGTTTCATTTTAGGTCTCACTGATCATAAAATCCAAAACAAACCCACTGCCATTGAGTCAATTCTGACTAATAATGACCCTATAGGACAGAATAGAACTAGAAACCCGATAGGGTTTCCAAGGCTATAAATCCTTACTGCAACAGACTGCCACATCTTTCTCATGCAGAGCAGCTTGTGGGTTCCAACCACTGACCTTTCCATTAGCAGCTGAGCAAGTGCTTAACCACTGAGCAGCTAGGTCTCCTGGTTAGTTAATTAGTTAATTCTAATCTAGTTACTTATATATTTGCTACTAGATAGAGATAAAATCAAAGGTTAGGGATTATTTGGTGGCATCAGCTATATTTTAGCTATTTCTCAAGGCTGATGGCTGAATTCTGACCAAAACTTTCAGACTTTCGCTTGAACCATTGACTGACAAAGGTATAGAGGATTATTTTCTAAAGGAACACAGTTTATCATTTTATACACAAAGTTGTGGTTTGGTAAATTCTATTACCCATAACCCATTACCGTTGAGTCAATTCCAACTCATAGTGACCCTACAGGACAAAGTAGAACTGCCCCATAGGGTTTCCAAGACTGTAATCTTTATGGAAGCAGACTGCCACATTTTTCTCCCACTGAACTGCTGGTGGATTCAAACCACTGACCTTTGGTTAGCAGCCAAGTGCTTTAACCACTTCACCACCAGGGCTCCCTTGGGAAATTTTATAAACCCAAAAAACCAAACCCATTGCCACTGAGTCAATTCCTACTCATAGTGACCCTATAGGACAGAGTAGAACTGCCCCATAGGGTTTCCAAGGAGTGACTGGTGGGTTTGAACTGCCAACCTTTTGGTTAGCAGCCATAGCTCTTAACCACTGCATCACCAGGGTTCCCAGGATAGCTACTGTTTAATAGCATAGAATGGTGAGAGTAGAGCCAACCTAAATATTTCCTCATATGCAATATTCAAAGTTAGTTGGCTTAGCACTCAATTTGAATGTTACGAAGTATATTGAATTTTAAAAAATCTATTCTGTTCCTTTTGGGAAAACAATTATCCTATGTATTTGACTCTAATATATGTGGGTTATTTTCATACTTTTACATTTTTGAAATTAAAATATGTCTTACAATTGATAATGTATTATAACTTATTTGACCTTTTTTTCCCTGTCTTGGTGGTACAAAAAATAATGTTGTATCTTAAAATCAGTTGAGTCTTAGATTCAGTCAATACTATATTCAATGAATATCCATAAAGATATCCAGGAATGAATGGATTTTGAACCAATAGAGGTAGTTAATATGATTTTCAGGGATTTGGATTAATTAGAATGCAAGGATTTCTTGGCATAATTTCACTATAATGCTTACGAATAGATTAACAGGAAATACTCAATGGTTTTGTGACCTTCTTGCCCATGTTCTTTTTTTTCTAGATGTTCCCAAAGTTACAATGCCCAAGAAAACCCCAGGATACTACCTACAGCCGGGCCGAATTCCCTGTTCTGTTGAAAGTCTTTTGCCCTTTACTTTGAGCTTTGTCAGAAATGGAGTTACACTCGGAGTAGACCAGTATTTAAAGTGTGTAAATGTTTCTTTTAGTAATAATTTATAGCATTAAAAATATAAATACAAATAGATAATCATTTTAATGCACATTTTTTCTTGGAAATTCTCACTTATTTGCTCCTTAGTATTGGAATATTAAAAAACCAAACCAAACCCTTTGCCGTCAAGTCGATTGCAACTCATAACAACCTATAGGACAGAGTAGAACTGCCCCATAGGGTTTCCAAGGTTGTAATCTTTAGGGAAGCAGATTGCCACGTCATCCTCCTGCAGAGTGGCTGATGGGTTCCATCTGCTGACCTTTTGGTTAGCAGCCAAGCACTTAACCACTGTGACACCAGTGCTCCTGTCTTGCGATATACCTGTGATCCAATCAGACACACATCTGTGCCCTCCTGGAGCTTATACAGTAACTGACAGAGACAGACAACATATAATACATGTAATATTATAATATAGTAAATTTTAGAATATGTTCAAGGGTGGATTCAAGTTTTATAGGATCTGAATTTTATATAATTAGGGATCCTTTGTTAAGACAAAAAATACAAAATTATGAATACGAAGTTAGGAAGTGAACTGTGGAAGGCAACCTTTTAAATGATAGGCCCTGAATGTTGGCTTCAGGGTAAGTCGACCTCTGAATATGATTTAAAGTGATAAAATACTGAAACCGGTTGCCATCGAGTCGATTCTGACACACTGTGACCCACAGGTGTCAGAATAGAACTGTGCCCTGTAGGATTTTCAGTGGCCTAGTTTTCAGAAGTAGATCGCAGACCTTCTAACGCACCTCTGGGTGGACTCAAACTTCCAACCTTTCAGTTGGCAGCTGAGTGCGTTAACTGTTTGCACCCCTCAGGGATTCCTAAAACTTGGGGAAAAAAGTAGAGCAAGTTAAAAGAGATGAGGAATACTGGTAGTTGGGAGGGTGTGGTTTTGGCTAAAGGAGCCCTGGTGGCACAGTGGTTAAGCACTCGGCTGCTAACCAAAAGGTCAGTGGTTTGAACCCACCAGCCGCTCCATGGGAGAAAGATGTGACAGTCTACTTCCATAAAGATTTACAGCCTTGGAAACCCTATGGGGCCGTTCTATCCTGTCCTATAGGGTCGTTAAGAATCAAATCGACTTGATGGCAGTGGGTTTGGTTTTGGGGTTGTATTTGGTTAAGTTGCAGTTTTAAAACTGAGGGTAAGGAGCATTAAACCAAAGACCTGAAGATGGGGTGAGAGCCTGTCACGCATATGTCTAGGGTTAGAGTACTCAGACAACAGGAACAGCAAGTGCAATGCCCTAAGGCAGGAGTGGACCAGGCATGTGGGAAGGAAAACAGGAAGGAGGTCAGTGTAAATGGATTCCAGTGAGCCAGGAGGAGAAGGGTAGGGCATGAGGTTATGGAGGTGTGGTGTGTGCTGGGGGTAGAGGGGCAGGTGGACCAGAAGCACATATAGCTAGTGCATACAACGATCAGCAGGAGTAGGCTAGAAGGCATCAATTTTCCTTATGAAGATGGGTGAATCCTTTAGAAATATCTAAGTAAGTAATCTAATGATCCTATTGAGTTCATTTTGAAAACCAGGAGGAAAATGATT
This sequence comes from Trichechus manatus latirostris, assembly GCF_000243295.1. NCBI lineage: Eukaryota > Metazoa > Chordata > Mammalia > Sirenia > Trichechidae > Trichechus > Trichechus manatus. Next base: position 23,422,615 of record NW_004443957.1, read on the forward strand.
TCTGGAAACTTATTTTTTAACTTACTGTGAAACAAAATACATTTTGGGAACAACTCTAGGAATTTTTTTTATAAAACCTTTACACTGTTAATTCAATATTAACTTCCATAAGACACTAATTATTTGTCAATCTCAGTTTATACAATCCCTTTATGGGAGGTCATTTTAAGAAAAATCTATGGCAGAAATGTTCATTTTAACTTTAGAGAAATTTCCATCCTTTAAAGATTGAACTATACTATTTCTTGCTACTATTTTTATATAGTACATCTTGATGATTTACTTAGCTGCTAGTTAGTACTCACCAGGACTATCAAATGATGAAGATATATGACCGATAGAATCAAATAATTCTACTTCTGGCAGAGAGGGTTAGGTGCTGGTTGAATGGCCATGGGGAATCAGGGGTGGAAAAGAGGAAAAAAAGAAAAAAGAAATAATTCTACTTCATATTTAAGCAATAACTTTTTTCAAAGACACTTGGGATTCTTTATAAACATTGATTCATTAATTCCACACAGTCTCTGGGAGGTAAGCCACAAAAATTCCTTTTCTAATTTTTCCAGCTCTGTGGCCCAGAGATATGACAAGCTTTGCTGATGTAGATTAAACATTTTGGATGTGAGGTGCTAGAGACAAAATTAGACAGGACTGATAATGAATTGACACTGTAATCCTTACTTACTCATATATCTCTGCCTTAGATTTCCTAATAGCTCGAGACATGTGACTTAATTTTTGTTTATGTCATCTACTTTGGTCACTAAGGAAAGAAAGAGGGGATTGATTTGCATTAGCAGCAGGACATATTTCTTCCTTATTTTTATACTTTCTTCCTTACTTCCAAAGGCCATCCCTTAGAACTTTTTTATTATAGTCATATAGTGCTTAATGTGAACCGAGGTTACATGAAAAAAACAATAATTTTCATTCAATATTTCATAAACAAGAGAGGAACAAATACTCCCACTACTCGCTCATCAAGATGGTTAGGTTCCAAAGACCAGGTCATCATGCAAGAATCAGTGTTATGTGAAAATGGAGAGTGACCACATCAGATCACAAAATGGAAGATGACTACATCATTACAAAACTGCCAAATAACATCATTACACAACTGCCAAACCACTGAGAATCATGACCCAGCCAAGTTGACACAACCTTAGCCATCACAGCCAGCATTACTCTCGTCTCGGACCTCAGCGTTCGTTACTGCTGGATGTATGTTGTTAATGCATAAAATAGTTGGATAGTAGATTTTTTACTATTGTTGTAAATGTGAAATGTTGGATAATAAGATAGTCAATAAGTGACGAGTAGATGTGTTACCATAAAGAACATTCTTCAAACAATCAATAAACTAGTTATATGCCTTTGAACAAATTACTTGTTCTTCTTTCTAGATTTCAATTTCTTTGTTTTTTAATGAGGAACTGGGGACTACAAGAATAGTCACTGTCTGTTCCAAAATTTCCATGAATCTAAGTTTTTGATGAATCCTAATATATGCTCCGCTCTGAAGTAGGCACTGCAGACAACACTGAACACTTATGTATTCCAAATTCCTACCTTCCTGGAACTTGCCAATACCTAAATGATAACATTTACAAAGTTGTATTTAGCCTACTGTTATTAAGCATTCAGGATACAGCTTAGGTGATCAGGGCACTATAAAGTCAAGTAATATTTCATTTTCCTCTGAAAGTGACAATAAGGACCAGTGGAACATAGTGTATACAGAATTAAATAAGGAGATAACATTAACCAGCCTATAATTCAGTACTAAAGTGAATATTCTTACTACTAAAATATCTGGAATAGTGACCTTGCTTAGTTTCTTCCTGATATGATGACAAGAACCTATGTCTTAACTTCCTCTTACAAACCCTAGGTCAATGCTGAATCCATATTAAGAGCTTAGTAAATTCTTCATGGTTATTTGATGATTGATGTGGTTTGTCTGGATGAGGAGTGATCTGGAATTATCATTATGAGGTATTACATATTATGCCACATTCAGACTCCAGTTGAAGATGTCAACTATGCAGTGGACTTTGTACCTAATCTGTATCTTGAATATTTAACAAGATTATGAACAGCTAAAGATAATTACAAGAAAGAAATGAGAACATTTATGATATTTCAACCATATTATAAAACAGGATAATACCTGTTTTTGTACATGATTGGAATCTTTCAAACAAGGATTAAATATCTATTAGTTAGACTCATTCCAAAAAATGAGATTCACCAGTGTTAGAGGACAAAGAATAAGTATTTATTAAATGAACGAATGCGTGATTTAACAGAGATTTAAAAAACAAATTTGTCTAAAATATTGATCTTGACAATAAACTGATAGTTATTTTCCTTCTTCACTGTATGTGTATGTGTGTGTGTATAATCAGATATCGTGTATAGCTTCATAGGGAACTTATATATGAGAAAGTTAAGGAGAATTTATCTTCTTAGAATAAAAAATTCTATTTTCTCCTTTCAAAGTTGTGAATTACCTGGGTAAATTGCTTTGGCCAAGAAAATCACTAAGCATGACCAACAACTGGAAAAGATAGGGGAAGGAGGAAAGACATAAAAAGCATTTCTGTCAGCTCTATCATCTTCTATTTTGATGTAAAAAAGTTTCCTTAGAGAAATTTTTAGTATCCATAATTTATTTGGTCTTCCTTGTGGCTTTTGCTCAGGGTGGAAAAGCTTAGCTTTCTAATTATGGCATAAAAAAGTGTGTGTGATTTGAACTTCTAAAGAACTCTGCAGTGTTTTTACAGCATTCTTTTAAAAGAATACTTCAGAACAAATAGTGAAATCATTATTTTCAGCTTGCTCTTGTTTTTTATTGACTGAAAGGCTCTCTTTTCTTACACCAGAGAATCTGCCAGTGTGAACTGGGATATTGAAAAAGTCACTTTGTCTGACGAAGGTGCCTATGAGTGTGTCGCCGTCAGTAGAGCAGGGACTGGACGGGCACAGACTTTTTTTGACGTATCAGGTAAGTGCCACTAATGTTTTTGTAGTTGCCTAAGTATTGATGCAGTTCTACAGAGATGGGGTATTTGCTAATCAGTTTGCATTTATAAAATTTTCTTTATGATTATTTGATTAGAATGTATCTCCCCACTGGATTTGAACCCAGATCCTAGCTTTACTACGTATCAGCTGTGTGACCTGGGTCAATTACTCAACACTCAGGAGCCCTGGTGGTGCAGTGATTAAGAGCTATGGCTGCTAACCAAAAGGTCAGCAGGTCAAATTCACCCAGTCGCTCCTCGGAAACCCTATGGGGCAGTTCTACTCTGTCCTATAGGGTCACTAGGAGTCGGAATCGACTTGATGGCAGTGGGTTTTTTTCAGTGCCTTGGTTTCCCTGTACAAAATGAGGATAGTAACAGTGTCTATCTCATGGAGAAATTATGTGGATTAAATTAGATAATATGTAAAGCATATAGAAGAGAGCCTGGCACATAGAAGCACTTAATAGGAGGGCAGAAGGAATGCTAATTGTTTTGCATTCAGATAATATGTTTCCTATGAATAAATAAGAGACAATTCTCATGATATTTATGAGGTAGAATATATTAAATTGAAAAATTTTTTTCCCTCTAATCTACCAGAATTCTTACCCAAAAAAAGATGACCATATGTAATCAGTGATCAGGATTTAAGCACTTACTTGGCATAGACCAAGAACTTTATGTTGACTGAATTCTTTTGTACTTGCCTTGCAGACTAATGTTCCTGTTAGTTGTTTAATTGTAACCCCATGCTGACCTAAATGTGACTGCTTTTCTATGACTGCCAAATTCATAAAAATGCTTTGTCTACTTTGAGCATAGATATGCATTTTTCTTGAGACAACTTAAGACAAAAGAAGTTTTATAATTTTAAAGCTGTTTATAAGCCGAGGATTTGTTATGCTTGTTACCAATAAGCCCAAACTGAACTTTAAAAGGGAGACGTGCAAGTCAGGGGAGCATCTTCTTCTTGCAGTAAAACTGTTTGTATTTTCTTATTTTTAGAAAAATAAAGCTTGTCTTCTGAAACATTTTCAGTTTAGCGAGTTGACATACATCATAAACTTTTTTTTCTTTTTCATCTTTAATAATTTAGGAAAGCTTTGGAATTGTGTCAACATTCTTGAGCTTCTGGGAAAACGAACACTTGAGCACTTTAGTTTGTTTCCAGCAATATGAGTTAAGAGAAAGACAACAGGGAAGAGGGTTGAGTGAGTTGATTCAGACATCTTGCAGAAGTAACTGGGAAGTGTCAGTAAGAACTTGTGAACTGACAGGAACTTGGCTCGGTGATGTCAGTAACTTCCATGTGTGTGTTCCACACATGCCCTTGTAGTGTGAATCTGTGCCAGCCAGGCAATGGTATAACTAGGAAATTGTACTGTACCCAAGCTGATTTTTAGGAATTGTGTCCCACTCGGTCAATTATGAAAGAAGGAGGCAGAAGCGTTGATGATAATGACAATGACTGTAGCAGCAGAAGTAGTAAGCAGTGCTCCTTTGGACTTGAGAGGGTGGAGATTTTATCTGGGTTAGCTGTTGCCTGGCCCACCAGCCTCTACCCTCCACCCAGTCATGGATTTCCCAACTCTTCCCCCCCACCCGCCACTTCCGCAATGAAACTACTTATCAGTATCACTGGCATCAGGTGTGGATTCACAGGATCGTTAGATCTTATGTTTTGGAAAGGAGTGCTAAGAAATAGGCATATGGAATACTGATATTCTTGCATCACTGTGGACATTATTTTATAAACTCAGAGAGCAATCACGAGCAGGAAGTTTAAAGAAGATCTAAAGTTCTACTAGTACTTACCTTATTGTTTTTTTTAAGCACTTTCTTCTAGCTAACATATTTAAGGATTTTTGATTCATTTGAAATGTTGGTTATTGATCATTCTAAATGCAAAATGGGTGTAGAAAGCATTATACTTCTCTTTTATTGCATATAAACACATAGAAACTAATGAATAAAACTACAAATGCATGAAAAACTCATTCTTTTCATAGGCTTTTTGGCAGTTTAGCATTAAACGCATTAGTTTAACACTAACATCATATTAATCTTTTTATTGAATTTCTTTATTCACTCAATGTCCCTCCCTAATACACACAGTGTACTAAATTCTAGATTTGAGTAAAATTCTGAACAGAGAAAACAACTAACTTGTCAAGGGCATGTGAGTGACAGGCAATCTTAAATTATAATTGCAGGATATTCTTTTAGAACAGGATAAGACCCAGAAATAATTTTACACCACATCTTTATTTTATAGCTAAAGAAACTAAAGGCCAGAGCAAGCGAGTGACCCAGTTTAGGTCATATGGGAAGGCAGTGAGAGGAATGGAGCCCTGGTGGCACAGTGGCTAAGAGCTTGGCTGCTAACAAAAAGGTTGACCATTTGAACCCACCTGCCACTCCTTGGAAACCCTATAGGGCAGTTCTACTCTCTCCTATAGGGTCAATATGAGTCGGAATCAACTCGACGGCAACAGGTGTGGTTTCTGTTTTGTTTTTTTTGTGAGAGGTATAGTCTAGGGCTCCTGACTCTCTGTCTGATGATCCTTACCTAATGTCCCAAGGCTCATCATGCTTCCTCCCTCAGTTTTGAGGCTTCTTCTCTGGTTCCCTAAGCCTAGCCTCAGTCAGGCTTTCACTTAGGCACGCTGCCCCTCATACTCCAGGACCAGTCATTTCTGGTCATCTGTCATCTTGGCCTCCTTCTCAAACTGCTGTAGTTCCCCCCCACATCATCTCCTCCATCCCCACCACATTTTTTCACACTTGCATAAATATTTCAGCGTGCATAGTATTTATTGTCTCCAGGTTTCTATGCAGTGGTGGTATTATATATCATTATTCCAAATTTCATCTTCTCCTGTATGTTATAGGAAAGCTGGCATTTTACTTATTTGCGTTTATAGTTGGACAGGAAATAGACTCTGAGGCAGAGAATTGCATGCAAGAGGGTTATTGGGGAGTACTCTAGGGCAAAGTACATGCTAGGGAGTAAGAGAAGTGGGAGAAGTGGAACTGTGATACAATTGCAACAGGGGCCTCAGCTGATCCTACAGAGAGCCCTGGAGCTGGCATGGCCCTGAACTGAGGCAAGAGAGTTGACCGTTGTTCCTTCACTGAGAAATCACTACATGAGGGTAGCCCCGGGAAGGAGGGCTAATCTTGACTGAGTCAATAGCCAACAATCAGGCAGCTAGGGAATAAGTGCGTTGGTCCTGAAGGGGGATCTGGGCATACACCTAATATCCACAACATGCCTATAATGACTTTTATATTTTCTAAATACCTCCTGAAATTCCTAGTATAGTTGAAATTCTCTTAAAAAGGGAAATATATATATAACATCTTGTGGTCTGCAGAAGATTTTGATAGAGCATGAACATACACACACACACACACACACACACACACACACAATCTCTTTCAGGTTACCTAGCTATAATGTGACTTTTCGCAAATAAAATCACAGGATGCTGGGTTAAATTTGGATTTCATATAAGTATGTCCTAAATATTGCATGAGCCTACTTATACTAAAATATTATTTGATGTTTACATGAAATTCAGATTTAATTAACGACCCTGTATTTTATCCAACAACCCTAAGTAAGCACCAGTAAAAGTCTCTTAACTTTGTCATGTACTTTTCCATTTCATTCACCAGTTATTTTCATGAGATTTTAAAAACGTAGCAGAAAAATGATAAAAATTATGTTTTTTTATAGTTTATAATAGCATATACTCCTTAGAAAGAATTTGGAAAACCAGGGTAAATATAAAGGAAAATACAGAAATTATGCACTTTTCTATCATTCAGAGATGACCTCTGTGGTTTTGGTATATTTGCTTCCAGTTTTTATATTAGGCTTATGATTTTCATCTACACTTCTGTACAGATTTAAACAATAGAAGAATGAAAATTGACCTTCAGTGTTCTGATGCTCTTTCATATTTAAACTAAAACAGAAACATGGATTTCCAGATAACATAGATCACTATAGTTTTTAGTGCTGCATTATTGCTCGATAGTGGTTTCTCACATCAGATAATTTTAAAGCATATGAGCCTCACAACTAACTAGAGCAATATGTGATTCTGTCTAGAAATGTCGGTTAGATATTCAACTAGCAATTGGCTTTTGGCAAATTCTGAAATATACATGCATGACAATGCCTTTTGTGTACATGTCTATATGTATATGATTTTACTAAAGGACTAACCCTACTATTCACTTCACCTTCTTAAATAAAATCATTACCCATCCCTGCTAGGGGAACAATTGTCTTATTCTATTGTGGTACTATGTCTGTTAATTAGATTTTTAACCCTACTTATTATAAGGAGCCCTGGTGGCACAGTGGTTAAGCACTTGGCTGTTAACCAAAAAGTCAACAGTTTAAACCCCCCTAGCTAATCCATGGGAGAAAGATACGGCAATCTGCTTCAGTAGAGATTACAGCCTTGGAAAGCCTATGGGGCAGCTCTACTCTGTGCTGTAGGGTTGCTATAAGTCAGAATGGACTTGAGGGCAATGAGTTTGGGGTTTATATTAGATACCAACATATGTTTGCCATGTCTACTATACTTTGTGGGCTAATTTCTTTAAAATCTGTAAATTCTACTTTCTTCAAAACTCAAAGCAAAATTTGCCTCATTCCACAATCCTAAACAGTTTAGTCATATCTTTTTTGCCATGCTTCTTTTACTCTTACATGTCTATAATTTATAGATTTGGACTGGAGTATACTTTTATGTGTAAATGTGCACTACATTTCGAATGCATATTTTAACTAAATGACAATATTCTTGAGATCATAGGCATATGCATTCATCAACAACTTCTGTTGTCCTGCATATTTCCTGTTAAATCTTCAATACATACCCATTAAATTTTTAAACCATATCTGTAAGTGAGCAAAATGGCTTTTGGATCTCTTGATTTGAAACTTTTTTTTTTTTTTTTTATTGTACTTCAGGTGAAGGCTTACAGAACAAATAGTTTCTCATGAAATAGTATTACACATGTTTTATGACATTGGTTAACAACCCCACAACGTATTAACCCTCTAAATTCTCAACCTTTTTTTTTTTGGTGAAAATACACATAGCCAA